>NC_084668.1:6697729-7041479 GCF_028389875.1 Rhea pennata
TAGAGCTACTATAACATAGCACAGCACATGTATATATAACGTATATGTACAGACACTGTGTATAAATATGTAAACACCATCTATACATGTGTACAGAGAAGCACTGTAACAGCCGTATTATCAGCTGAGTCACAGTAGCAACAGCAATCATAAGCAGACACAAAACACACACCACCATCCGCACTGCAAGCCAATTCATAACCTTCCCAACAGTTCTCCAGTGAGAAAACTAGTATGCTGGACTGGACCGTGACAGCTGTGGAGCTGCACATACATGCCCCCGCCATCCCTGCTCCAGCAGCACTAAACCCCAGCAAAGAGACAGGACAGACGGCTGGAGTCAGAAGTATCTTAAAATAGCTGCAACTAACACACCACAGTTCACATGAGCATCCTCAAGGTAATTCTAACAGAACTCCAGCAAGACAAAACCGAGCAATTACAAAATGCATAACTTCCAGGGAAGATGGTGTTGTAGCTGTAACTGCTAATGCTGCAGCTAGCAGCTCAAAATTAGCCAAGTACAGTTTACCTTATTGCAGACTAGGACTGGATAATCATACACTAGTTGTAAAAACTGTAAAACTGAATACTTGTAATTTTTAGGCCTTCCTCTGAATTTTCTTTCCCCATCTTAAAATTCCACTTTATTTTTCAAAGACTTATCTCAGCCGAAGGAAAATCCAGTGCCTAGCAGAGCACTAACTGTCTAGTGTACAATAGCCAAGCTTATTAATAACCCCCCGCTCAGCAATAGCCTTGCATTATTGTTCGGTAGCATAGGAAACAGAGAGAGCTCCTTATTCGATAATCTAAGCCAGTCCCTGCAGGAGTCATCTCATCCGTTTCCCCGGAGATGTAATTCAAGATTATTTCTTATAACATATTTCGATTTCATTGCCCAGTCTAGTTTTATGGGGCCCAAAAGATAGGTATTTCTGCCACTATTCCTCTTGGGAAGCTTTTCTATTCTAATAATCTATTGCTGGTGGATTTTTTTTTTCCTGGTATACAGCCAAAATGATCTTTCGCTCTCCTTAGCCTCACTCCATCACTCTTGCTCAAACAAACCACTGGCATGTGAAACTTAAATGAAGAAAAATATTCTTCGGGTACTTAAAGTTACACACAACCAAGAGTTCACCAAATCTGAAATGCTAACCTTGACTTTCTCTTTTGCACATAAAAGAAATACTCAACTCACAGAAGGTTGAGTTAAAAAAAATTTCCAATAAATGCCCATCTTCAGCAGGTTTACAGTAAGCTGTGTTTTAGAGCGGGTCTTTATTTTGGTTCATAGGATTTGTGAAAAGCATGGGACTCTGAACAGGTGTTTTGGTTTTCTACAGACAAGTTACGGAGCACAACAATAGCATAATATTTTTCTCACTAACCTTTGCCAACTAGCTTTTCCAAGTAATTGTTATTACCTGGAAAACTCACACTTAAATGGTAACAACTAGTTTCAGCAGCCAAAAGCTTATACTCATCAGACAAGGGGTGGTTTATCATTATTTTTTTTCTTTGTTACCTATCACAGCAAACAGTAGACAAGTTTTTGCACACAGCTGCATTTTCATGAAAGGTTCTGTAAGAGGTACACTTTATCTAAGACCTATTTCATGCCTCTTACCAAAGAGATCACAAAGAATATTACACTGTGCAAAATAAAACAACTTATATTTATATGCTAGGAAACTAAAGAAAGAAACCAACACAAAGCTTTCAAATGACAAAAGTCAGTTGTGTCAGGGAATCAAACTATACTTGATGCCATCACAACCAAACACTCTTGAAACTAAATTAAAAGACTAGATATTAAATTCTATTGCTGACAAGCTGATTAGACATCATGGGAAAGACAGGTAGGTCAAAAGGTAGAGCTGCATGTTTACTTGCTATAGATGAATGCTATACATGAATACTAAGCAGGAAGTTCTGAAAGATGACAATAGAAATACCTGGTTAAAACCATTAAGATATGCAGAACTTGGCACCTCAGTCTCAGACTGTGACTAAATAGGTCCAAATATACAAAGGGTTAAGAAAGGGGAAAAAAATCCTAGAAATTCTTACTCTATAGAGACCAGTTTCTGAATTTCAAAGACAATGTAAAGTCTCCTTCCTATTCTGCTATTTTAAGAATATCCAGATATTACCTGATTTGTTTATACTTTTGGATTTAACAACAATCCCAAAATAACCTGTTTAGGACCTATCTTCTGCTAGAAAAATAATTCAATCCTTTGCAGGTTCCTGATACATTTCCTCCCTATAGCCCAAAGTCATATTTGCTCAAGACAGAAGAAATTTTCAAAGTATCTCTTTTCTCTTTATAGACAGACAAAGAAAGTGAACACAGAAGCTATAACCTTTTAAAACAATGGACTGAAGTGACCGATAGAAGGATTCACGTTCTTCCCCTTGCCAAGCTTATTTGTTAAAAATTAGTTTGTTTAATTGTTAAAAAAAAAAAAAAAAAAAAAAAAAAAAAACTATGGCTTTCATTTCCGATGGAACCACACGCCGATCAGTGGCAGCCTGGCTAACCTGGGCATGGCTATGCAGACTTCCAGTTTGGCAAGAACAACAGGGCTGATAAAAGAGTAAGTTGTATCAGGCCAAACTTGCACATTTTTTGTAAGCTTCTTCAGCAGCCTTTGAGAGGCTCTTGCTGGTAACATCTTCCATAAAACACAACATTGCAAGCTAGTACTGCAGCCAGCTGTCTTACTATCCAAAGTTACATTTCCAGAAAGCACGCTGCACAGACTGAAGATCACACAAACAAGAGTCAAGAACTTCTAAGTGTGAATTAGCCAAATATTCCTCCTTGGTTTCTTCTTGCTCTGGAACAGGTGGCCCTACAAAGCCTTCCACTGGCTATGGCAAGTAAACAGATTTGGTTTCATCTTCAGTGATGTCCAGCAAAGCAGACTGGAAGCAGCTCCAAGTCTGCCTCAGATGCTCCACCCACTGTAGCAGTTCAATGGATTATGCTTGCAAAAAGCAATGTCCACATCAGACATAACCACACTGAACCACCCCAAGGAGGCAGTCTCATTACACGTTGAGCAGTATAATGCCTGCAGTGCAGTTACAGGAAATTGTTTACAAGAAGGAAAAAAAAAAAAGAAAAAAGAAAAAGAATAATGTAATTTAATATTAGGAAATTAAGAGAGCTAAAACTAAGCGATGAACCAGTTCCTTTGCATAGGAGTCCAAAAATCTCTGTGAAGGCTTAGATATTGTAATTTATCAGCAAACTAGAGAAAATACACATGAAGCAACTTTGATACATCTTTTTCTTTTACCACTCAGTGAATGGAATCTCACAACTGTTGGGAACATATGTCAAATTTCTAAACATGACTTTTGTTAAATTAGAAATGTTACCGTGGCCTGTAAAACAATACCCAGAATTAAGGACTACAGAATAAAAGTCTATCCTGCCTGATAAACTTATTAATATAACCAATTATAGCATCTAACTCCAGAGACAAAGTTTGCCACTCTCAAAAATTTGAGCATACTATTGCCTATGTAGCTTTCACCCTACACCTATTTGTATCATGCCTATTTTTTTTTTGTTTTGTTTTGTTTTTAAGAAAGTAGTGCACTTTAGAGAAGAATTTGAGAATGCAGCACCTTTCACCATAAGCAATACAGGAATCAAGAGAAGCACAAGCTTGTCATGAAATTTAGTAGTATAACCCCAAATCCTCAAAATTTGTTTTTTTGTTTGTTTATCACAAAATTTGTTCTTTTTTCCTCAGGTCAACTATGTTCGCAGTATATCTTTGACACTTTTCTAAAATACAACTGCATATTTTGAGTTTCTTATAAACTGTATGATATACATCACAATGCAATCATCCTTCCACTATCGTTTTTAAACTTTAGAAGTTTGTTTGCACATACGCAACAATCTACTTCAATAGCTTTGCAGGGAGATTAAAAAAGAATCAAAACTAAATTCCATCCATTCTATTCCTTTGGAATCATATGACAAATACAGTGGCAGACTTAACAAGGTTGCATCAACTTATGTAGTCAATTCAGTAGTATATTACATTAACCAACAATTACCAAAAGCAGCTACCTACATATTTCAGACAATTTGGTTTCTAGAATAACATTTCCAGAACTACAGTATTATGATTAAGTCTTTTTAAGAAAGTTCATACAAAGAATATGTAGAACTTTCCAAATGCATGAAAAAATACCTGAAAGATAGGTACAAGTCTAATTGTATGCAAATAAATACTGCAATTAACTTCATATGTATCGCAGATATGACATTATTAGTTGAAACAGTTGTATCTTGGCCTCTGTTACAAGAGTAGTTATTCAACTTGATATTTAAATGTCAATGTGACCAGCACATATTACGCTCATAAAAAGGAGGTAAATATTACTACAACTTCTAAAATGGAGCAAAATATAGAAGGAAATTGTAGTACACATTTGTTCACTAAATTCATCACAAAACAGTTCTACTGATTTTATCCTTAAGAGTTTCTATAACAAGAGATTCTGCAAATAAACTCAGTCACCAAAGAATTCATCTGTTTTATCATTTAAAAAGCTGCTACCAAAGAATGTCTTTCTGTTACTCAGGTATTGCTTACAGAAGGGCTAAACATTAAAGAAACAGTCAGGAAGAAGGAAAAGAAAAAGCATGGCCCCCAAGTTTCATCAGTGATCGTCTCCATGGCACAAGAGAGGCAGGTAAAACAACAAGGGGTTCCCCACCAATGAACTTTGCAAGTTTCCCAGCTGCTGGAGACATTTACCCTAAGAATGCTGCCTATGCCAGGAAGTACTCTGTTGCATTCTCCCTGGAATACAATTACATTTTCTTCCTATAAAGAAGTTAAATTACATGTCAAACGATAATTCACCTTGAACCTACTTAGGAAGTTAAGTTGCAAAAAAAATGCAAAGATCAAATGTCACGTGAATGAAAGTGGATGGGACTGACACTGACTGTTCAGCATTCAACTGATATAGTACCACTAATTAAAGGCTAAACAACTGTCTATTCTAAAGCAATCATACAGCAGAAATATAAATCAAACTGGAGCTTTAACTAATGCTGATCAGCCAAGTGTGCAGAGATCTAAAATATATTTGTACTAAACATTTGCAAAAAGAATGTAAAGTGCCATCTTGAAAGCGTTCACAAAATCCATCCTCTTCATTCTCTATATTTAGCAATGAAATCAAGAAAGAGAACAATAAGTAAAAAAACAAAACAAACAAACAAACAAAAAAAAAACCAAAACAAAACTCCCTATCAACTCACAGAAATCCCCTCCTACTCACCCACCATTCAACTTTACATGAAGCTCACTTAAAACCACTTAGCCTGCCTTTAACCTCTGAATAAATACCATGGAAAATAAACTAGTTTTATTCACTAAAACAAAGGTAAATTTCTCAAACTGTGAAGCGTGGTAACATCTGTGTGATGTTCCATATCTTTTTCTTCTCCTCTGTGGCAGTCATCAAAAAGTAATCTAATTCAGTGAATTTGTAGGTGTGATATTGCTCCATGCCAATGAGTTTCTGAATCAGTAGGAGTATCTCACTTCCCACAACATTTCCTAAATGTTATATGCAAACACTGATCAAAAGAACACTGATAGGTAAAAGGAGTCACTTTGCAAACCCATGTATAAAGAACATTTAGAACACCTTTATAGCTGACAAAAAATATTTTTAAACTAGGTTACCAAAAAACACATCAAATCAGGTATCAAACGCAGGTAAAATGGGATGATGAAAGCTGAGGCTTTGTTATTGAAGGTTATTCCAATAGTGAATATATTCCTGCCAATGTTCAGCCCCGAGGGATCAGACACCACACAAGTCAGGAACAGCTAGAACATTACTCAAAAAAATCAAACATTTATGCAATGTAATACAAACTCCAGTAACGTAGTATATACATTACTTAAGAAACCCACTGAACTATGGCAAGTGTCCATCTTCTCTCAGTAAGAACTACAACAGAATCTAAATTTCCATTAGGGAAAACATCTCTAGTCCTTACATAGTTACAACAATTCTCTCCTAAGTACAAACTAAAGCAGTGATTTCCTGCTCTCATTTGGAGTGACAGTTCTAATACTAGTCCTTTCAAAATGGATGGGACAAGCAGAAATACAAACAAGGTGCCATAAGGAGATAAACTTGTAATTTTCTCAAAAAAAGCAATAAAGAAATCTGCTGTGAGTATGCAGATGCATATGCAGGTATTTTGCAGGGGGGAAAAAGGGAACGACGAGTCAAGACAGGAAACCCTGCTGGAGAGGGCTAGCTAAGAGCTCACTGCATTAGGTCAGCACACAGCCACTGAGGCAAGGGCCTTCTCTTTTATCCTACAGATGCAGCGTCTAGGACACTTATGATGGGACACTGACACTTTCCACAGCATTCACGTTTTGATTTAGGGCACCACATTTCGAAGATCAGAGGATTTTATTATTACAAGTGTAAGGTTTTTGCTTTTAGTTAGCCTAACGACCTGATTTAGATTTCCTTATTCTTAAGGACATTTTGTCAAACAAACAGAAAAGATGGGCAACATGCTGCAGACTTGTGGACAAAAAGAAAGAAAAATGCCTATAACGAACACATAAGCCTGTCACAGAATGCTATGAAACAAAAAAACCTCCTTCTCACTGGTAGAGGAAGAAAAACAGTATGAGGGGTGTAATTTTGTAACTCAAGATACACGGAAGCCCACTTATAAGGGCATCCCAGATTTCAGAAACAAGTGCAACAAGACGAACTTTTAACTATAATGCTTCCTAAAGCAGCATAAGATGTAAAGAGGAAAAAAGTGAATGGTTGTAAATTAGAGACATGAGGAGACAGTGTGTGAAACTGGAAAAAAACACATATGCAGACAGGAAAAACAAGAAAAAAAAATCAGTAGAAAAGGAAACCAATGAGATCTATGCAAAAATGTTTTAACTACAGTATCTATTACTGCCCTGCCCTCAGCTATTTCTTTTCCACTTTAATTTGTGCTGTTAGTAACAACTGCTGTCATTCTCTCTCCTACATACTCATTTTTGGATGCCTGTAAAGGCACGAAAATTAGCAGAGAAAGTGTGTTAAAAAAAAAGAAAACACCCACAGAGGAAGTGAGCAAGAGAGAGACAGGGAGAAGCAGTTTTTAAGATGTGACTTCAACCAAGTGCCCAAAAACTCCAATCACTGTGTACTGACAGTTAAAATCTAATAGTGTTTAAGATGGGGGAAAAAAAATGCAAACTACTGAAGTCTGGCAGAAAGCTGTTTAAAGGCAATATAACACCAAGGATATTTCTGGATATTACCAATCTCAGGTTTCCAAAGAGAGTTAGAAGCAGCTTCTGGTGTTGTACCAAATGCTGCCATGTTTGTGACTCTCTATACAAAAGGCGTATTGTTTAAAAATGCTTTTCCCTTTCTCAAGCAAATATCCACTTACACAGAGGGGAAAAAATACTATGCAGCAGAAGCACACTGGAAATCTCTCACAAATATCTGTCTTTGTCCTAGTTACACATCCCTAAGGAACTATTTACTTCTGTAAATAAGGTAAAACACTTCTAGTTTTGACTGTGACTGCTAAGTTAACAGCAGTTAACTGGCAAGAAGAATAAGGAATGATTTGATTCTCACATATTGTGCTTCATGACAGAAGGCTAGAAACAATCTTGTTTACTTTGTGAAGATGGCCTTTTTAAAATGATGTTAAGAATTTTTAAAATACTATTTGAACAAAGCTGCATGTTTAAGTAAACACATATTCTTTAGTACGTTGCAGTCAAAGAACCATTAAGTCAAAAATGGTGCATATTTTTTTGGTTTCATTTTTGCTTCTATCTGTTCCTTCTCAGCTATGATTAGTCTTAAACGGTCTTAAGATGATGCAAATTTGACTAGACCACAGGGAAGTTCAGTAAATGACATCATCAGGTGAAAACCAGTGTTAGTCAACTTCACTTCCTCACCACGTATAAAATGGTGAGTACTGTACAGATGAATCAAGCACGATCTTGTAAATATTATTCATACAGTTTCACCAGTCTTCCACAACCCCCCAAAAGGAAGCCAAAACCAGCTTTTCGTTAGGTTAACTTGTTAGTGGAAGTTACCACATCACAGCGGAGAACCAGAACAAGGGCATAAAGCAAAATAAATGTTTCTAGAGCGCGCGTTAGCGTCTGTCCCAGCCTTACAGCGCCAAGCGCGCCCGCCGGGGCCTGCGCTGGCGCGCTCGCTACGAGCTGCTCAAGGTGCAGACTACACGCAGGGAAACACACCCGGCCACACGGCGCCGGCTCTGCCAGCGCGAGGGCAGCAGCTCGGCCGAGGACCGCGGCCGCCGGGGCCTCGCGGGAGCCGGTAACAGCGGCCCGTCCTTCCCCGCCCGCAGCGCCGGGCGCGGCCCAGCAGCCCCCCCCGCCCGCCCCGCCCCGGCGGCCGCGCAGGCCGGCGCAGCGGGCGCCCCGCGGAGGGCGGCGCGGGGCAGGCCGGGCCGCCGCGGCAGGGCGCGCACAAAGGCCTCCCCGCTCCCCGCGCGGCCCTCCCCGGCCGCCGCGCGCGGCCCGCGGCCTCGGCGCTGCGGGCGGTACGTACCGGAGCGCGGCGCTGGCTGGGCGGCGCGGCGGGGCTCATAGCGCCGGGGCGGAAGGGAGGCGAGGCGAGGCGAGGCGCGGCGCGGCGGTCACCGGTGCCCAGCGGCAAGCGGAAGCGGCGAGGCCGGGCCGTGGCGGAGCCGCATCGCCGCCCGCGCCGAGAGCCCCTGCCGCCCCTCCCCCGCAGCACGGCACCTGCCGGCTCCCGTACCGACCCGCTCCCCGCCGCTCCTGCCGCCGCACTTCCGGGCACGCAGGGCTCACGCGCCGCCGCGCAGCGCCGCTTCCATCCGGGCCCTGGCGCGCGGCCCCGCCCTCCCCGCGGCGCGCGGCGGCCGTTGGCGGGGGCGGGGCGGGGCGGGGCGGGGCGGGGCGCGCGGCGGCCGTTGGTGGGGCGGGGCGGGGCGCGCGGCGGCCGTTGGTGGGGGCGGGGAGGGTGGCGGGCGTGTGTGTGTGTGTCTGCGCGGGGGCCCCGCAGTCAGAGCGTCGTCGCGGGGCCCGAGGGCTACTGAGGGGGTGAGGCGGCAGCCAGAGCGCTGGTCTGGCCTGGCTGTGGACCGTCGACCCCTTTCTCCCCACCGCCATTTGGAGCAATACGAGTTTGCAGTACTGCAGACTTACTCACAGAGGGTTGTATATAAAACTTCAACAACGTGTATTTTTTCTGAGGCCCAGGGCTTTAAGGAAAATACCAGCTGTGGAGAGAATTAAGACTCTTGACGCCTTAGTTACCTCCCGTGAGAACGAGCGCTAGTGTCCCGAATACACAAAGCATTGTGCTATGTAAAGATACGTAAGTTAGCAAAGGTCCCAAAATCAGTGTGACCCCATTAGTGATGCATGTTTCTTTGGATAATTCATCCTGCCGGGAAAAAACTGCACTGGCAGGTCTATGCTGCTTCTTGGTTCACTCAGAACTATTTCAGGAACCTGTCTACTTAGCTTTTGGATGGCCCAGCATTTTCTGTTTGGGTTTTTTTCATGCCAGTGGTTGTAGGAAGAAAGCTTTAGAGCCACCGCTAAGGCTTACTTGAAGGAGAATTTGGCTGTTACTTTTCATATAACCCACCACTTAGAGGAAAACACAGCATAGCTTTGTCAGTTCTGTGAGACATTGGTAGAACACAGGCTGTCAGGATTCTTGATACTGTGAGCTGAAGAGTTCAATGCCTGGAGAAGTTACTACCAATAGGAAGTAAAATTTTCCACTCTCACAAGACAAAACTAAATCTCCCCCAATAGAAATCAGGAGTGCATTCCTAGTTGTAACTGAAGAATGTGTAGTAGGAATCTTAAGGTTCAGATTGATCAATTTAGCACACAGTAAAAGCAGTGGCATAAGTTAAACTTAGCATTTAGTAACTAACTGCCATCTCCTTTATATCCCATTCTAGAGAATGACAGCAAGGCCAGGTCAATAATAGCAGTTTGTGAAGAACTCCTAAATACTTGTTAGCAAAAGGTAAGGTTATTGCTCAGAGGTTTTTGGTTGCCAGCAATGTGTGCATCTCTTCAACTAAAAAGTTTTAACTCCCTCTCAGATATATAATATTCTTGAGATATGGGCAAATGCAGCCTGAAGGGCATATAAATAGTTGTCGGGTAAAACAGCTAGCACTTTCCACTGCAGTATCCAGTTGGTTTTAATAGAAGTTGTGTTTATTTTCCTGCCCAGTCCTATCCTTTGCTATTCACCTTCAGATTTCTATTTTCATGTCCTGAGTTTGTTTCTCCTCTCAGAGCTAAATTAAAGTGCACCATATAATACCAGCCTCTTGTGTCCCATAAAGGTGAAATACTGTCAAGTCAAGATACATCGGTAGTATTTGCATTATAGTAGCACTTAGCAGGTCAATTGAGATAAGTGGCCTTCAATGCTAGACATTTTACAACACATAAGAGACAAACACTGCTGTGAGTTAATAATCAAATTAGACAAGACAGAAAATGGTAGAGAAAAACAAAGACAGGGTGAAATGATTAACTGCAGTTACAGAACAAAGATTCTGCCAGAAACAAGACAACCAAAGTTTCCTGAATCCAGGGTCAGTGCCCTAGATCACACTTTCTCAAGCCAGGCAGCAGGCCACAGGAATATGCATGTACAAAATATACTACTTTCTGGTAGAAACATATTTTTTTCTACTCCTATTTATATTTTTCAAAGCTTTTCATAGAAAGTAGCTGTGTTACTTTACTTTCTGACATGAGATTAAAGCCAAAAAGATGAAAACTAGTGCTCCAGACTTTTTCCTCACAGCTTCCACTGGGAAAAAGCAGAGCTTCCACTGTACAGCGCTGGTACCACCCTTTGCTGTGAAGTCCTCATCCTCCTCTGTTACAGTCAAGTTGGATCCCCTCTTGAGGATGGACTTTTTAAATTGCCATGCCTAATAATTCTTAGTGGTTTCTTTATAGAATAATTTTATTGAAGATATGCTCCTAGAAATAGGAAAGAATATTAACATACACTTATAAAAGGAGATTTAAAGTGCTCCAGTCTGGGCAGGCAGACCGGGCATAATCGTGGGTGATCAAGTTTCAGACTGTTGGGGACTTTCACCCTTAGATAAACTTTTAGAAATAAAAATCCTGTTTGCCCTATGTTAACCATCAGATTATCTATGCTACTATTTGAAAGAGAGGATGTGTTTTAGGGTATTGACCAGTTTTCCTCACTTTACCTTATATGGTGTGATGTATGCTATCTGAATGCAGCTTCTGTAGTAATGATGTTAACTCTCAGAGCATTCAGAATAAATTCTTTTCAGTATTAGGCATATGAGCAGACTTAAGGGGAGTAGTTGCATATAAAGACATGCATTTAAGTGATTTGCAAGATGAAGTTATAAGTGGAAATCATTCTCCACCCAACAAGGAACTGCATTTCAAAGGCAAAAATGTGTATCACAATTACAGATTCATAATAAACCTGTTTGAGATCTTTTTGGTGAAAGGCAGCATCACACACACACACACACACATTGCTGAAATACATTTTGAAGATTCAGGAGTAGATTAAATCATGAAAATCAGCTTTTTAGAAGAAAGTCAAGATGAGAATAATAATTTGATCTCATTTGTTAAGCAAGTTAATATTAATCATTTTTATTGAGTAACTGATGTTAGAAAAATGAATGTCAAACCACCTATCACTGATAGTGTCACATGCTTTCTATTTTCCTTTCTTGCCTGTTGTTCAAAGGAGAGTGCTTTCTGGAGGAATTGTGGTAAATCCACAATATCTTATTTTATTCTATCCAATCTACTTTTAAGAGAGTGAGCAGACAACATTGCAAAAATACGGTCAAGATATATGAGTGATTTTGCATTAAGTAATTACAAAGCCTGATCTAGCTGAAATGAGTCCCAATTTTATGGACAATTTTCAAAGCATACAGATCCAACAGAGAAGGTTTTTAGTCTGTATATAATGTGGTTTAGCAGTAGGAGTAAAAGGGACTTAAAATTTGAGGATATTAAGAACTACTCAATTTAGCTTGACTTTGTCACTTAACATTTTTTTTATGTGTTGCTTCTAGATTTTCTTCTGGAAAAGTAAAAAAAAAAAAAAAAATCCTGTTATGCTGCAACAAACAACTCATTTGTTACAAGTTAGTGATACAACTCTGAAGTTATTCCATAATGTTTCAACAGAATGGGTCTTGTAAAGGTCAGTATATTGAAACCTGCACTTTTCAACGGAAAATATATGCTACTTTTGCAGAAAGGTTTTAGCAAACATGGAATTTCTTCTTATGGAAAAGGGTGAGATTCTGTAAATAGCCAGTATTGCAGTGACCATAGCTAAGGGCCTACCAATGGTGGAAGAGTCAGATTCTAGTCTCTGCTTTGGCTGAGTTTTAATCTCCTGTCTTTCACATCACAGATAAAAGTTTAACTGCAAAGGTGTCAGCTGTTATGCAGTAGGATTCTTCCCCATTCAGACTGTTCTGCTTTGTATAAACAAACAACAGTTTTAGCAGAGGCTTGAACCTGGGTCTTCCAGTCTTTGCCTTAGCTCAGCAGCTGTTCTGTATGAGCTCCCATTTCTTGTTTCATTAAAAATAATCAAAAATTTCAAAGACTTTCATCCAAAATGTGAAATGGGAAAAATTTTAGTTTTCTATCTTCCGCAAGATTTTTCCCATACAGTTGTAGTCAGTTTTGCAATACTTTTTAATTCAAGGGAAGCTTATATGTTAACAGCAGCTGAACTTACTCCCTTTAAGAGAATGCCTGATGCTTTAAAAAAGAAAGTTTAATAAATGGAAGTTGTTTTATCTTGTCATTTTCTTCTAAGTTTGTTATTTTTGTGTTATATTCATCACTAGGTTGTAAGGACTTCAAATAATGTATCACTTATATGAATATAGATATTTCTTAAATGTATAATGGAAGGGATCTCACTGGAATCTGCTGCAGTGATACATGACATTAGCTTTTCTGCAGACTGGCCTGCTGCAAATCACTGACCATCTTTTGTTAGTTCCTTCTCAATATTCTGTGTTCAATATTATCATTGATTTCTTATCCCTAAAAATTCCATATTCCTTTCATTTGTCTACCCCTACAAATCTTCCACTTTTCCCCTACCTTTTCTTCACGCAAATGAATATTGTCAAATTAATCCATATTTGCCAGAACTCCACAACTATGACTGAATAACTGTGTGCTATGCCCCAGATTCTTTGTACTTTGCCATCTCTTCACTGTGGCCACTCAGAACAATTGCCATGTCATTAAAATCACAAATAAGATAGCAAACCTGTGTTATTTATTATTTGGTATGTTCAATAAGATATATCTGTGACAACTACTACTGCTGTCAAGTTCATGCTCCCTTCTGCAAATCACAAAATATTTACAGCTCTTTCAAAGTAAACAAGTCTTTGCTCCCATGCACATGTGTACAATGAAGTTTTTTTTTCAAAATGAAAAGTAATAGGTGGTCTAAATACGGGAATCTGTACTGCTGGCTGTATATATAATTAAAAACAAGACCTACAACAGCCATTTTGCTCTGTTCAGATTTCTTTAAAAAATAGATTTTTTCTAGGCTGTAACTTGAAACTAAAAACATTACTAAATGTGGTAGAATTTTTATAAGATTCTCTAGGGGAAGTGATTTTTGTGTGTGTGTGTGTGTGAGTTTAATGTATTCTCTTCAGATCTTGCTAAAGGATGAGAAAGCCTCTTTTAAGTTCTTTGCAAATCAGCATTCCTCTGCTCTCCCAAAGAAAAAGAAAATCAAACTCTGGTATTTTTAAATGTAGTACAGAATCTTTCCTCCTCTATTCCCTCCTGCTCCCCCAAAAGCAAACACAACAGGGCATACCCTTTTAGATACTTTCTATTTCAGAGAGTGTGGAAGTTTCTTTTATATACCAGAAAGCAACAAGAAAGGACGAATTTTGCTTTGTGGTTGATATTCATAAATTTGATAATGAATCCACGTGTATAGTCTTTGCCCTCATTTCTATACATTAGCAAGTAACTTTGAATCCTTTAAAAGTCACTTTCAGATAAGAAGGCACAACCATGAACTTCTGAACTTTATATAGGTTTCAGACATGATAATTTGTAAATTCAGATAAAACCATGATCTGAACATAATTCTGCTAGCTCAGAGAGGATACAAACAGAGTCATGGTAAACCTGATCATTTTGTCTGGGGTCACTAAATGAAGATCAGGTTGCTAGTCCTGATATTAATTTCTCCTTTAAATGTCATTTAAAGGAGACATTTAAAGTAGAAAAAATACATTTCAATCTAGAATGTAAGGAAGACTTACTATTTTAGAAGTTTTTTGGTTTTGAGATTTCTATTTTGCTGCCTCTTGAAATGGCTGTTAGCTGATAGACAAAATCCTTACTTGTACTGTATTCACAAGAATATTTCTGAGCATCAGTATTCCCCAAATTCTTTTGAGTTTTACTGCAGGAGTTGGCTCAGTTGCCTTTTCACCTAGCAAGAGCCTAACATTTCTCTGAATTCAGCATTTTAAAGGACTGAACTCTTCCATGACACTTAGCAAACCAAATATTTTTTGCAAAGGTATCAAACATGGGGTGTTAAATATCTAACTTCTAATAGTGACCAAAATAAACCACTGGTATCATTTTAATATATGTCTATGTTATGCCTGCCAAATATACAGGACAAGTAACTCCATATGTCTTCATTTTTGTGCAGTTGGTATAATTAACATGGATTGATAAGGTAGACATGCTATTGCCTATTTTATTCAATTCTGCAGATTTTACAGAAAAATATCCCATTTTGTTATATTTCTCTTTTTTTCTTGTGCAATTTTTTTGTATGAAATAATATACAAAAAATGGATTTGGGGAGAAACAGGTTGTTTATAGCTCATATTTTCTCCTTTTATACCAAAATTGACCTCTATTCATTCAGAAGGATAAGTAACCCTAAAATGAATCATGTTTTTACCATGTATCAAACAGAGCATTTTTGTTTGATGTTAAATTACATTTTTTCATTATTTTTCCCTAAAATACAAACTTTCTACTGGCTGTTCTTTACTCTAATGTTTCAGTTTCATCAACCTCCCAATAACGTACACAGTTCTATTTACCACTGTTAGCTATAATTAATCTGTTTTTTATAAAATTTCTGAATTAGTTAAAATGTGAAGGTCAAGGTATCTTCAAAGTAAAGATCATTTAAATGTGTGCTGTACTGTTTGTGCCAGGTAATAAGCAATATGTATGTATGAAAAGTATGAAGTTGTATTGGAAAATCTTATGCTCAGTAGAATGCTTACTGGCTTTTGTAAACAAGGTGTGGTCTCACTTTATTTCATCTCCAGAAATATTGAAGATCTGGGTAACAAGTGAATCACTGTTCATTCTTAACAGTAAAGGCTTATGAAGTAAGGGTACCTAGCATGTCTGCATACTTGAAGAATGACTACCCATAGACTAAAGTTACTATTTTAGAGTGATAAACTTGAAAAAAGTTAGGGTCTGTTTTTTTAGGAACCTAAATTTAAATAAGCACTTCTGAAAGTTTTAGTTGAGAGTATTTTGAGCCTAAGTTTGCAGGTGACTATTTTATTCCCACATGAACTCTCAAAATAGATAAACTATATAGATGTAGATGTTATACTAAAGACATATCTTTAAGATGTGAAATATACACCTACAATAATTTCATGGATTTAATTCTTACAGACACTAAGACTTTTAAATATTTTAAGGATATGAACTGAAGCAGAGAATGTTTATTGATACTTACATGGAGTTTGATATTTTCAGTAATATGTTTGTCTATTTAGATTTAATGTCTTTTTAGACATAAGTATTTGCTTTAAGTTCTGCAGTTCTCAATAGCACAGATCTTGCATGGTTGATGTATTCCTCTAGTTGTGTTCTCCTTATTGACAAGCATTTTGTGCTCTTAAGATACATTATGATTCATAAGCTAAAGAGCTTCCTCATACTCTGAGATTTGAGAGATCCTATTCCTATAGCAAGAGCTTGGATGAATAATGTAATAGAGTGCATAAGCTTAAAACTACTGGTCAGTTGAAGGTAGATTGAAGCAGATACTGGTATCCTGAGTCAGCTTTTTGTCTGACATAAGAGTTATATAGTGATAAGATAGTGTTTATTAGCCTCTGAATAATTTTTCAACACTCTAAGTGGATGAAAACTTCATTTGAGATTTTAGCTCTCAGCTGCTTTACTAAATTAGGTAACACAAATGCTGATTGGTGAAGAAAATTACACAGTAAACTCTCATTGACATTATGCTCAGAGAAGGTCAAAATTACACTTTTATCAAAAGGTGAAAGTAGCGATTTTTTTCTGAAATAGTCTGTTGACACCGTTGATTTGTAAAGGTGTGAGACTTTCAGTAATTATACAACATGGCAGAGCATATATGCCTGCAGATTCATTCTGTATTCATTTTTATTAATTAAAAAAATCCATAGTTTTTGTATATATTCAAAAGGTATACTTTTATACACCTACTAAAAGCCCAGCTTTCTTGCCACTCAGGATTGAGTTATTTAGTAACTTTTGATTCTTTTTGTATACTTTGGCTACTTCATGTAAATACTTGAAATTTAGATTCTGGTCTCCTCATATGGCTGTTTTACACCTGAGTAATTGTTGATTTGAAGAGAATTATCCACAGTGGTATAACAGCTGGTTCAGTAATGGTCATATGCAAAAAGCAGGAACTGAGTGTGGAACAATTGCTACATATTGTATTCAAATTAATAACATTTAAATAATAGTTCCATAATAAGTCTTGGTGACAAAAACCAGGTAGATCGGAAATTCAGTACTTTTCAGTAGTTGCATAATTAAGAACTAGAATGTTATATATCCTTTGAGTTTCAGTATTTTAAGCTGTTTTTACAAACATAACGTAGCTAGTTAAAAAAAAACAAAGCAGCAAACTATGTTCATCCTACAAGACTGCCTTAGATTGTCTTCTGAGTGCCAACACGAACTTGAAGATGAAGTGCGTTATCTCAAATTCGTTGGCAATCATGGATAAAAAATGTCTTCAGAGTACACCATGAAAGATCAGATTTGTCATCTAAAACATGATTGGTCCCATGAGTTTTAAGATAATAGAAGACAATGGTAGCACGTTAAAATGAAGAGATTCAAAGGAAGCCGTGATCTCATAAACAGAATAGCTTGAGGTTATCCAAGGTTCTCTGAGTCATGTTTCACTAATGATAATTTTGAGGTTACTGATGAATATGATCGGTTTATTTTGAGAAGCAAGGAATAAATCTGCAGCAGTACCTACCCAGAAAGAAACAGATCAGTTGGCACGATAGATAGCTCTAGTTCAGTTAATCAAAGTGTCTTTTGAAATACTTCTGATTTGTGGCTTTGATAACCTGTTGTTCTAGAAATTGGTTGTAATTTTTCAACCAATACTCTAGGAAGGTGTCTATGAAATTCCACAATTTCTGGAAAGAGAATCATTTTTTAGTACTTTGATCAGTCTTTGTTGGCAGAGTAAGCTTTATCAACCATTAATGTTCTCTAAATATTATCTTCAGTGTGGCATCTCTGAAACCTCTTCTGAGAACCTGTATGCAGGAGATTAGTTTGCATCAACAGGAAAAAAAAGAACACCCCAAAACTTGTTGGAGAAAAATGTCACATCTGCCATTTAAAAGAGAGCGTGTCTGTGAACTATGCTCAGAAGAATTCGTAGTGGTATGTTTTGATGAATATAAGGATATCCTTATAAGTAGATGCTTTCCTGGTTACCCATATAAGTAGATGCTTTCCTGCTTGTTATTTCTGGTCCTGAGAAAGGTACATGTCTATCCAAATTAAAAAAAAAGAAGAAATAAATAGGGTCAACTTGCAGAATGAGGGCTACAGAATTTCCTTAGATAATTCTTGTGTCAAGCTCAGTAACTTATGACTAAAATCATCTATTGCTAATAAATACATCGATTTTTGATTCAAAAGTTTTGTACAAGGGAAAAACTTTCACATATGCTCATACCTAAGGATTATAGTTTAACTCAGAGCCTGCAACTGTGGGGGAAATTTTATGTTGGTATAACTGTGTTCATCTTTGTCAGAGCATTTGCATAGATATAAACAGAAAATAAATCCTTCTCTATACAAATAAATTTCCTAAAATAAATTTCCTAAATTTTTCTGAGAAAGTGGAAAGCCTAAAGAAAAACTAAAGCTAATGACAGGACTTCTTCAGCAAGTATACTATACATGTTCACACATGCAGATAAAGAACATTTTTAGGCATTGATGGCAAACCATTAATACAGATGGATGTTTGGTATCAAGTGAAATTTAAACTGGTGTCAGAAAGAATTATAATATGTTTTATAATGCATTTAATAAAGGTTTGCCCACACTGTGTTAAGGACTTACTGACCTCTAAAAAGCCAACTCTCTAGGAAGCAGTTCTAATGTAAATAATCTGTTCCTACCTTTATTGGAAATGTGTAAATTCTTACCTTCCTTATGTGGAGTGGAAGGATCCACACCCTCTGTTTAGTTGCAACCACTAGACTTCTAGACGTGTGGTTTTATGTAAACTCACTGCATGGTGTCCCTAGCTTCTGCCTTGTGAGCTCAGAAGCAGCTTCTTCAGTTCAAGGAAAGACTTAGCACTGAGCCCTGCACTTAATACAGAATAAAATGTTCTTTTACTCCATCAGTACTATCCATTTCTGGTACATTCTCATTCAAAATACCTCACATGAAAGCTCATTCTAGGCAAACTTCAAATACTCATCCTTTCCAAGACTAGTTTTTGTTAGCTAATTCCAACTACTAACAGCATGATCTCTTTTCCAATGAAGAGAAAGAATTCCCTGGTACGTGGGTTTATCTCTGTTAACATGCCTTTCACTTGCTTCCCATAATTACTTGACTACTCATGTACACAGAGATAGATAGTCCTGTGCACAGAGGTAGATAGTTATTATCTCATAGCTATGTGCACCTTGTCTCAAATCCCTTTACCCAGACTCGAGGATTTGACTCTTTTCTACCTAAGTGAACAATCACAAGAGGAACTTAAAAAGCAACTGATTCCTGAGAGGTCGTCATCAGTGGCAAATATATTTACCTGTGAAAACTGTGGATCAGAGACCTTGTGTTTCTACTGGCTTATTTAAAAAGATAAGTCTATCAATATCTTTCCTTGAAATACGTAATATTGACAATAGTGTTCTGTGCTTGATTAGCCTCTTTGCCAGAGTACTTCAGTTATTTAATAGACGTTATTACTTTCTTCTCTGTGCTCTGAGTAAAGGAATACAGATACGCAACATGACCCTCAGAAGAGGCACACCGGCAGAGTGGAAGTTTGTGCAAACCCATTTGTGCAGATAAGGCATGACCCAGAGGATTTGACCCCTGGACTTCGGAGTACAGAGGTGTCGGAAGGGATTCTGGGACCAGTTAATGACAATGTTGAAAGAGAAAATTAAACCTGTATTTTTGATAGTACACTTCAGTTCATAGCAAAATTGCAGTTACAGAGTGTGTTGGTTAATAAGACCATACTTCGCTTTTCTTAAATGCAGAGCAATCTTAGGACGTGTAGGGCAATTTGTGTGCTGCTGCAGATCTTTGCGTCTTACCTAAGGTAAAGCAATGGGAACAATTTGATTGTAAAGCTTGAGTTGTTACTATTCAGCACTCAATAGATGAAATTTGATGCCAGTGAGCAGATTAGGATATCCACAGGATGGGAGGAAATGTAATTAACAAGACAATTATGCAACACCTATGAACAGAGGCTTAGGCCATCTGGTAACCTGGATTTCCAGACCAAAGTGACTATGCACAAGATCAGAAACAAGAATTAAGTCTTTCAGTATACAGATCCGACCATGAAAATAATGATGCAAAAATGAAGATAACGTTGGGATTCTTTTTTTAACACACTGGGAAACAAAGACATAAAATGAGTGACACTGTTACTGGGAATAACTCTGGAAATACTTGTATGAGTAATAGAAGTGTCTGATGAGAACTGAGACCTGAGACAGAATGAGGCTGTAGAGTGGATAAGATCAAAACATTCATAGCCATTAGTGCAGAGGAAATACAAAAGTTCAAGGTGAAGGAACCAGGAAACAGAAGAGGCAGATCATCTGAGAAAGCCGACATTGCGATTCAAAGTATCTGCTAGAGGAAACAGACAAAAGTCAGGAATAAAAATGCTTAGCCTGCAACTGTTACTGAAAGTTGTGTGGACATAGAAAACATCCTAGTGCTTATTCTCTAAAGGAGATGAAAGCTGAAGCAAATACAGGCACATATAGAGACTTCTAAGCAAAATAACATAGGTCATGTGACAAGATTCTCTCTAAGGTTCTCTGTTTGCACATATTATCCCAAGCTAATTGCTATGTTTGCTATATTTGTTAAACCAGTGACCAGCTTGGCTCTGGCTAGTTTTTGAAGCTGTGATTTTATTCCAGCAAAACTGGTAAGCAACGATATTAGAAAGGAGATACATGACCAAGAGAACAACTGCAGCATTTTGAGACCAATGGACAAAATAATTCCTTACAGGAAGATATATAATTGCCTGATTTTTTAAATATCTGGCACAGAAACACCCTTCCCTCCAAAATACTGCCTTCCAAAACAGACAGACAGACAATCCCAGATGATCCATCAGGTTGATCAACAATAAAAATCTTTCACTTTTTTTCCAAAAGAAAATACTTTATTTCATCTTTTTTCCAACTTTTCTGTTTTATGGCACTTCTTTTGTTTACTAATAAGAAACAAAAACTAAACAGTTGTATGATGTAGAAACAATGTTTCAGCTCTTCCAAAATGTGTTGACTTCTCACATTTCCTACCATTGTTTAGACAAACCTAGATAAAATTTGACTTGAAATCACAAATAACTTTGGTTCTGTTTATGCTTTGGCAAATGTTTAAGTATTTGGCCAAGAGAATCAAGAAACGTGTCACAATAATGAAAAAATGTGCTGTGATACTGAGTAGGTGACAGAACTCACTGGTCTGGAATAAGGAACAGATTCCACCTGCCACGTGAGAGAGCTAGGACAAACTCAGAGTTTACAGCCCCCCTACAAGAACTGCAGCTAGCAATTCCTCTGTTTTGGAATGTTTATGCAAACAAATCCCTCTGTGTGTTGCTTTCACACCTCACAGTTTTATAAATTCCAGTTTCTGTTCTAATAACATCTCGCAAGTGACGCAATTATAAAAGTAGACTGACAAATATTAAAACTGACAGGTTATAAAATGTTCTCAGTTCTGTAACTTGGATATAAACTGAATGCTAAGAAGACAGAACATCTTTCTGCACTTGAAAAACGTCCCCCAGAATCTTCTTTCAGGGACAGCTTGAAAAGACAAATTGTACTGGAGTTTTTCAATCTGTCACAGTAGACAACAGCTTCTGAGCTGTAGAGAGATGCTTTCAGATGAATCATACATCATTTTATCTGAGAATTTATAAACCTTCCTAGTTCATTCTTTTCCTCTGTCTTTGCATATCAGAAACACACCATCCAACTCTAATCTAGTAAATAATACCAGAGCAACTGCACAGATATAAATGAAATATTGGAGTACTTTATTAGTTCAGTTTTGCATGTTTTTTTATCCTAGTTCTTTCTTCAAAATTAAAATACTATTATAGAACAAAGGGAAGAAACATCTGTGCTTTAATGGGAACTCCAGGCTGAACATGATGGCCTGTAGTGTATCAAGGTGGAATCAAGGCTCAGTGGATCTTATTAGCTCCAAACTACAGTACAACTGGGAATGTATTGTCTCTCTTGAGAAGAGAGGATCTATATAATCCTACACAATAGGTTAGTTTTAATTAAGGCTAAAGAAAATACTACCAATCTCTAGCTTAAAATAGATGGATTTAACCTGGGAGTTTTCACTGTTTATGGGAAATCTACCTCAGTGCACAAGAATTGATAAAATCTAATCATATTCGGGCAGGATACAGATAAAATTCAAACAGAACGCAGTGTTTTCTGATCTAATGATACAGTATAAATAAAACTTCCTTGGTGGTTGCCTATTCAGTAATCATCTGTGATCATCTCTAGGATAGGGTTGTGCTTTCATGTGAGTTCAGTTCTGACATGCTTTCACGAGTGATAGTCTTTAGTTTGGCAAAGAGTCCTTAAAAATGACCATTTTGCAACTCACTTCTTTTTTCCTGTGATTCCTCTTGTTGGTAATTATGTTATCTGCTGTTTTTATTTTCTTTTCCTCAAGGAATGTTCATGTATATTATTTTTCAGTTAAATCTCTCAAAGCATTTTCATTAACTGAATCAGTAAGTCTTCCTCTGATGCAAGTAAATAGCAATATTCAGGTTTTATAATTGGGGAAGCAGAAGTATTAAGAAGGTAAGTGATTCTTCCATGGGAATGGTATGATCAGTGAATAGAAACCGAAGATCTTTCCTGCCCAGTTCCACTCTAATGGAGACCATTGTTCCACAGGTGACATTGCCGCATGCCCACACAAAGCTACCCACAAAAAGCTTCAGCAGAGCAAAATCAAGCATTCACAATATATGAAACTAAGGTTGCTTGTGTAACTTTCAAATCCAGTTTCTAGGTGCCTGTTCTAGTCTGTATCTTTCCTAACACCTGTTTTCCCTTCTGCTCCAGTCAGTGTTGAGTATTTTCTTCCACAGGCACAGAGTACTACATTGTTGCCTGATAACAGTTCAGCTGCATGAGCCTATCCTATCCGAGAGAGTGACAGCCCATTCGCTCTGGGTTGTAATAAGAAAATCTAAACAGATTTGCCTAAAAGCTCTGGTTGATATGAGGTCCTATCATAACCCTTCCATACTATTCCTTATTTTTCATCAGCTTTCTACATTTTCTTATTAGTATCGCTGTCTTTATGGTTTTGCACAGTTAGATAGTATAGATAGATAGATAGGCAATGCATTGGGTCACTTGTAGTAGTTTCACATAAGTTTATTTCAAAAGATTAGAAGATGATACTTTACTGGTGTTTTGAGAAAAGAAATGTAATCTTATTTCTATTTCTAATGAAATTTCTAAAACACAAGAGAGTTCAAGAAATGGACACATTCCTGTAATTCAGCAAATTATCGAAATTACTAAAATTTATTTCTACTAAAGTAAAAGGGGAGAAGGCCTGTAAGGACTTGATGGAAAAGAAGTGTGTGGTGGAGCAGTTATGGTATGTAACAAAGCAACCTCTCTTTGGGGTGATGATTTGACAATGCAGTAAATTAGACTTTTGGCTCCTGATGCCAGATATGAAAATGTCCTGTGCTCCAGTTACAAATCACCAGTCTTACATAAACTGTGTTCACTAGTTAAGATACTGTCTGTTTTCAAGTAGGTAGTAGAAAGCCACCATAAACATTATCAGTGGCCTGGATAATTTATCAGAAGTGCAGACTGCATCCATGACTGATCTAGATCAAATCTATATGGCAGTGATTTGATAGTGTACAGATCTGGTGTAAATGTTTATGGAATCATGGCTTGAGTTAGAATGAATAATAATGACAAATCTGGAAACAATTCCAATGTCGTCATTTGTTTTACTGTGGTAGAAGTCTCATCCAAACACAGTTCTTGTTCCATTTCCTTTCTGGCTCATTCCTTTGGCTTGTCGTTGAACCGTTTGTGCAATATGGCCTTATGTTATCTCTTGGCCTGTCTAGGTGGCCAGAGGTCACCCGGTTCTGTTCCCGGTTGCTCTGTTCTTCCTTCTCTGTTCTTGATCTCACTCTCACTGAATGTGCTATGCTTGTTCCATCTATCTCCAGTCTAAAAATCAGATCATTCCATCTCAAAAGCCTGTATACCTATTGGATCCTTATACAAGATGGTAGGAAGGGTCAAATTCCTCAGATTGGATATAGGCAAATAGTAAGTCAATAAACTGCTAGAGACATTCTCTGATTGTATTAGATATCATCAAGGTTTTTCATCCTTTCCTGTTGTTGAATTACTACTTCTTGAGCCTTTACCCCATCTGCTGTTGGACAGCTCTAGGTGTTTCTTTCAGAAATACGCTCTTTATATCAAGTAGAGCTTGCTGACCCCTTAATAGCATACTAGTTTGAGAAACTCCAAGTAGCAGCTTCTTGTACTGTTTGGGGGAAGGAGGTTGTGTTGCATTGTGCAGAAAAGCTGTATGAAATGTGTGATTTAAAAATTGGCCAGATAAACTAGCAAATGGCATCAGGAGCATAGGGAATGATTAGCTGGTGAAGAAATAACAGGGTTAAAATACTGCAGAAGCACATTATAAGAACTTCAGAGCTCTGCCACTGAACCCAGGTGCCTTTGTGTCCTTACTGCATAGTAAATTGAACCCAGGCACCTTTGTGTCCCTATTGCATAGTAAATTGGGTAGTCCACATGTTCAAGCAAAACCGGGTAAGTAAATCTGGGTTGGTGTAGATAATTAAAGTATTCTGTGTTTGAATGAATAATTAGTTGTGCTGACCTTTAAGAACAAGCCCAAATAAGACAGTGCCATGCTTTGGAGTATTGCTGTGTAGTACACTCAGAATTCCACTGCCAGTTATTATAAACTGATCTGATTCATTTATGTCCATATCCCCTATTTGATCTTGCTTCTTTTTAATATATGTAGACAGTATAGTCATCAAAGGAGATAAAATTCTGGAAGTCTGTGATATCCTGTTCCAAAGTTACTAGTACCAATATCACTGATGGTTTTACTATTACCTTTGGCCTGCTGAATACCCTATCAGATGGACAGCCATAAATACGAAAGAATCCTTCTTTCCTTCTCCTTATTTCAAGTAACATTGTTAGAGGGCTTGTTTTGCCTGTTTGTATTTACCAACAATTTTCCCAGTGTCTTGTAATTGGTTTCTCAGGAACATAAATAGTCCTTGTCAACTATATGTTCACTCACTTTCTCTCTAAAACTTCTTGATAGCTTCATCTTATACAAGTGAACATTGACACATATGACAGGTCTTCCTATCAGATGACCACAATGTTTATGCTGTTGTTTTAGATCTCTCTCAGCAGCTGTCTTCCCTTCTCTTTAACTCCAGCTTTCAGAAGCAGGATGGCTTGTTCAAGAACACGTGGAGTATGGTAATGTTAGTAATTTGTAGTCCGTATTCAATTTGGTCTTGTCACTTATTTTCTGTCTCCAAATGTTCTCAGAAGATGTGGTGTATATTTTGTGTTTCATTTTGGAGGAGTTCTGTAACTCTCAGAGGGTGACCTGGCGTACAGTGGCATGACATAAGCTGTGGCAGTTTGAGCAAAGGATTGTTTTTATAAACTAAGCATATAATTGAAAATTATAACAAAATTATTTGTCACAGGAGGCTCATTTGCGTAAAAAATATCTAGCAAAACCATTGATTAGAAGGGGGTGTTGCTCCAACTCCTATCTAAGACTTCAAAGTCCATTTCTGAGTATCTCAAATGTTCAGGGACTTATTGTGGCCCAAAAGATCACTGTTGTTCCTGCATGCAGCATTCCTCTAGGAGCTCAAAACATTAACTACATACTATCAAGGAAAAGGACATCTCAGGGTAGAAAAGCACAGACTACCATGACCAAAATCAGAATTTCAACACTTCACTAGAATTGTTTTCTGAGGTAACACTGAAGAATATATTTAATAATCTTAGTATCGGTGAAAAGTCCCAGTATAATAAATACTGTGGGGGGAAAAGAAAAAAAAAGCTTTCTGCAGTGTGGCTTCTTTGAAAAGAATTAGTATACTTCATGTCAGAAAAAAGTTAAGTTTGCCATGATAAACAGTTTCCCTTTAAACAGAGAAGAGCTCTATTGGGGAAAGGATAAGTGGGATAATGTGTCTAGGACAGCCTCATTCACTTGCAGATTCCTCAAGTGTATGGAGCCCTTGAAGAAGAAAACAACCCTCTTGCTGCCTCTCAGCAAACAGCCATCTCCAGGGTTAACCTAATAGCACTAGCTGTCTTTCGGGTGCTTCCAAAAAAGGATCCATCCAAATATAGAGAGTCCAAATCCAAACTCAAGCATTTTACTCTATTGTTTTGTCTGTTTTACATTGTCTAGAACAAAAGGCATATTTTTGCTTTACTTATGTGTTTGTAAATTTGTATGGGTAAAAATGGAGAAAAAGGTGTTGTTCTCTGTACTGGCAGAGGCAGAGAAACGCGAGTGTGCATCTGGTAACAATGGGATCTACCTCTTGGGTCCTTAAAATTACATCTTCTTAAATCTTTCTCATCAGCTTGCCATTCAGATTTACGTGAAAAGCATTTTCCTGCCAACAAGAATGACTGTATTCATCACATGTTTTTTATATATCTAGAAGTATCTGGGTATATCACTGCAGCCTGTAATGGCAGTGTAACTTTGGTGATGTTAGGAACTTAGTGCTTTCTGAGCCTTGGCAGAGGTGAGTGACCCCAATATATGGGAGTTCTTAAAACAGCATACATATTTATTGAAAATGCACCTAAGAGGAATTCAGTTCTAATTCAGCCTTCCCTAAGAATTCAGCCTTCCCTTTCATAAAAACATTTTCATCATTAAATACACAGCTGACTGTTCTTACCGTCAATGAAATTAAGTAAGATTAAGGCTTTTAAGAATATAAATTTTTGAAAATGAGTATCATAGTCCTGAAGTCTTTGGTCTGTTTTAGAAAATGGTGCAGCTGAGCTGGTCACGATATTTTGTTAAGTTGATAAAATTGTTTGAGAAATCATGAAACTTCTTTGAGAAGGACAGTTTCAGTTGCTCTCTTTCTACAATGCTTTCCCTGAAATCCTACCTGAAATTTTAAACCCAGAGAAAATTAATGCAGTGTAGTCCAATGCATCGTGGGTCTGTCACACTGTGAGCGAAGAAAGCTGGTTCAAGTTCTCCTCTGCCTCGTTCAGATCAAGGATTCTAGTCCATCCCTCAGATGAGATATTTGTTCTG
This sequence comes from Rhea pennata, assembly GCF_028389875.1. Lineage (NCBI taxonomy): Eukaryota > Metazoa > Chordata > Aves > Rheiformes > Rheidae > Rhea > Rhea pennata. Next base: position 6,724,834 of record NC_084668.1, read on the forward strand.
TTGTTACAGCGCTCAATTCATCTGGTCCAGTGTTTTTTTACTATTTACACAAAGTAGAACAATTCCAAGAAGAGACATTGAGAAAAGGAAATGATTGACTTTTAACCTATTTAAAAAAATAATTCTTTGAGTGTGAACTCTCTTACACAGTTCTGTTTCTTCAAGAATAGCTTGAGTGAAGTTCACAATGCAGTTTTGATACGCATAAATGCTATCTAAAAGTCAGGGCAGAAACCTGAGAAAACTTAACCTAGAGCAATGTTCCTTGCCACTTTTACAATGGATACACTGTAGAATTCTAAACTGGAATGAAAACTGTGTCCATTAAAGTTATTCTTGTCATTAGAAGAAGAGAATATTTCTATAAGAAACAATCTGGATTTGGTACTTTCTAGCTGAGCATGAGGGTTATTTTATTCCATCACTGGTTGTCCTGTGTTCTCCCTATGCCAGGCCTCTGAATATGCCTATATAAACAGATTTTTTTTTTGTTACATCACTATAGAAGTGCTTGCCATCATATATCCTGCTCCTTAGGTGTATTTAGGGAACAGGCACTTCTGCCAGAAACAGCAGAATAAAAAAAAATACGTATCAGCATGAATGGTTTTGTATTTTTCCTGGATATTCATATTTTCATAGGAACTATTTTCACAGGCTTCATTTAAGGAATGAAGTGCTTGGAAAATCTAGACAGACAAAAAAAATTTTCCTCTGACTAAACATCCCTAAATCATTAAACATAATCATCAGAACACACAAAAAATACATCAACTACTTCATTTGACCTGTTCCATGAAATACTGCTTCTGCCAACTCTTCTTTCCTTAGTTTCCCTCAAAAAGATATTTCTATTGTGAGATCAGCTGCAGAAAAATAGAAGAATCCCATCAATGGAATAAAAATTAATGACATAGCTTTTTAATGGATAAAAGTAGAGTAACACAAAAGGAAGGAAAACATTTCTCTTTTGTGTTTGTACTTCACTGTATATTATTTGTAAGATGAATCCAGAACAGTGGTTATTTCTGTCTGTCCAGGAGCCTATACAGGACAGTAACTGCTCATCATTTAGCACTTCGACTTCCAGGTGTTTTCTTGAGAGACTGCTGGACTGAAAGCACTGTTCGTGCTTTATAGCTATTAGACCACTGGCAGTTGGAGTCAGTGAAGACATGCTAACCTATAGAAGCTGCAAGTCTGGCCTGTAAGAAACAAAAGTGTCCATCAATGCAAGGAGCGATTTGTACTGGCAACAGATACATTACCTTTGCTTTGTTTCTTGCTCATTTGCTCTGCGTTGAATTCAAGGAGCCTTTCTCTTAACTGTTATTCATTACAGCAATCTCCTGGAAAAATACCAGTAATTTAAAGGTTAATAGAATGCTGATGTCACTATAATTAGAGCAGAAGAAATACATTTCTGCAATTACTGTTAATGCTTTCTTGCTCTTCAACCAATAAGATATGGGCCCCAGTCTGAAGGTGGGTGTCTAGATCTCTGTGTGTATGAACTTGTGACAGGGCCATCAGACTAGTGCAGAAATGATGCCTGAGTCACTTTGGAGCATGATGGAAGTTGATCGTTAACCAACCCACCTGGGAAAAATAGAAGCCAAAATGTCAAGGATGAGTGTATCATAAAAATATAGTTTATAGATTTGGCTATCCTGAAAAAAAATCAAGATATGCAGTGAATCAGAATTCATCTTTATTTTCACTGCACTACATTATAGATAAACCCTTTAATTTAGGAAGTTTACATTTCCAAAACAGTGATACTGCAGCAGCTGTACCTGCAAAGGGGCCATCTTAGAGACCAGCAGCAGGGCTAAACTCAGTCACACCCGCACACATACTCCTGTGGTTGGTTGGTACTGTGTCTGGTCTTGTGCACCAGCAGCTTCTATAGGAATGAGTAAGTGACCACAAAGAGGTCTCTGTTCTGCTTCACTAGGTGGGAAACACTAGGTGTTTTAAAGCTCAGTGGATTAGCTGCAAACAAATGGAGTAGCTGAGCCTGGAAGGTATTCTGTCCTGAGGCTGGGAGCCTCCACCCAAGCAATTGGAGAAGGCCCCAGCTGCCCTGCAGTGGTAAATACTGATCTCTCCTACTGATTATTTTCCTTTCAGATAATGGCTACAGCTAGTTGTGTGTGTCCTGTCCAGTAACAGTTTATCAATCAAAACACAGCCTTGCTACCCAGAAAGGTGCACTTACTATTTGAAGGAGCATAAGGAGATAAAAGTTTTGGTACACATGAGTATCTCAGACTACCTTGTGTGCTCTGGGAGACTGCTGGCTTCCCTGACACAGCTGAGGGAACAGTGCCTGGTCACACCTCAGCTGTCTTGCTTTTAGTGCCTAGGTTCACTGTCAGTTCAAACTAAAATACCTGTAGATGTGCCAAATCAGAGGTTTTGCAGGGAGAGGAAGAGTGGAGTTTGGGAGTAAAGGGTTAATAAGCAGCTTAGCTGACTGCAGCTGTATTTGCTATATAAATGTATAGCAAATCCTTTATTATCTGTGATGACTTTGTCTTTCTTAGCTGCAGTCTTTTATACTGTGATAGTTTGAGGTGTTTTCTTTCATCCTTTGATTTACTTAAAAGAGTCTGGTAAATTGTGTCTTGCTGTTTTGACTTCAGGTGCTTTCTTAGCTTTTTGGAGTTCTCACTTGCATCTGTACTATCTGTAGTTTGTCTTGTATGGCTGACTTGATCATGATGGAGATTTTTGTATTTTGGAGAACTTACATTTTTACACTGATCTTACTGATCAGTCATACTCTGTTAGTCTAGTTTATTTTTTCCTTTCTGGATTGCAGGTACTACTTGTTAGTCAATTGTAATACGCTCTAGTGGTCTCTAAGCTCAGCTTAAAGACTTCAATACATATAGTTTTGACTTCTCAGCACTTTTAATGGCTTCCTTTGTCTAGTTCTCTTTTTTTTTCTCTCTATTCTTCTAGTTTTAGAGCATAATCTTAATTATAGATCATGGCCTACAAGACACATAGGCTGAAACCTGTGCTCTCGTATGGCTTCCTTGCAGGCTTTGGCTCTTCCTGTATTATATTTGTACAATGTCACAGTGTGGACTTCTATTCATTAGTGTAAAGCAAAATTTGCACAGTATAGTGTAATTCTACAATGTATAGAAATACTTTTTTTTGATAATTTCCTATTATAGATGGGACTAAAATTTGTAGCTATACAAACTTCTGCAGTGTTGAAAGAACCTAAACAGAGATGTTTCTGCTGTTGGAGTTGTTTCAAGAAATGTTTTAATGCTGAGAAATTGCTTTCCATGTCTGCCCAAATGACTGGTTTATACACAGGCATATACACTGCTTCTGGGTGACTTACCACTTTGATTTCCTTCAGCATTCAGTATATTTCCTCTTCACACATACAAGCAAACCTTTTATTTTTTTTTAGATATGGATGTGTGTCAGCGCGCACATACACATGTGCACATGGACAAAAGTTCAAAATAGATTTTTACAAGAAAGAAGAGTGTTTTTGCACATAGCTAAGACCTTAAGAAAAAGCTTACATACAAGTAAGTCTTATGAGGTTTTGCTGATTTTAGTAGAGTTGCATTTACACAATTCCTAACAAAATCTATGTTTTGATGGATAAAGAAGTCATCAGGCTATCACTGGGGAATCAGGTGCAGTTACAGGGCACAGTGTAGCATTGTGCAGACATACTGACTTGATTCTTTAAAGTGATGTAACACTGTTAGCCTGGCACTGTCATTAGGCTGATTAGCTCTGTCCCACAGATCTGGCTTACTCAGTAGTAACTCGGGTATCTCTCTGTCATGCAGTATAGTACAGCGCAGACATGCCTTAAGAACCTAATCAATGAAGAGCAGAAAACAAGAATAAAGTGTAAAATAAGCCATTAATATTTTTATTATTAAATATTTTCTGAATTCCCTTTGGTAGACCTATTATGAGTCACCTCGTAACTTGTATGTGTCACAGCAGAAGTTGATTCTGAAAGAAGAGTTTGCAAAGAAACAGCTGTATGTTTCTTTGCAAACATTCTTTGCTGAATGTTTCAGTTCAGAGCTGGTATTCCCTAGAGGAGCTTGGAATGAGAGCTGCAGCAAGTGGAGGTGAAGGTCAGAAATGCTGGAGAGGACTTGGATGCTGTGATAATAGACAGGAGCAGATAACAGTAAGAGTTTCATTGCAAAGGGAATGAGCATGTGAGATTAGGAAGAAGATAAATTTGCCTTTGAAACTTCAAATCTTCTCCTGTCCAGTTTAACATATAAAAGTGAATTATATCTGAATGCTTATGGGGATCTAAAATTGAAAAATAACCAAGGTTCTTTCCTGACCTTTATTTTCATTGTTCCTGTAGCTCAGTTTTCTCTTTGAACCACAAGTGGCAAGCAAAATTCTCATTATGTGATCTGTATGTATTAGAAAGACAAGTGCTCCAGAGATGACTATTATGACAGCAAAAATTGCTTCCTTGTATCTTTGCAGTGAACAGGACTCTCATATGGACTCTTAGAATGTTGTACCAAACTGGTCATAAGTGATTTTAGTGATTTGGAATTGCAAATAGATTATAATTTAGCTGTACTAACATAATACTGAAAGTGCATCCTTGAGAGTATATTGCTATAGTGCTTTTACATAGACTAAAATATTTGATTTCCTTGGTGTCATATCTGTAGTCTGCATTAAATTGTGATGAGAGGTAAAAATAAAGTATCCAGATCTTCATGAGAAACTCAAGCTTAATACAGATCAACTGGGTTAAGATGAATTATAATATCTGAGGATTTAGCCTGAGTTTATTATTTCTCATTCTTCTGAATCCTTGCTTTGCCTGAGCATGACATGGAGCATGGACTAAATAGGATACAAATTTCAAACAGAAATAGAAAATGGATGAGTTGTGCCCCTTTTTTTAGATCCAACAATTTTTGACAGTTTCAGTTTTTGACAATTTAGGTAGTAACTGCACTGGAAAATGAAGGATGTCCTGCACATATGAAACTAACCCGAATCTTCAGAAAAGGGACCCCTGCTATGTTTTCAGTTAACTATAATTGCTGTAATTTAATACAAATAATACATTAATCTAGTACAGTGGAAAGATCATTGTTCAAAAGGTGGTCTGATTCCTGCACTTTTAGATTCAGTTTCCAGCTCTTCATAGCTATCACTTCTGCTTAGACCTCACTAGGCTAAATTAAAACTAATCACAAGCATGTAACACGGCAAATCTGCTTCACCAGAAATTACTGCTTCTCTTCATTCCCTGTTTTCATAGGTTTAGGTCCTAACACTGTACCTGTTCAGCTACCCTTTTCCTTAGGTCAGAAGGGTAATGATCCTGACCGTAGTGGTTTCCTCTTTCTCCAGGATGAGGCATAGCATGGCAGTCAGGTGGGTTGAATGTGGAGCAGGCTGTACTAGAAACTGGAACTGTCTTGTTGACAATCAACAGTGTTCACCTTGCTGTAAAACTTACAGGAAGAGTGGCTGCACAGAGATCCTCTTGTCAGGGAGCTGTATGAAGGAGCTTACGCTGTGGGTATGGACCTGTGACTTGCTCAGACTTACGAAAAGGGGCTAGCTTCTTCATGCTCTGCAGATGAGCAACCTTTGGAAATGGAGGAGGTTTATTTAAACTGTGGAAGGGCTGCCAGAGAGAAGTTGCCATCTTTGTGAAGGGACTCTCCTTACAGGTAAGGATGGTTGCAAGCTGCCTGAACGACAGTAGCAGTTACCAAGAAACAAAATTCCAAACCTTCTGCAAGCCTGCATGAAAACTTCTGAGGGATAGTTTGCCAGTGAATTGGAGGCTACAATAGTGCCTGAGTGCTCTTATGCCTTGTTGAATCTTTCCTTAATGTGCATTTCCCTCACCTTTTTATTTCTGTTGTCCTCTGCTTTTTGTTTCCCTTAGTCCTCTAACCCTACGCTTGCAAAAACACTGTGACAATATGCAGCTGGAGTTTTCTGTCAAATCCTGGCATAGAAATGCATTCATATCCTGTTCTCATTATGCAATGTTTCATTTTAGTTTGGTGCAGTATGGAAAACACTGAGCCCATATTGACTGACGTAAACTACTTAAAGGAAAATTTGGTGTGGATTTAATGCATGTGCTGATTAAAAAACAGCATTTCCTTTTCTCAAATTCACAGCTGATGGTATGGAACTGTCAATGCCATTTTGAACACTGAAACTGTTTTATAAAAGAAACTGCATGAACCACTAGATACCTTTAAAACCAAAAAATGTTCATTACTACTCCTCTTCTGAACCTCGAAATAACATTTTAACTTCACTTTTAGAGGCACTTAATGCCAGATCATTTGAGCAGCTTCGCATTCAGGTTTTATTTAGTAGCAAGAGAAAAAATTTGGCCATGTAATCTTTCGTGGTAAGTAAGAATAGTAATAGGATAATAGGATTGTTCCGCAGTTAAAAGTTGAAAATCACTTCTTTTAAATTTGCAAATATATATACATATATATTATCACTTTATAATCATTCTGGAATCTACACTGGTTTTCAGAGGGCAAAGTGCTGGCATAAAAAATGAAAATAAGAGATAATTACATAGTTTCTAGAATACCTGCTGCTATCAGCAGCTTTAGGATTATGATGAAGAGAATTGTCGAAATAGGCATAAAGATTTTATGCCTTTTATTGTAATCTGGTGCTTGTCGTTTTAAACATCTTTTACCTGCACATTTATTAAATGCAATAGTCATTCCAGCTAAAATGACTGTTCTTCCTTTACCTAACAACATATATCCAATAACTTGATAAAAAAAAAAAAATTTTATTTGTATCTTAGCACAACAGTTGCATAATATTTTTTATACCAAAAGCTTCCAAAGCTCTTAATTTATTAATAATTTATAAAAACAATGTATTAATAAACATTAAAGTTATTAATTTATTATAGTTTAATAACTATATAATATATATATAACTATCATATAGAGAGAGTTATATATGATACATAACTAGAGTTATATGTATTGTAATACATATAACTGTAGTATTAGCACATATTAATACATAAATTTATTAAAAACAGGAACAAAAGAGATGAAAATTTAGCAAAAAATGCTGAGTAAAAAACAATGCTTCTGCTGTGAAATGATGCCTTCTTTACCTTTAGACTGGCACCATTTCCCTTGCAAAAGGACTAGACTGTTCTGTTTGAAAGTGCTGTATTTTCTCTCTTTAGAAAATACTGCTGTGGTAGTATTAATAATGCAGCCAAATGGTTTAATCTCAGGAAGGGACAAGAAGCTTTCTTGTAATTGAATAAGAGTGTCTTCCCCTGGCTGAAAGTTTAGCTTGTGACTGTTTATAACCTTTTCTATTTTCAGCTGAAATCAGAATCCTTGTTCTGTACAGAGAGAATGGGGTTTTTTTGTTAAAATTTCTATATAATTGAGAGATCAATTGTTGAATGTGTAATTATGGATCAGTGTTAGGCCTTTTAAGTTTCTCAGAGATAATCATTCACTTGTATCAAATTCTTAATTGAAAATACAGAAGATATCCAATAGCTCCATAGGCCCCTTAACACAGTTTAGTAGATTGACAATGATCCATAGACAACAATTTGGGGAACCACTGCCTGAAAACATAAAACTATATGAAATGCAAACATATTTAGTAGGAATTTGTATTACAGCTGTAATATGTTGTTCAGTATTGTAGTATCATGCTGTTTCTTGATCCCAGTTTGATAGAATTTTCATATCTGTAAAATAGTGGTAGAAATAGCAAGCACGCACACCCACTGTATTTGAAATACAGTATTTTACTCCACCACATGACTCTTACACTAACAAAAACAGTGAAGAGCTATTTCATATTTTTCTGGGCACCAGTAGATGTTCATTTCCATGCTTTCCACTGCAGGGAAATGATTCTTTCCTACTATATATGAACTTGGATCTGATTATAACAAAATGTATGTGACTTTATATTCCTAGTGTGCTTAATTATTACATGACCAAGGTTCAGCACATGTCATGAAATCACAGCCCCTTTCTTGCCTCACTTTAGTGTAGTTAAGAGAGGGCAATTAAGCTGAAGAAAGGAATGTGGGTTTCACAAGAAACTGCAGTAGCCTGAAATGCCCTGAGTTCACAATCTGATTTCTCATAATTGAAATGTTTTTATTCAGTGAGCCCAAAAGGTTGCATTGGGTGCACAGCATGAGTCTGTATCATACTAGAGATTCCTTGTTGGTAGAGATAGCTGCTGTGTAAACATCGTTCAGTTTTAAGACAAAAAGAAAAGCATAAACCCAGGATCAAAATCCCGTTAAATAACTTTATGTTGTGTTTTAAGGCCTGAGGATTGTAGCTGGTTACATATTTTGTGAATGCAAAGGAGAGTTGTATTGTGTCTACAGCACAGCACGAAGTAAGAGAGCTTACTAAAGGAGTTAAGTATTAGACACATAGACCTGGCTGGCTCTTTATTTTCATAGCAATTGTGTGATTAATTTTCCTATGCTGAAATGTGCAGTTTTCTCCAAAAGAATTTTAACTTAAGTTGAAAGAATTTCTTGGGTACATATTTCCTTTAACCATCACTTTCATTCTCTTGCATGTATGGTGAGATGTGTGTGTGTTTCTTCTTTTTCTTTTCTTTCTTTTCTTTTTTTTATGACACTTGGCTGTGTCTGTCACTAGGCATTTAACCTTTCTTGAAAACAGATGTGTGAGAAGGCCTTTAGCGAGTTAGCAGAGCTTGCTTTCAAAACTCAGTGAGTTCCTAGTCTTACAAGCCCTCTGCAAGATTAATTCAAGTCAATAGGGGATTTAAAAGTGAAAGGGGAGAAAAATCAGGTCAGCAAGAAATATGAATAGAATGATTAAATCAGTTGGAAGTGCTATAGTAAAAGATGGAAGTGCTATAGTAAAAGACAGAGGATTCCAATTCAAGTTATTATAGATTGGAAGGCTGAGATTTTTAATAGCGAGGATGTAGAGTATTGCTTGAGAATTGGATTGAATTGGCAAAGTACATCCAATCAGTCCTTCTAACAGAGTGGCTGAATATGTAATATAATGTGATAGAAGTGTTTGGCCCCTTTGCTTTTTATTTGCACTGCTGTGAATATAGTCCTGGAGAAAAGGTACGTATTATGTCCTCTTGTCCAAGGGATGAGGTATTTAAGCAGACCAACATATATTTGGTATTGTGTGTTTTTGTAAATTCTGTTTGAAAGCAATGCTGACAAATAAAATCTGAGCATACCTAGTCCATCATGTCCTATTTAGAAAGATCAAGATTTGTTTGCAAATAACACTGATATCATGGATTAATATTGACCGTCTGCAATCTTGATCTGATGGTCAGTGCCAGTGTCCATATCACCAGTTATACATTGGTACCAATATCCTCCAGGTGAAACTTTGCTGTCTTTTAAGTTCTAGCTCTTATGATAGTAAAAACATTTAGAGCTGCACTGAAAATGGATACAAACAGGAAGAGAGGCAATTTAGATATTTTAAGAACAGTTAAAGTTGAAATGAAAATTATAGCTTGTCTTAAAACTTGTATGTAAGAGGAACATTCAGTCTTCCTAAAGTGTGCTGTCATTTGGGTTGTGGCTTATGAGATGTAGATATTTTTGGGGAAGTCTGTTATCTTCTGAGCAGATAAATGTGCTAGGTCTGAGATATCCTTCCTCTAGGCATACACAAAATTACAAACACAATGGAACCCCAAACCTCACTGGGGAATCTGGCCAGTGCTTCAATATAAATATTCAACAGTAGGAGATGAGAGAGTTTTTCTCTATTGCATTACAAATGCACTCAGCATGATGGCGTTTTAATTCTATTCTTAGGTGGTACTGTCATCTGTAGAACCTAGATATTAATATGTGAATGTCAGTCCGTAGAATCCCCTTGCCACATGGAGGTTAAGCTATCTGAAGTGGCTTAGGGCCCCAAAGCAACAGAGAATGCCTGGATTAAAGTTTGATGACAAAGATGCAAATAACCTGAAGATCTGACTTGCATCACTGCCATCTGAGAATTCAGAGTGCTCTTCTGCAGAGTGTGTATCTATGACATGCTTGTTACTCCTCATGCCAGCTCCCTGTATGAGCATGATTTGTGTGTGTGTGCGTGTGTGCATGTGTGTACATATACACAGTTATATAAATACAAATGATATATATATATATACACACACACACTTGGATTCAGCTATCTCAACTACGTGGGAAATGAGTGCAGAGTATTCAGAGATCCAGAAATGTGTAGCCCAGCTTATTGTGCACTAAATTCCTTATGTTGACAGACCTTAGTCAAAATCAAATTAAAGCCTCTATAAGTATGAATGAGTACCTATGGCAAGTTAAATAAACCTGCGTAAAACATGTTAATTTTCCCATATGTCTCCCTGTAGATGAGCCCTAAATATCCTTACCGTTTTCTTTAACAGCCTTCAGAAATACTTCATGAGTCCAGTTTCCTGATATCTGAGCAGAACCAGACTCTGCAATCTACATCAAAATTTACTGTGGAATTTCTTATTGCTTTGCTTTTCATAATTAGGGATGCTAAGCTTCAGTAATGTGCTTAGCACTGTAAGAAGCAGTAAAAGTGATGCTTCCTGTCCCAAGGAGTGTGCAGGCTAACAATAGACAGACAGCGCAAACTGTGCTGGGAAGCCTGGGGAAGGTGTTTCTTAGAGTTTTTGGGTTTTTTGTTTGTTTTTTGTTTGTTTTTTTTAATAATAGCTGGGTGCTTGACAACATTTACATTGCCATTTGTTAGTATTCATGGCTTTAAAAAAGATGAGACTTTAAGGAAGGAATTTGGCTCTTCTTTTGCAGATCCTCTTCTATCACATGCAGAGGGATCAGATCACCCTGATGTTACAGTTATATAGGCTCCTTCCTTCCTTTTTTTTTTTTTTTTTTTTCCCCATGTGTTGTTTGAGCTTGGTTGTTGATCTGTGCTCCTTACATTTTACACAGTGACTAACAGGCTGCTCACATATGCAGAGGAGTTTACCTACTGCCAAACATGTAATTAGTGTATGTATAATTACATGGCAGTATGTGTAATTAGCACAGTACTTTGGGCACTTTGTTGTATACTAAGGAAGTTTCCCTGGCCTTACTCTGATGTCAGATACTGCTGTATCAAAAAAAATCATCTTCAAGAAAAATAAGCTGCTTTAGTCCTATGATTTTTAGTAAGTCCTTCAAAGTAAAATTGATATATTTGGGCTTTTGCTTCTTCTTTCTTTCTTACGTGGATATCTGTAGGATTACAGAATCATTAACCACTTTTTCTCTATTAGTCATCTTCCATCTTCTGGTTAAGTGAGCATACTTTTTTGAAAGGACAATTCTATTCACAAAATTATCTTAAGTCAAAAGTGAAAAATCTAAATTTCAAGTGTTGTCACATTAAAAATTGGTAAGGTGTTTGGGGATCAGTTTGGGACAGGATCCCCAAGGAAATAATCTTGACATATGCTTAACTTTAAAGTGGGAATGGATTTAAGGAATGGTATCTTAAATTTACATCATGCAGTAAAAGTGAACAAGTTTGACTTGAGGCCCAAGCTAACTTCCAGTGAAGTCAATGAAATTCCTTCATTAGAAACTGGAATAGGCTGAAGAGAAGACAACAGGGTCTTTGGGCTAAAGCTGATGATTATAACACACTTTCCATTGCTCTAATTCTTCTGCTCTACTTGATGCTTTTGTTTCAGGTATAGATTCTGTGCTTGCCCATATTTTAGGCTTGATGCTAGAAGCTGCTGAGAGCTCTTTGTTTCCCATTGCACAGGTATGAGATACTAGTTCTCAGCACTCAGCAGCTGGCTTTTCTGTTTCGATTGCACTAAAGAAAATGGATCTCCCATTTGGAGTAATGATGCAGTCTTTACTAAACTTGGTGAGACACATCCAGTCCAGGATCTAGCAAAGGAATGTGTTGCTTTTATTAAAGTGGCAAATTACTGCCATTTGAGTAAAGCTGTAGATCTAGTAATTACTGTAGTCACGGTTAGATCGTTATTAGTTTGAGAATATTAGCTATCAATTCGTCCTCAGCCTGTTTACTGTCAAAGAGGCACTAACCTCAGATAACGACCAATTTCTCCTGGACTGTTTCATATTACCATTCTCCCCTACATTAGTGCTATTGCCTTAGGCTTCACCTACACTGGGTGGCTTCAGCTAGAAATGCTGTTTTGCAAGAACATCTATAACTCAGCTGCTTTTAGTTCAGAGAGTCCTCACAGGGACTGCTTTTACCTGCAGATGTTACACAGTGTTGTAAATGAGTGTTTTATTGTCTCCTCTATAGTGGTTGAGTAGGAGTTCATTTATAGTGTGCTGTGGGATGCCTCTTTGCAATGAGGTGAAATCATAAGGATCAATTCAGTTGGTTCTCTGCACAGCATCAAACTTTGCTTCAAAAAGATGATATTCATTTTAAACTTAAAACATCAGCTGCTCTTTGAAAGAAGAAAATGGTGCCTGTGTAGTTCCCTTTTTTTTTTTCTAGTATGCTTAACTATACTTTCTTTTTCAGCAGAAAAGACAGTTCCTGGAAGGCCTTGTTTCTAGCTGTTCAGGTTTAGAAGAAGACAATTGGATTTAGTTAAAGATGAATGTGTTGCCATGATAAAATATATTAGCATTGCCAAGATCCGCTAACAGCACACCCATTGCCACAGCTCCACACCTGCTTTGTCTGAAACAGGGCAGACTGCAGGCCAGAGCACCCTTTTTGACCAGAATGTGGCTCCAGTGAGAGGTCTTAGCTTGATGCGTTTCATCTCACTGTGCCTGTGAAGTATCTCGGCAGAGGTTTGCAGGCTTTGACTTGTTGATTACTAAAGCTATACTAGCAGACAACATGGCAAATCCGAGCTGGCTGCATTTGTTCCATGGCTTGCACACTGCTGCACACGTTTGAGCAAGACTTCATCAGGCCATTCTCATGAGTGGGTGGGAAAGCTTTGTCAACAGAGGCCGAAGGAAAAATAATAATATAATATGGGAACAGAACTGGTGGCTTAGCTGTAATAAAATGACCAATCACTAATTCAAGTTCAGTCTTTCATTTTCAAGCTGGCAGGGGCTATGAGTGCTGATGAGGCAACATATTTAGCTGGTGCAGAAAGTGTCGCCTTTCACTGTATTTCCAGTGTGAGGTATATCCAACTTCCTATGACTAGATTCAGTGTGAGAGTTTTGTGGGTTATGATAAAAGGAGAAGTCCAAGCGGAATCTTCATTTTTGGAGAGGGGCAAGGAGGACAGACCTTGATGTATGAATAATAGAAGGCAAAGCCAGGACAAAATGTTGCTCTTCATGTATTTTAACTAAAGAGGTGCTGTTGCTGATGAAGCTCTTTACTTCATCTGGTACAACTATAAACAAACGGAAGGTCTGTCTGAAATAAAGAGCATAAGTCACTGCAGCTGCTATAACTTGGCCATGTATGTCCATGCAGTTAAGATCCAGGGCTTTTAAAAAAAACATATTATTTGTTTTTTCCCCTCTTTAAAATTGACAGAATAATTAAGATATCAAGCATTTTCCTAAAGTAATTGTTAAAACTTAAATCTGATACTGGCAGTCAGACATTCAATAATTAGCTAGAGAAATATGTACGTCTTTGTGTTGACTCTTTTAGAGAGTTTTGTTGCAATTTGACAATCATTTTGAGAAGCTGGGCATTTACATCCTCAAGCCTTCATGGTCACACCATTGCAGAATCCAGCAGAAGGTTATAGAGGTTAAAAGGTTGCAAGTGCAGGCAAATAGCTCACATATGAGAATTTTGTTTATTGCAATAAACATTTTATTTTCCTTAGTTCTGAGATCATAAGATGATATAGCAGATAAAACATTTGATGTGCATAAAAGTAATTTAGAGGCTGTGATATGGGTCACTCTGAAACATGAGTATAAAAGGTATAGTTGATGGCAGCAGTAATCAGTTTTTCCTCTCTGATTTTGATGATCATTACTAGCCTGCCTGAGTGTTCTGTATGAGGAAGACGAGCTCTGTTGATGTGCAGGTGCTGGAAGCCTGTCTCAGCTTTCCAGCTGAGACATCTGCAGTTCCTATGCGTTTTTGTATCTTCTCCTTTCTGTTGTCTTTGGTGGACAGTCTCTGCCTGTTCTTGCCAAAAAGACCAGCCTCACAGTTTGCTTGCAAAGCTGCTAATGTTTTACTTGTTACTCAACCCAAGAATGGATGTAATGAAATGATGGGATCAACATGAGTTGTTATGTGACTGTGCTCTGTTTCAGCCCATTAGCATTAAGAGAAGATTCAAATAACAGTTATTTGTCTAAATAACTTTTAGACAAAACACCATGGTTTATGAAATCTCACTTAAATGAACTATAAGTTATTACTGTGTTGTATGTTTTTCAGCAGCAAGTAGGTAGAACAGCTGACATGGCTGCATTGGCTATTGGACAGCTGGCCTCTGAAAGTTTTGGTGACTGAATGTTGAGATAGACCCAGTGACCATAAAGCAGCTTCTGTTCTCAGAGAAGCAGCCAAACTTTCTATGACTGAAATGTCCGTCCTCACCAATAAGTTTCTATAGTGATTTGAGGAGTCCAAAAATAATCCAAACCCTCTGCTAAATAGCTGCCTTCATTAAAAAGCCACTTGATAATACAGAGTATGTAAGTGTATGCATTTGGACTATGCACATGAAAGATGCATGTTTATAGGAGAGGAAGTTTAAGAGTTGCCTTTTTTAAAAAGCATTTGCTACTATCAGGATAGAAAAATGAAGGGTGCTGTTTTTACAACATTAAGCTCCCCAGCTATTTGCAGGCAAAGAAACCGTGGCATGAAGCTATGAAAAGCTGGAAAGTTTACAAAGGAATGATCCCACAGTTTTTAGCAACAGCAGCTGTGCTGTGACATGCAGAGTGATGTACCAGTTGTCTGATCAATAGATTTTACTTCTAGGACTATTATTTCTTGGCAGCCAACCTAATGTAATTACGTATGTTTTCCTGCAACAAGCAAACACTTTATGTGGTTGAGGAAACAGCTGCAGTACACTTAAAAGCTCATTTGCATAAATATGAAAGTATAGTTGCAGAATTCCAAAATTTCTTATTGTGCAGGGTTACATGTTAAAGGTGAGGATTATAAATACCTATAGTGCCCATACATTTAAAATGGATAAGTGTTTAGCCATTTTGAACATTGAAAGATAGTAAGTCATCTGACTGTTTAGAATTGTGACTGTTTAGTCTAACTCTGAACTAGTTATTTGCATCTTTCTTTATTTTCTAATTTGAGCATCTCTAGGGAGTTGGAGCAGTATGGTGAAACTTTTAGTAAGGAATACCAAGCCAGATAAAATTTGCCTCATTTCTTTCAAACTTAAACCAGACTCTTTGTTTTTAAATTCACAAATAAGCTTCTGGAGTAAGCCTAGTAAAGCTTCTCGTGTATGAATTGGATTGTTGTTTATTACAGAAACTAAATTCTAGGTTGCCAGTAATCTGCAGGCTGTTAATATATGACCATAGATATTTACCAAGCAGTTCTGCAAGCTACCTCCAGAGGAGACCCAGCGTTTATGTAGTTGTATGTCAAAAAGAACAGATTGAAATACGATGCACCAAAACTTAAAAAGGCTTTTTTCTGTCCCCCATCTGCTTTACTTGGTGACCACACAAGTGTTTGTGCTGCACAAGAGAGAAGGCAGAAATGGAAAGCTGAAAATGTGGAGAATATGGAGGCCGCGTCAGCTTGTGCTGCCCTAAATTACCTGTGGTATTATAGCATCACATTGGGGTGGTTGTTGTGAGATTCTACCATGTGCAGGGATACCTTGGCAGCTCATGTAGAAGTTGTAGCTTTTGCAGTCTTTAGTCCAGTGTTTTAAAAGAAGTTTGGCACCATTTTTGGATTACCATAACACAGGAAGGCTGTAAAATGCACACACATGTGCAGTGGGGATAGAAGCCTTTCAGAACAGAGCACTGTAGGCTACCAGGACCAGGAATCTCTACTTTGTCACAAAATCAGTCATCTCTACCTACAAATCAGGGGCCCTGTGCGTTGAATGTGTAGTCCATATAGTACAGTACTGACGCAGGGAAATGGGTCTGACTGAAGCTTTTGGGTGCTATCCCAATAGTAACATGTTGTTTTGCTTTCTTATGTGTTTTTTTTGCAGATTTGATTGACATGTTTGATTTCAGCTGACAGATTCAGTTGTGCAGTTTGTTCAACTCTTTATGAAGTAAGAACAGAAGAATGCTTTGAGTGTCCTGAAAACATGACGAGATGCTCTAGCTCATTTACCTATGACATTTTAAAATATGTTGCCACATTTTCCTCTAGTCATTCATTCTGCCCATCTGCTGGAGGGTACAGTTCTTACTGGCAGCAGGAAAATCTGCCTCAAAGCCCAGAGGCTGATTTTTTTTTTTCCTAAGTCTCCTTTTGCTGACAGTTTTAACTTGTATTTGGATTTGGTGCTGAAGCAGCTCAGGAGTGTGTACATCATCTGTTAAATGACAGTACAGTTTTGAGAGACTGCTGATCCCAAAGGAGATGTCCTACTCCTGCCCCTTCCTCTTGGGTTTCACCTCTCTCTTTCACTAGCATTTGGGAATAGATTTAACTATTACCAGGAGGAAAATTACTGGTGTTTTTTGCCAAATCAGTATGAGGTCAGTGGCTGGAGAGCACAGTAAGAAGCAGAAGTAGAGGAAAAATGTAGCAGTCCTCCCATTTCAGGAAGGGCAAGTTGACAAATTAGCCTATTCAAGGTTCTGAAACTGCAACATGATCCTGCTGTCAACTCCAGCAAAATGATGGTAGCCAAAAACTGGAGGAAGGAAATGTCTAAAGCTGTCAGAGCTATCTTTAATTTTTCTGCCAGTAGCTAATGAATGATTAGCTTGCACTGGCACTTTGGGCCTTCAGAAGATAGAGCCAGCTAATACATTCTTGTCACGTTATGAAGAAGGTGCTGGACCTCACACGAGGTCCACACAGTCAGTTTTAAACAGGGCAAAATGGATCACAGGAATCTGGCATCTGGGTGGAGAGAACTGTAGTGATAAAATGGCAAACTCTATGGGCAAAGGCTGTTTTATCTTTGTTTCCATGGTAGTTAGCACCCTGGAGTCCTGACTTGTAACTGAGAAGCTGCTGCCATAATCAAGTGCAAGCAGGCATGGGTGAGCTCTGCCTGCCCTATGAACTGTGGGGATACAAGCTGCTCTGATCTGGAAGCTGTTTAGATGTGTTAGGGTGGACCTGAAACATTCTCTGGGAAAACTGAGTCTGACTTTGTGTAGAGGCCTGAAAATGGTTGTTGAGCTGATTTAAACTCCATACTATATGGAGTGTTTGAGAAGGTTGTAAGTAATCTCTTTAAAATGTTATAAATAATTACATAAAAGATAATGAGAAAATGTGGTATATTCATGGTCATGAGACCCAGCTAAAAGGAGAGAATGGAATGAGCTCAGATCATACTTTATGTGAGCTGCCATTTGCTCTAAGGAAAGGGCAAGGTATGTGAGTATAGACTTAATAGTAAAGCACTCTTATAAAGTTGGCTCCCACCTTCTTTTTCAGAATAGCAGAAGAGATGCTTCTGGTTGTGTGCTTGAAGTGGAACAATGTTGTTCAGTTAACAGAAAGTTTAATACTCTGGTAGGTTTGTTTGTTTTCATTTGAGAATTTTAACTGCTTGATCACACACCACATTTTCTTATGACACTGCAAATAAAGGGATTACAGTTGTGGTGGATAAATTTGTACTTGATCTCACTGAAGTAAATGATTTTAATACTGAGTAATGGGAGTAGAGTCAGACTTCTAGGACTAAAACACTAGCAGTGATTTGAAAGGTAGTTGGACGAGGCCATTCTTTTTGCTGGGATTGTGAAAAGCTGAGTAGTATAGTAAGAGCTGGTAGGAAGGCTGTAAACCAGTTATTAGGACAATAAAGAAACTAATATTTCAATACGATGCTTGAAAATAGTATTTCAATATATCTCACATTGTCATGCTAATTTCTCCAAGTTTAGATTGGAAGTTACAATTTGATGCGACTTATACAGGTATTGAAGCCTTATATTTATTAATATTGTGATTTATTTGTATTTTAAAAGATTAAACGTGAAATATGCTTTCTTTGGAGGCAAAACTGTCTTAAGACATTCATTGTCCAGCTGTTCCCTCTACGTACAGCAACCAGAGAATTGCAATAACATAACTAAACGTAGGAAATGTATGGGATGGGGGGTGTTAGGAACTTTTAAAACTGTCTTTACTACAAAAGGTAAGTAAGGATGCAGATTCACATGGGCTCATCAGTTCTGCAGCATGTCCTTCCACCCAAGTATTCTTTAATGCATTCTTTGTGCTAGCAGTGATGTTCAGAAAGACAATTCATCCAAAATTTACTCTGGCAAAAAACAGCTTAAGGTGTGATAGAGGTGGTCCCTTGGCATAGAAGTACATAATGAGCAAGTATGCTTACTCAAAACACCAGTGATGCCTCTGTAAGTGCAGTCTGATGAGACAATAAATCTGGAGCTTCTGGCTCCTTGCATCCAAACTGACCCTTACTCATAATGCAAATCACTGATCCTGTGTGAACTTGGTCTTCTGGCACAAATTTGTTAAAGAAAATGTTGACCTATCAGCTCTCTACTGGCAGGCTTCAGGCTAGATCAGCTGTCATCTTTTACCCAACACTGCATGAAGCTGGCCTAAAAGATTAAAGCTGAGATAAACTCTCTCATGTACCAATTTGGCAGAAATACAGCCATGTGCCTATGTGTGATCCAGAGCATACTTGTCCTGGTGGGTGATGAGGGAGGGCTCAGACATGGTGCTAATTTATCACAGAATAAAGACACGGACTGCTCTTTGCATGTAAGAAAAGCCTCTTCCTCCATAGCTGTGTCAGCAGAGCCTCTTAGTGGAGACGCAGCATATACCAGTAGCAGGAGTTTCTCTGCTCTCTTCGTGGCTTATATAGACAAAAACAAAAATACTTGCTCTTAGCTTATCTGTACCCCCAACTGCCTGCAGAGTCATGTTTTGGAGGCGAAGGTGTGGTAGAGGGCTTATAGGTGAGTCCTAGCATTGGCTAGAAGCATGTACAAAGCTTCCTGATCCTTATTTGCATGGGTTGATACTTAGGTACTTTCAGGACCTGATATAATTTCAGAATGAAGAGGATTCCTTGAACTTAGCTGAATTTTTGTTGTTGTTTATACTTCCTGCCTATCTCAGTGAGGTGGCATGTTGATTTCCAGGGTTGAGGAGATGGGCTGGTGAATGCTGAAAAATCCCTGGTTTAGAAATTACAGAGATGAGTTGGAAACCTGCAAAAGGGTGCAGGTTTGGTTTTGGACAGAAAGAGATTTTATAGCAGATAAACTGGAACAAGTGGGAATTGATAAGAAACTGAGAAAAAGATCTTTCCTAGGAAAGTAAAAGACTAATAAAAAAGATGGAAAGAGATAGGGAATTAAAGGAAAGAGAATAATTGGTAAATGTAAGTTGAAATCATATGTATGAAGGTAGGTATATGAAATGGCATTACTTAATATAAAGCCCATAAGTAATGTAAACAAATCCAATGAGCATATAATGAGGAAAGATGAGTGAAATAGTAGCAATTCTCTTGTTACTCAAGAAGGGGAGCAGAAATCTGTGTGTGTATTCAGAAAGCATTAATCTATTCAATATGCCTCCTGGGTACTTTTACAGCTCTTACAAGCTACGGGAAAGCGTAACTGGCTTCAGAAGAGGATGCTTGTGCTTTTCAGATGATCTTGCTGAGAAGAATAAACAAAAAGGACTGGGAGTATGGAAATGATAGGTGGGTAGGGTTTTTTGAAATTTAAGCAAGTGTATTACTCAATATGGAAAGACTGTTTCTGAGAATTGATAGAACCCTGTAGACTGATTATAAAGATTGGGTATATATGAAAGAATAATGACTTGTGAGAACTGACACTGGTTTAAAGTGAGGTTGGAAATGCAACAAGATTGTGTCTTTTTCAAGTTGTTTGAAACTCTCAAGCATAAGCTTCTTAACACTTGCTGGAAGAAGACATGTTAAGATTACCAGCCTGAAGGTATTAGGACATTCAAGGCATTAGGAATGGTAATTATCATGACCTCATACATAAACAGTCATTTAATAATATAGCTGATTTCTGGAGCCCTTACAGTGTGCTGTCAGTGTAGAAAATACAAGAAGGAAATCTCTTGAAGTGGGAAATGTCTTCAATCAAAGGAAGTATAATGGAAGCAAAGCTTTAAAAAACAAAAAGGCAAACATTAGCAGATTCCGTAAGAAGACAGCAGAGTTGAGTGAGAGATGCAAACCTATAGGCAGGTTTCCAGATTTTGCAATTGTAGGTTACTAATGGCAAACTCCTAAACAGAACAGGCCTGGTTTTTGTTGGTACTGGAAAATATCAGCTCCCACTAGACCAGTACATTTTTGGTTCCTTTCCAAGTCAGGTAATTTCTCTCTTATGAGAATTCATAATTCTCATAAATTCTCTTTCTCACTAATTTCTCATTAGGTTCCAAAATATGAATGTAAAATGCTAATTTTAAACATATTCCTGCCTGAAAAGTTGAGCTGTATCTACACAAATTATCTAAAATGACTATTTTGTTATATTCTTGTTCATTACTCTATTTTCTGAAATCTCATCAGTTTTCTGGATAGCCTCGGTTCTGGCGGTGTTCTGTAGCCAAACAAAAACGGTGTTCTGTAGCATAATATCTCTGTGGTGTAAGATGTGTAATAATGGGTAATTCACTATGCATTTTCACAATAATTATTCATAGATCTAGTGTTTGCAACCTGGTAGCCTATTTTAACAGTATTATTAAAAAGGTTTTCAAATAAACAAATCTAACTGCACAATCATAGTGAATTTATATAATGTGTATTTAATTTTTAATTTAAATGTAACTCAAATTGCTGTCTCTGAAATCATTAATGGAAAAACATTGGTAAGTCGTGAATGCTATTAATAGTGAGTAGGAGAATATTTTTGCTCTTTGTTGCCATTATCTTATGAGTCTTGCAGGAAAAAATAGTTTTGTTTCCCTTTAGGATTGGGTCCTAGGTTCTTGGTGCAAAGAGATTTTGAAAAGGACAGTACATATCCAGTTAAAATAAGAAGTTTGTGAAAAACTAACACTTGATTAAAAAATGTAGATTTTGCCTTTTAATATCTGAATTGCCTCAAATACATAGGATAGAGTTGATAGTAGAAAAGTTAAACTGCAAAGTACTGTGTAAAACATAGAAATTTATATGCCTCCCCCAAATTTTTCATCTTTCCTAACACCACATTTAAAGTAATTTTTATTTTTTTTTTATTTTTTTTTTTAAGGGTGATAGTAAGCTAGAAATGAATTAAGCAAAAGTGTAGATTTGTGGGGTGGGGAGTTGCTTTGGATTTTTTAAAGAAAAGACCAGGCATTCACAAACACATTCTCACAGTACCCTGTGGGCACTCATAATTAAATGAATGAAGTTAGCTAGAAATAAAATTATGTAATTTGGGCCAAATCTAGCAATAGTAATTTCAGAATTTGTTTCCTTAAGGTTTTGCTATTTTCAGACTCTTGCCTGTTCCTGGAAGGCCACCAGGAGGTTTTGCAACAATTCTATTCGATTTCTTTTGTTTCAGAACTCAAACCATTAAGGTCTACTTAACATTGTACATGAGTTTCCTTGCAGGATAGTAACCTATTTGTAGAGCTTACACTGTCCTATTGTTCTGTAGAAGTCTTTTTTTCTCAGGACACTATTTGTGTGTTGAAATACAACTTCTTTATAGTTCTCTATTGTTCGCTGAATTTTCCAATTAGTGTCCACATTAGCTGAAGCCTGTGAGAATTCTCTGTGAATTACAGTATCATGTTCAACTGCAGCAGTTATGAAGGTGCTGTGTCAGAAGTTCCAAAGTGCTTTTTCCAAATACACTCTGCCATTGCATTAATTTTAAGACTTGTTACAAAACTTAGAATGGAGGTTTTCTCAGAGTTTTTCTACTCTGTATTTTTCACTCTCCTCTATTTTAGGATCAATAATACATATGGTGCCCTGAAGGTACATTTGTTTGTATTACAGAACATCTCATGAACTGTCATTTCCAAGCTGCTGGACTGCAAAGCCAAACTGAGTAGATTTTCTGGTTTTCTTTTTAAATGTCACTGATTTCATTTCTTCTTCTTTCTTTTCTTTTTTTTTTTTTTTTTTTTAATATATATAATCTTGACAACTAGGTTTCTTTTTGTAGGTGTCTCTTCATTCATTTAGTATTTCAGTATGGCTTATAATATTCCATATAACTGTGCTCCTCTCCCTCTTCCCAGAAAGAGAAATTCTATAAAATGATTTTAGAGTATTAGAAGGTGGACTATTGAAATAAATGAAAAAGGAGCTGGATTACCCTGAATGTGATCAGTGATCTATGAATGATTCAAAAAATGATCACAGCTGATCACTGCTTTGATTCCCAGTGGCTTAATGGGCACCGGGGTCAGTCTCTGCATAATGTAGCAGGAAGAAGTCTTTGCATTCCTTTGCAATGTGATAGGACCACAGTTCTAATCATCCAGTAGAAGCTGGATGATTGGATAGTCCTCATGACCCAAATTACGGCTGGAAGAGATTGAGGTGAGGGACACTTGGCTGTCTGACTACATGGACGCTTTCTCCTCTAGGATAACTGAACCACCTAAATAGAGGGTGGGGGGGATCTCTAAAAGAGGCTATCAGCAGTAAGCCTCTGGTAATTCTGCAGCCCAATGTAGACAAGTAACTCAAAAAAGTTCCTAAAGCAGATATTTAAAGATGTCCCACCTTTCTGTTCAGAAACATATCATGATCATGCAAGTGATCTTTGTCCTCTATGGCCTTCTCAGATTGAGGTTTCCGTTTGCT
Source organism: Rhea pennata (assembly GCF_028389875.1). Classification (NCBI taxonomy): domain Eukaryota; kingdom Metazoa; phylum Chordata; class Aves; order Rheiformes; family Rheidae; genus Rhea; species Rhea pennata. The sequence goes on from NC_084668.1 coordinate 6,747,832, forward strand.
TAAGGTTAGTCTTCTGGGCTGGACTTCTGTGAACATATTATCCTATTCTATCCTGATTCGGGGACTCTGTATTTCATTTCATCACATTATGTTCATAGGTGCATCTAAATCTTCATTCTGTACTTCACAGGGGTAGCAATAGATCACAGGCAACCTACAAGTAGCAGATAGGAGCGGAGGCAGTTCCAGCTACCTTTGGAAAATTGCAGAAGGCCTCCATCATCTTATTCAATAGTGCTTCACCTATACTGGGTGTCAAACACAGTAAAAGTGCTCTTTAAAAAGTTTTGAGGATGATTGCTACTAAATCAGTCATCACTGTCATTTAATTAGTTTCTAAAGTCATGAATGAGCCTACTGATGTCAGCAAGGAATCATTCATTCCTTTTAGAGGTACTAAATAATTTTTGTTGATAGTTAGCTTTGCAAAGGTGAGAAAGCTAATTCAGCCTGTATGTATAGGACTATAAAGTGTTAATCATGATTATAACTCAGATCCTTTGTTTTGTCTTGTATTAGTACTTGATTCTGGGAAAAATAAAGTTTTCTTGGCTCTCTCTCCTTCCTGCTCAGTTAGAGACAGCCAAGTGATTCAGTGATTTGTCATTTGAAACAACTGGAAGGGGAAGGGAACTAAAATAAGTGACAAAAGTGGGAAACTCCTAGAGCTGATCTGCTTCTGCCAGGTTTCTGCCCATTCAGTGAGGGGGAGAGGAGAAATCTGTTCTAGAATATCTGATCCTCTGCCTTTGTATGGGCCTGTTCTAACCATGAAGGGCATAAACGTTCAACAAGTGAAGTAGGAATGAATGGCTGATGGCAGTGAGAACCTGCAATGATAATGAAAAGCTAAACTTTCTTGTTCTGAAAACGGTAAAACAGTCAATACACCAGCCCTGACTGGACCATACTGTCCATGCTGGATGATGGAACCTTTCTTAGAAATGTCTTGACCTAGAATCCTGCTTAATTTAAACTATAATAAGCCAAATTAATCCTTTCTGAAATACCGCTGAAGTCAGCTGGATTTTGTTTGGGTGGGAGGGAGAGTTGCTTCACCTGAAGATGTGTTCTTTGTACAAACTGCCATTTGAGTGAAACAAGTGGAGTTGGTTAGAACCCACTCTAAGGGCAAGTCTTGTTATCTGTTTCCCCTAGATTCATTTTCTTAGCCTGAGAGTAACCTTGTTGTGTTCCTTCCTTCCACTCTAGAATCATAATTACAGTTTTACACCAAGTATAGAACTACTTGGTCATCAGCAGAGGCTGGAAAGCCACTTCTGTATAAACAGAGTGATTGTGGAAATGGTTGATTTACTTCTTGCCTCTAGTACCTGAACTTGAATGCATAGAGAATGCACTCTTTGAAGCTGACTCCTGAGTTTGATTCAGCTGGGGCTTGGACTGTGGTGTTAACCCTATACATAGAAAGGTGTAAACAACCTTTGATGCTACATTTTTAAATTGAGATTGTGTTTAGAAGGCTGAAATTCACAATTATTTACATTTTTGTACTCAGACTTACCAGTAGAAAGTTTTATAATATCTAAAAATCATAATATTTATATTTATAGTATTTATCTATTTTTGAACTTGAAACCCCAAATAGTTCTGTTCTGCAAGTTCAGAAATTATTTGAGATACTGTAATGGCATTTTGCCTTTTTTTTTTTTTTTAACTTTAAATAGCAGCAATTGATGAGAAAATCAGAAATCAAAAGAGCAAAAATGTTTTTGTCACCAATCAGCTTTCAATTTTCAAGTTTCAATTTAAGGGGATGTTTATAGCTTATAAAATGCCTCTACTTCTACTTGTGATTGATGGAGCCTGCTTTAGAAGAACCAAGAAGAGGAAATGGTAATTTTACCCAGTGATTTTTTTGAGAATATTTGTATAAATATTGAAGCATACAGGATTAACTCTGAACTCAAAGTAATTTCTGTGAAAATGAGGTAAAACTGCTTTAGGATATTTAGTATTTAAAAAATTCTATCTCTTGCAGCCATGTTAAAATGCAGCCAGTGTCATGTTCCTGCATGGCAAGTTTTTGATGTCAGTGTTTTAATGAGATGGAGAAACTTTTCTGTAGCAGTGTCTGAAACAGTCTTCTTTCAAATGTATGTTGCAGTGTAACAACCCAAGAGCGTGTGAGAAGAGAGCAAGATGAGCAAGAAATTTACTTCATAGAAAAGTCATAGAACAACCAAAATAATAAGCTAGATAGAAAATTAAGTATTGATTTGTGTGGGTCTGGTTTTGGTCATAGGTAAAATAGCTGCCTGGGGCAGCAAAATCATAGCTTTAAGCTGGAGAAATAGATTTTGCTCTAGGCTTTCCTTGGATTGGCTTAACAGTGATGGTAGAACAAGCCCTCTGGGCAAATTCCTCCTTGACTAGCTCTGTATACCAAAATTGAATGACCTTTCTGGTCCCCAAACCAGGCAGCCAATGAGCTACTGTGACTGAGATCTGCGTTTCTTTACAGTAATTTCCTCTCCTGGAGGGAGGTTGGGAAGGGAAGGAGCCTTGGAGCAGGATTGTTCACTCGTTTTCACCTACTCTCCTAAGAATCCCCAAGAAAGCTTCACAGAGGCTAACTTGCGTATTGATTTTGGACCTACTCACAGTGCACAGACTTAGAGAAGTTACAAGCTGGGAAACAATCTTATTCCAAAGCAAACTGCATGTGCCACTTGTTTCTCTCTTTTACTGTCAGATCACTAGTTCTAGCTAAGACCTGCAAGAAATGCCTGTTCTTTACATTTTCAGTCTTAAGGAAGGACTTTTTGATACTATATGAAAACTTACCAAATATAAGTATGTTAATATATGAGAATGTAAAAATCTTGGCAACTGTGAGTGAGGATCCTATTTCCAATGACTTAGATGACTTAGATCCAGGCTAAAAATCCTTTTCTATATTGTAGCAGACATTTTTTTTGGTAGCTCAGAAGTGAGCTTGTTCCAGTAAACTGTTTGTCTGTTAACGTCTCTAAGTCTCATCCTCTGAGCGAATCCAAAAGTGGTACAGGTCTTCATAATTTAAAATCGCTTTTTTTAAGGTGAGGGATGTAATAAGCTCATGTCAAAGTTGTTCTTTCATCTGTCTATTTGACTCTCAAAGATGAGTCAGAGGACACCCACACATATACTTAAATCAGATCCTCTGTTGTGAATGGATTTGGACTATCTATTAGAAAAAAATACTCCATAGGAGGCTGACAAACTAGCCAGATATCTGATTAGGCACAAAATAATTTCAATGGCTAATCAAAGAAATGAATCCTGACTTGATTACATTGCAGTTTTGTATCAGCTAATCATGAAACCAGAAAATACACTAATGGATGCTGGTTTCTTATAGCACCTGTTCACAGGTACAATTGCTGTAATTTAGGAAGAAGAAGGAAGGGGGCAGCACTAATTTCCTAATCAAGAGCTGAGAAATGTAGCAAGCTTTATTATTATTAATGCAGTAGGGTGTCTCTGTCTAGAAGGAAATGAATTTTTCCAGTACTTGGAGGTAAGTCAGCAGTAGCATGTTGGGATCACTCCCCAACATCCCAGAGTGCACATTTTTCACACTTGCATGTTGTTCCCCAGGAAACCTTCCATAGCACACTGAAATAAAAGGTAGGCCCTGATCCTGAGAGGTAGATCCTACGATTACAAGAAGCTAGCCTTCTGCTGCTGTATATCCACATAATTTCACTGATGTCAGAGGAGAGTTTGAGCTAGCATGCATTAGGCTGAAACTATTGCTAGCAGAGCACAGTACTTATAGAAATGGCTTTAAAACATCTGCCAATCAATACTGTCCAGTTCTTTGAAGAACTCTTAGTTTAATGCTGCTTCCCTACACAGTATCTCCACAGTCTAAGTAGAAAAAATAGAGACCAAAGGCAGCTGGATTAGCAGTATTAAGCCACATTCAATCAACTGCATGCATTTTAATAGCTCTTGCAAAAGTGGAGCATGAGATTTTCTGCTGTGTAAATCAGTGTGAATCCATTGAAACTGGCGGAACTGTGCTGTTTTGTACAGACAGAAGACAGTCCCCAAGTTCTCCAGCAACTGCTCTTTTAAATAGCTGCTTTTGATCTGACTTTAAAAATACTGTCACTAGATAGACTGTGTTTAAATTATGACTACTGATCAATATATGAAATATAACATAAATCTCCTTCCTAAATACCACTCAGCTGGGTTACCCTTATTGGCTTAAAATACATTCATCTTGAATCTTTCTTTAACTTTTCATATAAACTCATAAACTGTAGCAAAATAGTCTTTGAAAAGGTAAACACAGAAAAACATTTCCTTAAAAAGGTAGGGTGTTGCTATATGTCATTTCACTGCTCATGTAAAACGTGTGTGTCTAAAAATAAAAAATATAAGGCATCATCTGAAGTGCCTCAAGGTATTTGAGGGTAAAAGTTGCATTGCTAGAATCACATCTGGTGTCATGCTTAGGCTTTTTATCCTACCTCCAGGCTTAAAAGAAGGGAATGAAGGGCCAATCCTGCAGAACACTGAACATTTTCTCAGAGGTGCTACATAAACTCCTGACTTACTTCAGTGGCATTAGAGGATGTCTGATATCTCAAAGCAGGTACTTGGCACTTCTTAGGATCTCTGTGTTAGTGAGTAGAATAGTTGTGTTCATAATCCTAAACATCTTTTTGTTCATGACATGAAATGAAGGTTGGGAATATATGGTAGATTTTTACTTTAAAAGCAGTAATGTTGTTCTATAAGAATTTCAGAGGTCTAGAAAGGAAGGGTTTTTTTTCCTCATGCGATCAACTTATAGCCTTACCTTCATTATTCCTGCTTACTTTGACCTTCTTCAGCTTGGTCTTCTCCCTCTTTTACTTGCCTGTATACCTGAAGTACTACCTGCTGTGCTGTGCAGTTCACTGGTTCTCACAATCATGTTTCTAGTTCTGAGCACCTTACTCCTTCACAGCTCTTCTCTCTGTCACTTTTTTTCCTGGATGTCTCTTGTCATGATGTTACTGAGTTATCTACAACAATGTTGATCTGACCATCATGTTAGTATTAATCATTTTGTTTCCTCTGCAACTGCCTTCATCTATACCACCTCTCACTCTGTTCAAATTCTTTTCCTGTACTTCCATGAGGAAGTAAAGAAATAATTTTTGAGCTTACTTTCCTAGAGATTGTTAAAAGAAGCAGAGAAAGGAAGGAGTAGGGAGATTGGCAGATATTGCTAACTTGTCTACCTTCTCTCTGCTTTATCTTTTCATGTATTAACAGACAAACAGGAAGCAATGGGAGAAGGAAATGATTGCTAGTTACAGATTCAAAAGGATGTGATGTCCACGAGCACCCTCAGCTGCCTACTTGCTCCTTGCAGAGAATATAATTCACTGGCATGATGACAGAGTGATTTGTTTTACATAGTACCTAGAAAATGCAGTCATGGACCAGAACCCCTGGTGCTAGCTGCTACATGAACAAAATTTTTAAAAAATAATAAAAAAAAAAAGACAGTCACCACTCTCAGACAGGAAAGACAGGAAACAACAGATGGAGATAGACAGATGGTGAAGTGCAAAGAAACCACTGAACAGTTGATGAGCATGAAGGCAAATGGTATCAGCATACCAGCTGCCTAACATTTGTCCATCGTAGATGTCAAGCCAAGGAGTGGTATAAGAATAGTTCTAAAGATAATGGAATAGCACTATGGATGGTTAGGGGAAAACCTCCCCAGGTGGGGATGGCAGCAGGGAGTGGCTTGTCTAGACAGTGGAGGCAGGAATTGTCATTTCCAACGAGAGATAGGCCATGAAGGGCATGACAATGAGAACAAGTATCTTAAAATTTAACATGGTGAAGAAGTAGGGCTTGCAAAGAAATGAAAAAGCAAGAGGTAGCAGCATCAGAGCAAGAAGCAGGAAGACTTATATTTGCAAGACCAAAAGATTGTTGAAATAATTGCTGAAAGCTACAATTCTGCATAACTTTTATGGTGTTATTACAAGGAAAAAGCTGTTTTGCAGTTCTTACGTAGAAATAATCAGCAAGATTTTGACACACCTTAAGCTTCCCTTCCCTGCTTAGGTTTGATACTTCCTGCATTTGAGTGACAGGGCAAAAAAAATGACAAAGTTCAAGAAAAGGAGTAGCAGAATCATGCCTATTGGAGTAAGGAGGCTAACAGCAAGATTTTAATCATACTTAGTGTAAGATAATAGCTATACATTTGTGAGGAGATACCAAATAAAAAGGCAAAGATATTGTGGAATGGAAGAGACACGTATGAACCAGAGAGGTGGATTTCTGTGCTACCTGGATATAAAAGAGATATAAAGGTATAAAGTTCATATAAAGAGATTATTTTAATTTGGGGTTATAGATATAATTAACCAAAGCAAAGAAGAAGAGCTTTTGAGAAACCCTTACAGGAAGATGGAGTCCTGAGGAGAAAGATCCCTTTGAGGACGTATTGAGGGAACTGAAGGAAGTGATGGATGTTGGTAGAGGATGAGATTTCATGAAATATGATAACTTGCATTGCAGTCAGCTTAGAAGTCAGGAAGTTCCCTTGGCAGTTAAATGACTTCACTGGGAGAACTTGCTCTTACATAGATGATGTGGGTTGTTTCTTTTTGTTTTTTATTCTCTGTGATATTTTTCTTTTTTTATGAGAGAGACTGAGTAGTGACTAGTGTATTTAACTGCAGCTGCTCACCCTTCTCAGAGGTGTTTTGAGAATGGAATAGATTAAGGACTTAAACACAGGTGATAGCAACTTTACTTGGAATGAGCAGAAATGTAATATTTATAACACAAGCCTATTGGCCTTTGGGTGGATAAGTGGTTCATAAAATTCAGTACAGCATAATGTGAAGTAATGTAGCCAATTACCAAAAGAATAAGCATAAAGATTACAGTCTAAATAGGAGCACAATGTGGAATTTATATTAAGAAACAAACCTAGAAGGGACTGTGGGTAATTGAGGAGACCATTAGCACTATTTCCTGGTAACAATAACAAAAAGGAAAAAAAAAAAAAAAAAAAAAAAAAAGGAAAAAAACCCCATGTTTCTGAAATATAGTACTGTGGAAAATAAAACTGCAGAAATTATTCTGGCATGATACTCATCTCGTTAGGAAACAGTGCTCAGTTTTAGCCAATTCATTATAGGAAGGCATTGAAAAGGTGCAGCAGAGAGCAATCCAGAAAGATTTAGTAACTAAGACACAATTTATGGAAAAAGTTTGGTCATATTTGTCCTCTATCACTTAAAAAAAAAAAAAAAAAAAAAAAAAAAGAGAGAGAGATTAAGGGAGATTCTTGTCCAAGTATGCCAGCTTTGAATGGATCAAAGCTAAAATACAGCTGTTACATCAAAAGCAAATTTAAAACAAAAAATCTTAGATTAATGTTAAGGAAGAAACAAATCTATCAGAATTCAAGCAGATTTTCAAGTAAAAATAGTCAGAGCTTTACACAAATGGTAGAGATTGAAATAACTTTAAATCAGGCTGAGAAATAGAAATGGTTAAGGGATTGATTGTAAAAGTATGCAAGAGATTATTAAAATTCTTCATCTTTTTTTTTTTTTTTGAAAAGAATAAATCCTGAACCAAGTCTTAATTTTTAAGTTTGCTACATATTGATGAAGAACTCTGCCTCCCACCCCATAAAACAGGCAAATACAAACAGACCTCTGTCAGCAGAGCACTTCAGAGTGCTCTGAAACCAATTGCTTGGAAGCAGAGGTTTGCTTTCAGCTACCAGCCACCTGAAAAAATGGTCAGCTTCTCAAAGGAGAGGGTAATAAGTAAAGCCTAAAACAAAATGTCAGGCTATATATACATTTCAGCTGTGGGTGGTTCCCAGTGAAAGCAACTGGATTTCCTTGTACAGCTTGATCTTTTAAAAATAAATCAGACTGGAGCTTTTCTTTTGGGATCTAATAGGGAAAACCATCCAGAATACTGAACCTGAAGACTAAAATCAATTTAAGTATACATGCCACTTTTGATCATCTAGATGTTATTTCTTCAGTTTTTCCCTCAGATAATACTGCACTTTTAGGCCTGTACAAATACTTTCTGCAGATTAGAGGTATTAGGTTTTGTTTGTTCCTAGCCTGGCACTTTGTTCAGCTTCCCTTATCTATTGATTTACAGTGAGCCTGAGCATGCTCCTGAGACGTGGAGAGAAAACCCGTATGCATGACGCACTTCTTCCATAGAGAAGCATGATGCAGCTGCATCCACACTACTGTTTTACTTCTTCCCTCAATCCTGGTCAGAGCTTAGTTTCTGATTAAGTGATTTTGGTGGTGGAGAAAGGAAGGTAGTATGAAAAGATATAGAAGAATAGCAGAGGTAGTGATGTATACCACCTAAGAGTTTCTAAGGAAGTACGGTCAGACAGACTTCTCTGTCTTCCTTCAGCAAATGTGAAAGGTAGCTCTTCCTTCTTGCCAAAGGTGTTGTTAGGTAAGTCCAGTAATATACTGGAAACCTGTGCAGTGATAACAGAAGAGTCTATAATACTAATTAATATTAGGAGAAATGACAAAAGAATGTTTTACTTAAAATTTGTAAAGAAGATTTTCAAAGGACAGATGATGTTTGGGTAGAAGAGCCTCCAAATACTCTAGATCTTAATATAATGAGCTGGTATCAAAGATCTACACTCTGATGGTTTACCTTCACTGCAGTAAGTTCAGCATAACTCTAAGGAAATCAGAAGAATTATTCTGTACTGAATTCATGTGAGAAGAGTTTGATGAGAACTACCGACACTAACTAGTTAACTAAGTAGATGCACACTAAATTTGTGATTTATCTGATGCGATTTATCCCATTCAATGGGACGCATAAGCCTCATGAATAAAGGTATGCAGGACTTAGGCCAACAGACTTTAAATATTTTCAAGTTTTTTCTCTCAAGTCAGTGACAGTTTTGTTTGAATTACTAGCCATATTATTTAGCCTGTTGGTTTGACTGCAGCTAAAAAAACTCAGATTTTAGCACTCACATTAAAAATACAGTGAAACGTACAGTTATTTTTCAGTTCCTGAACACTGAAACATTGGATCGTATCATATGCAGTCAACATTTTGCCACAGATGCAGGGAAACTGAGTACATAGGAATGCTTGAAGTGCTTACGTATAAGTCTTCATAGCAGTCTTACAGACATGAATGCCTGTTGCCATTTACTTTATTGGCAATAGGAAAGACAATTTGTTCTGAAAAACAAGGGCAACTGGTTTAAGATTAAAAGTGTCAATTTCTCTTCATGGAAGAAAAATGTTGTATAGGTATTTGGAGCTTCCTGGATTTTTTGTCTGATCGTCTGGATTTAGGCAGTAAGCTTTCCAGAACAAGGACAAATCCACTGCTAGGAGGGAATCCAGAGGTCACATCCATAAAGTGTGAATTTATGAAACTACAGGTGTCAATACTTTTGTAGCTCTACATTCTAGTGTGTGATGAACACAACTATGAATATTGTTAAAAATTTTTCTTAAAAAAACTACACACCATGTTTCCTGCTTCTGGTAGCTGTGGAGACTAGTCTTTTATAGATGCCTACCTACAAATGAAATACAATATTCCAGCATTTGCCTTCCACTCAGCCCTGAAGGGCTGCCTTCCTATCTTCTCTTCTTTGCTGACACTACCAAGAATTGGACCATTTACACTGATGCTTTTGTTTACTCAAAGTGGCTGTATTTCCCAGCCAAGCGCTGTCAACAAGCAGACAAATTAGATTCTTACTACTTAGTGAAGCTTCCTTCCCTTCTTGGCAGATATTTTGTCTGGAGGTAGCTCCAATGTGCAAGCACGCAAGCTATACATCCTTTGTGTCCCCAGAGATCGCCAGTGAATCAGTCAGTCTTACCTGGGGGTTACAAGGATGAGGCTACTGCAGTTTGCCTTCCTCTTGGGATTATAGTCTTAACAGAAAATTTTAGCTCAGCACTGATACAGTGTTTGTAATGTTGGGAAAGTTGTGTGAACTTTTCAGTGTGATTATCTATCAAACATGAGTAGTGACAGCTACCTACAGCACATGTTTTTCTTAAGCATAGTCTGTTTTTTTGCTTGCAATCTGAGTTACAGAAAAACATCTTTGATGTATGGAGAGGGGTTGTTACAAAATAACTGTGATGCGCTTTGTAATCTTAATGTTACAACGTTTTTGTTTTCCATGCCCCATAGCAGCCTTTGGTAAGGTATGGGCTGCTTAATAAAATGCGAAATATATACTAAAACTATTTTTTCCCACACAGTAACATAATAAGATGTTACATTACTCACAGGTCCAATTTTAAATTTAAATATTACTTCATTTAATTTTACTTTGCAATCAGGTAAATTAATGAGAGAGAATCAAAACAATATGCTGTAATTACATTTAGAAATTATTCCTTCTGTCCTTCAGGAATGTTCCTTCTGTTTAAGATATTAAAATTTGGTGTCTAAATATAAGTGCAGTAACATCTGGTTCTAATTGCTGGTTTAAATAATATAGACATCTTCAGGTTTTTCATCCTTTAGAAAGGAGGTTTTTAGTAGGATGTTCTCAGTCAAAGGTTATAAAAAAAATACCTCTAAAAATAACTAGAATCTCATATGTATTCTAGGTCCAAACAATTTCTTACATAAAATGTTTTGCTTACTGAAGTACAGTTGCTTTAACTTACTTTATTTGTAAATAAGAACCAATCTGATAGCCTGTTAGGTTTTCTGCTGTTCATTAGTGCACACAAACATAGTAAAAGCAAATGCTAGAACAGTGTATGTCAAGACCCCCAGATTGTTACTTCCCCCTCAAGATCTCACAGATTTTCAGCAAAAAACATTGTTTCCAACAGTATATATTGGCAGGTTTCTATTTGATTGCACTTTGCTCATTATTTTCCCAACAAAAGAAGTCATTTAAACAAATAGATTAGCATTGATATTAGAATGGCTTTAGTAACTGGCAAGTGAGCCATACCCCAAAATTAATCCTGTAAACTCTTTGACGCATTCATAAAAACAACAGATAGAGTTGAGGAAAAGAATCAATTGTCCTACTGCTTCTCACTTTTATGTATTTCTTACTGAAATCCCTTTCTATGTTTCAGAATAAACTGTGTAGAAAGAACTATGTGGAACTGCTTCACCCCTTGTGTGGACAGTAGCATGTGAGAAAGGTGTATGTTAAATGTTACTGGATAACAACAGTTACATGTCTAGTGCAGTGACTTGTGCAAGCTTGTCTTTCTCAATTAGCCAGGATTCCTCAAAGATCATAGGTAAGCAAAAAAAAAGAAACCTTTGCTGCCACCCATTTTGTGTGAATTGTTGTCAGGGCCCTGAGTGTACTAACAAATTTCAGTGATCCTAACCAGCTTCACCTAGCCCCTGCCCCTGGCCCAGGAGCTCATTTCAGCTCATCCTGGGGCTGTAAGTCCCTCCCTGAGCTGTGTTGTAAGTGTGTCTGCCCTGCTTCCTGGATGGCCATTGGTACTTACCATTTGATAGATGTACATGTTGGATGTGCTTTATAGCTTGTCCTCAACCCTATCTTTGGCCCTGTGTCGTGGAGGGAGCCATGTCCCTTGTCTCAGGTTCTATCCCTACCTCTGTATCCTTTTGTCTCTAATGGGGCTCCCTGGATGGACCCTTGACCTGGTTCATGGCTTGCCTTGTCTGAGACCATTGATGGACACTGGTACCAGCACGTGGCTTTCCTACTGCATTCAGGCCTGGTCGGACTGTTCCTGGGTGGGTGAGGGCACTGCCTGTGCTGGAGTCACCCTCAGCTCCAAGCTCTCCTTCCCTTAGGCAGCAGCTGGCTCCTGCTGCTCCATGACAGTTGCAGCAGCAGAACTATCCAGAAGACTGTGTTACCACTTAAGACTTGAGAACAGCCATCTTCAACAGGAAAAAAGGTCCAACCGACTCCGTATCTTGTCATTAACCACTGCTGAGAGTGGATACTAATGAAAGAATACAGCAATGACACAAGAATAAAGTGACATTTATTATGTTCTACAGCTGAGCAACTGATGATGATTTTCTGTATCAGGAGCCACTAATTTTGTCTATCTGTCTAATCTCTTTTTTTAACATGGAGGTCCACAGATTAACCTCATTGTGGAAGGTAGCATCTTCAGCTTTCTGAATGTGGCAACTGCTAATTTCGTCTGATGTTCCTTAGAACTTATGCTAGAAGACAAATGCAACAATCATTCCCTTCTCAGTTGAAACTGTTCCTTTTTTTGTCTCTTTACTCTTCTGGAGCAGAACCAGTTGACCTGACTTTTCTTTTGCACTGAATTTATACTGCCTAATGATACTGAATACCAAGGTGCTTCAGATTTAGATTTTTATCCAAAAAAGAATGTAAGCATATGCCAAACACTAAGCATATAAGAATTCCCCCTCTCTTTTTCTTTATCTCGCTTTATTACTTTCCCTCTCATTATTATAGGAATGCTTGGTTGAAAAAGTGGGTTTGTGTTTTGCTCTGAAGGAATTAAGTTTCATGGTCATCCTGACCTTTTTGAGGAATGAGTTAGCTTGCTTCTCATCTATTCAGCCACCTGTATAAAAGAACTATGAATTCAGTCTCATAGAGCCCATGTGACCTACAGATGATTCATTGTTCCAGTCAGTAACGCTTATTAGTATTCCTGAAAGAATCCCCTCCCTCTCCCATCCCTCTGACCCCAGGCCACCTTCATGCAAACCTGCACTTCATTTATTGTCAGAAATTCTGAGAAACAATTTTAAACAAAACAAGCCATATCCTGATCTCTCTCTGGTTTGTCTGGTTTGTTCCATGCTTTCTCCACACTTAGGTAGAAGGATGAATTTGGAAACTACAGGGAATAATCAAATGCAGTTGTAGTGCCTCACATGCCAAAGAGTCATCAGCTGATCAAGGGCCAGAAAATACTTCAGCCTTGGTGAAAAAATGTATGCACTGATCCAGATTTTACATGCATTTTGGCTTATTGGCCTTAGACACTGTGAGATTTACCCTGCCTCTACTATGGAATACCCTTCCAAGAATATCTGGCAGTAGTTATGATCAAGCTTTTTTCCTTTTCATAGCCAAAGCACACCATCTGACGTCTACAGATTGGTCGTTTAAGAGAGCTTGTCCTATCCAACGTGAAAATTCTGACAAGAAGTATTGTTTGTGATTAGAAAAAAAAAAGAAGGAAAGCTCTGCATCCTTCAGCAGCATACCTTCAGCCTTCCAACCGCAAACTGTTCTCTTAGAAACTAGCCAACCAACACACGTTAGTTCCTGTGCTGTACTGATAGCTACATGATCAGTCTGAATCATGGAAGAGCAGCAGACATTAAATCATCTGTACGTACAGTCAAACTTATCTGCAGTCAAAAGAAGTGGACTTGCTGTCCAACATCCTTTAGAGACCCCTCACACTGGGAATGAGAACTCTGACCAATTACTATGGACCCTCTTTCATGCTTTCACTTTTAGTTTAGAATGAGATGAGTCTTAGCTACATACAGAATCTTTGTGTTTTACCACAGTTCAGAAGGAAGAGCAGAGGAGAGGATGTAAATTTGGGGTGAAATCTTAGCTCTGAAGTCAGGGGGAGCTCTGCTGTTATCTTTAAGAGAGCAAAAACTTTTTTAGCCCTGGCCCTGTGTTTGGACCCAGAGCACTAAAACCGGAAGCAAACACTTTGGAGGTTGGAGTTTTTAAAGAGATCTAGGTGTGTCTAATCCATGAAAAATCAGGCACATTTTCCCAAATGGAGGGTGATTGGATCCCAGGCAGGATTATCCTTTCGTTTTGTTTCCTTAGGCTTTCCTGAGAGAGTCTATTATGGATGAAGCCCATTGTTTTTGGATGGCAGAGTAGGTATGTTCACTTACGAAAGCCTTATGGGATTTGCCTAGGCATGTGTGATGGCTCTTGTTAGAAAACTGCATGTGCTGGACTTGAAATATATTTTAGTAATCTCTAGTCAGATGACTAAGTGTAGCTGTGGAGTCTTCATTCAAATTCAGGTATCTGAAACTTGTCATTATTAGGTACCTAACAGAGTGGCCTACTGGAGGTGCTGAATTTTGTGGAAATGAAGTATGCAGTCTGCCTTGTGCGCAGCTCATGTTCCATTTTGGGGGAAATGGCTTTAACACGCTGCACAGGCCCTAAGTGCAGATGAAGGTCAAGCTCAGCAATGTGGCAGCACAGCAAGGCTGAAGGCTTGGGGGCAGAAAATTCGTCCTAGCCAAAATGTAGACTGAGAAACAGAGCAGTTCTTCAGTAAATAGCCTGTGTAAGGTTCACTTGGAATGTCTTTCGGGAAACATCTGATCTTTTCCTGTTGTCTGGAAGAGGGGCTTGCAGATGGTTATAGGTTTGTAATGATGTCTGCAGATTGACTGGTTGTAGTGGCATTGCTGCTGATTATTAGGAAGTCTCTGTTGGAGTCCGTAATTATGCTGAGCTTTAATATAGCAGCAGACAAACTAAAGAAATCCAAGGAGACAGCTTGTGAGGTAATGAGAGGAATTTGCATGTCTTACGTAGCCACCGTTACCTCTAGTTGCTTCATATCAGAAATTTCCAAAGGCTGATGCTTATCAGTCTAAGCACCTTAGGAGGACTTCAACGCTGGTGAGAATCATTTTCGTTTTCAGGCTTCAGAGTAAAACCTGGTTTGTCAAACGAGTTAGAAAAATCTTCTCTTGCTTCTTATTAAACTCGTAGTTTAATAAGACACAAAAAGGTGTATGGTAGGTAGTTTTACATCTCCCTCTAAAATGTAAAATTATAGCCATTGTCAGAAGCAGGGCTGAGATACACAGATAAATGCTCTATTCCAGAAGAGTGGGCCATTTCTCCTGTGTGGCCATCTAAATTCAGATAGAGATGATGACTCTTTTTTTAGGAGATACAAAAACATTATGCTTTCTGCCTTGCTAAATTTCATAAGGAAGCTGATAAATGATACATTTATCTTGCCATACAATTTCTAATAAGATAAAAGACTACTTTGAAAAAAAGCAAGAAGAAAATAAATTACAGGAAGTAATTAATAACTCAAAAATCACATCACTCCACTTTTTAATTGCTCAACCACCAGTTCCTATGTTTATTTTTAAATACATGTTCATTTTAGATGCAATTGTTTAGACAGTAGTACTCCCACAATTATTAATTATCTAACAATCATTCACACTGAATATGTGTTTCTTTTTTATTTTTAATGCTTGACGTGTTCTGCTCTGCTGCACAGTTCCACACTGCTTCAGTCTTGGTTTTTTCTACTTCTGCACAGGGAATATAGATTATTGTATTGCTTCATTGGATCCTTGAAAGATCTGTCTTTTATGATTGCTGAAAATTGGTATACGGAGTAGAAAATGTGACTGCATATTTCAAAACAGTAATTTTAGTCACCGAGGTTGTGGTAATGAATGCTGGTGGTTTGAATGCTCTGATAAAGATAGCATCACTGCCAAAGGATATACAAATCATCAGGTATTCCTTATTCAATGTGGTGGAAGGAAGGAAGCAGCAGGCTTAGCTGAGAAAAGTGGGGAAAATCCTGAACTTAAGGCCCAGGTGAATTTAGAACACTAAAATCTCCATACCTATCAAATTAGGTGGTTAAACCCCATGAAAGCCCCTGAATTCTAAACCCACATAACTTCTAAGTTTATAAATATTTTCTTGGATTGATGTCTTTGTGCACAAATGATATTAGAATCTAATTAAAAATGCTTGCCTTTACACATAATGGTTCATTAAGTGCTGCTGCTTTATGATTTATCTGCTATTATTTAAGTTCTTTATATAATCCACTGTGAGTTTCTTGATATCCCGGTTTCTGTGAAGACCTAGACACCATTCAGAAAGCTATTTCAGCATGTTTTGAAGTTCATTCTTTCAACAATTGCTCAAGCATCAGTGTAATTTTTAGTAAATGCTTCTGTCTTATTGAGCTTGATACAACTTTAAGCGCAAGATTAAGTTAAGCAATATTGGTTACTCTTTTCTTGAACTGGGGTCTTAGGTTGTGGGTACCTGTCTTCTGGAAGTTGCAGTTTTGTAGCTTACCACTTCGGGTGCCTCGTGGTATGCAATCCTCTGCTGCTATTTACTAACATAACTGACATAGCTGTTAGTGTGCATTTTCTTGATCCAGTTTAAGTCTAAGGGACCTGACCTTGTTAAGGAGTTTAAATGCTCATTGATTCCTTTGCTTTGATAGAAATTAAGGCAGTAAAGTTTTTTAAAAAAGTGTTTAAATACGTATATTTGAAATGAGAAACTGGTTTATGTTACTCAAATTAGAAGCTGATAAATAGTTTTTCTCAAAAATTTTCAACTGTATTTCTGCATCAGGAATGATTTTTCTAGCCATGAACATGCTTGAAAATACAGAACAAGAAGCTCAGAAGCTGATGACCTCTAACAGGAGGGCCATCATGAGCAGTGATGGGGCAGGCTGGGATCAGTAACCTGCACAGCCTCATTGGGAGGAGGTAGTAGGTTCATAACTTCAGAGTGTTCTGCCTTGCAAAGAGTAATAAGATACTTTAATATTTACTCAAATAGATGGTCAGTGTATTTTGGAACTGAAAGCGGATCTGTATTTTATATTTCCAAGAGATTGGGTGACTTTTGTCTGGCTGATTTCCAGAGAGCTGTGCCACATGCAGGCCCAAATGTGGCTTTTGTAAGCTTCCCTACAAAGAGAAGACATGCTTGAATATAGAGATTTCAATATAATTAAGATCTGAGTACCACATGACCTTTTTTGCTGTGAGGTTTGTTCAGCTCCTTTGAATAGGTCAAGATTTAAATAAAGCTTTTGATGTTATTTCATATATTTGACTTGCCACAACTTGTGTTCCAAAGAAATGTCTTTCAAACTGAATTGTTCAAGTCTAGTTCCTTCTGTATCAAATTCATTTGAAGCTTCTGTTACCCTGGAAGCTGATTGAAATGTCGGTCAAGTCTGACATCAAGTGGTCAGATGCAGTGTTCCCTATGGGACTGTTAATGCAGTGTGATTCCTTGTGTCTTAAGAAGGAACTCCCACTTTTTCTCTCCATGTTTTTTCTTCTGTTAACATTATTTCTTAATATGCTTCCTGCTTCAGTTTCCAACAAGGTCATGGAGTGTCATTGTTCACAGATACATGAAGAATGGCATTAGCCCTGCATTAGGTATTGCAGCTGCTGAATCTGTCAACAGAATGATGGGATCATGTAAAGAAAGTCTTCATGACATGGCAGTGCAGACAAGACCTTTGCACATCCTGCTTTGTTTCCCAATAAACTCCTACAAGATCTATGTCTTTCTATAAAAACTCCTAGCTCTTGAGATACTGAGTCCACCATCTGTACGCAGATTTTAACGCTTATCAATAACAGCGAGAGCACTTAACGCTTGTGCAATGCTTCCTGTCATTGAAGCACATTGCCAAGACTAATTCGTTAATTCTCATTGTTGTACTCTGAAGAAATTTAGTGGAATTATTAGTTCCATATTACAGGAGAGGGAGTGGGAAAAGAGAGAGAATTCAAATGTTTGGCCCAAACTCAATGACAAATCTGAGACCTTAGGTTTTCCTGTCTGTGTGTCTCAGGCTCAATCCTCTAACATACTGAGATACTAACTTCACGTTTTAATAGCATTTGTAGCCACGTTGATTCAGAAGCAGGCTAGGAATACCAGGTTCTTATTTGGATTCCTAGAGCTCCCTTCCTCCAGGGTGGAGAGTTCAGCAGCTAGAAGGATATATTTCTTCTCCTTTCACAGAGATCAGGAGACTTTAGTTTGATCTGTTCAAACAACAAATTATGGGTCATAATTTTTGCAATGTAATCTTTTTATCAGCACAAATGATCCATTTTTTCACTGGAATTCTGCATAAAAGAAACAGTCCAAAGATTAGCATTTATGCATACCTTATAACCAATAGTCAATGATGCAAATATAAATTTTAAATTTCTCCCATAAATGCCACAGCCTGATAAGATAAGCCATTGTGTCTGTGTTTCCACACCTCTGAGCTAGCTCTTAATAGGTGAACGCCGTTTATTAATTCACCTCAGAGGTGGAGATGTTCACTTCAGTATCTTCTTTTTGGGGTAAATTTGACTTTTCAGACTGGAGCAGTAGTTTCACAAAGACCTTAAGCTGGCACAAACAAGTAGTGTTACCAGAAAATACAGTCCTTCCTCTGGTTCAACATGACTGTTTTTACAGCTCCAAAGTGAACTGGATTGGGGAATTACTATGACAAAAATAATAACCAAGATCTCTGCACATCTAATTCATAATCTCAACCATTTTCTAGAGATTCATGGTAATTTAACTCAGTGGCTAATGTTCTTATTCTCTATAAGCAGAGCTCCTTTGCTTGAGTTATGTTTTTTATGATAAACAATACTCTTTCTGCAAGGCAAATGATGATGGGTCATTTTCCCAATACCTTATCTGTTTGGGCAGCCCCGGTCACTGAGGAGAATGGACACAGTCTGATTAGATTAAAAATCCTGTAACCTCCATACCTGGAAATAGTTGAGAAATAAAGTGAGCGACATGGTTGGCTCTATATTTCTATGTTTAAAGAACAGAAACGACCTTGATTTGAAAGTTCAATGTTGTAATTCTTTTCCTTTTTTTAATGGCTCTGTTTTAGTGTATTTGGATATATTTTAATTGCCATTAATCTAATTTTGAGTTCACTGTCTTTAGTCTACTATAATTTCAGTGCCAAGATAAAATAGTGGTGAACCCACTAAGTAGTTGCATGCCTGCTTGTGCATATATTTTAATAAGTGGCTCCTACTAAAAATTAATTACTACAAAAATTGTTATAATTTAGAATTGTTTCTGTTTAAATATTTAGTGTGTGATTTGTACTAAATCATGCTATCACTGAAGACCAAATCATGCTATGATTGTCACAATGCCGGTCTAGGGATTCATTGTGCAAGATCCATACAACACCAAGGAGATGGCAGTCTTTTCCCCAATGAACATATATTTTAAAAAAGATATGAAGGAAAGAGGATTCAAACAAACGACCACAGTAGACAAATGTATTTGCAGATCACTTTCCAAGTTATAAGCCACAGCATGCATGAAATACCATGGCTGCAGATTCAGTTTTTGCTAGAAATAAGCCCATTATCTTTCTTTTAAGTCTTTGTTATGACCATCTATTTCTAATAAAATATTTCTACTGAGTCATGCAGTAGGCATCACTAACCAGATATAAAATTCATTTATTGAGAAAAGCTTAGCCACTGCCGAAAATATACTGAACTGTACTGTGGAGCACTTTTAAAGAACATTTTTGGAGAGCACATATTGATCTAGACTGATGGGTGCACTGAAGTTCACCAAAGAAAAAAAAATCAGTGTCCAAATGGCAGAGCTGTGTGGCTCAAGCTACATCTTACAGGCTTTGAAAAGAATTTTGGCCAGAGTTCACAATTGTAGAGTTTATTGTAGCACATACAAAATGCACAGTAATTTTAGACAAATCTGGGTATTTTTATACTGAACAGACTATTCAGCATAAGTGTGTGCATTTTTAGCAAAACAAATCATTCCCTTGTTTAAAACCAAAAACCCCACTACATATGTTGCATAACTATACTTACCATTCTTTATTTTAAAGTCATACACAAATGGTTTGTTCTGCTCTGATTAGCTTATTAGTTGATGCTGGATCTGAAAGGCAGTTTTGGGGCATTGTCTGTCAACTTAGTGGAAATTAGGACAGTGAGTGCCTTCAATAGTCTTTGTTCATTAAACCATATCTCTGCAGATGTTCAGTGTTTTAGTAGTTCTTTGGTTGTTCTGAAGCATTCTTGCTTTTTCAGCTAATGAGAAATGTGTGACTTTGTATACTGTTCACAGAGTCATTTATTAAAGATGCAAAAGAGGTAGGCTTGTTTCTCAAAAGACTGACACCTTTCCTCTAAATATATTATACCCATCAGTGCTAATGTGTATTTACATGCCGAGATGAGTGTATTGAAATCTATAGAAATCTTTGCTCTCAGGAGATCCCTATGAGCATGTTCTCGCAAACCAAGAAATCATTATTCCCATGGGGGATTCAGCTGGAGCCAGCTGTGCTTCTGATGTGAATAAGGGTTCATACGCAGGTTCCCACTGTCAGCTTTTAACTTAAATTACTGTAGGTATTTACTAAAGTTGGCGTACCCTGCAGACAACTATTGAAGGGCAGGTTATGGCTTTTGGTTTAAACTCTTGATGTTTTTGAGTCAGAACTTCTAACGGAATGGCAAACTACATGCTATTGAAAATGAAAATCTTTCTCTTAGTGGTGAAATCAACAGATACTTTTGACTGCCACTATGCTCTTGTCACTAGCAGAAATGCTGTGTTTAATTAGAAATTAATGCAAAGACAGTTGTACATATTTGAAGTGCTGTTTGGAGTAATGGACTGGGCTGGGGAGGACAAATGAGTGCTTTAATTTATTAGCTGGGGAAATACACTTTTTCTGTTGTTTTTTTGCTAAGCTTTTTGTTGACTTGATCAACAAGGTGCTAGTGCTCAGTCCTTAAGAATAATTTCTTCTTTAAATTGTGAGGTTGATATCCGCTGGCTTTCTTTGTGCTTCTAACTAGATATTCAGTATTCTTGTAACTGTATTTTATTGGGATTCTTGATCTCATTCTAACTCCATTCTTGAGATTGGGATTCTTGAACTCATTCTAAACTCCAGCTTGTGGTTTTTGGTTTAGTGAATTTCAGTTTGATTATAAATTTGCATATTTGTAGGTAGTGTTGTCTTTCCTGGATGATTTAATGTGAAAATGCATTTGAAATTCAGAAGTCCAGTTTTCATCAGCATTATCCATTTTGACCCCGTGTTATCTTGAAAATACAGCTAATAACAGACAAGAAAGGAGGAAAAATAATTCATTTGAAATACATAAAATTAGCTGTTTAAAAAGGGAAAGGTTGTTTTATCTTGCTGCTTACTGTCATGTATTCTTTATACTTACAGATAACAGAATGCAATGAAAATTAAGATAATATTACAGTGAGTAAAAGTGCTAGTTGATGGTAATATAATTGACCATTGGGACAACATATGCTTTATGGAAACATAAAATAGTCATAGGTAGATAGTACAAAGAAAGGAGGCAGCTTCAGTAGTTCAGTATATTAAAAATGATAGTATATCAGATATGGCAATTACACTAACCATCAATCTTCAATAGTTTGTGAAGAATATAGCTAAAATGCAGTGAAGCTTTATAAGATTTGTGATCACAGAGTGTAAAATATAACAGATGCTACAATATTTAGATGCCTGCTGGCATTTACTTTTACCCTACACAGCTCATTTCAGTCAAATGAAAATTTTATGTGCTCTGTAACCTCACTGAAATAGAAACATATTTGTAAAGAAACCACAATGGAACAGAGCATTTTCAAGATACAAACTATTTGATCTGTTTAATGAGATAAAAATGGAGAAAATGGACAGTTAGATTAAATTATTATTAACTTATTATTAAATTGCTACTAATACAGGAGCATGTATCACATACATGTGATTCCTTCTAATCTGTGCTCTCTGCCAGATACGTATCTCTGAGTATTGGCTGGAGAAACCTTGTTCCGCAGATGCAGAAGTCTTATGGAGCATGATCACTAGAAATCAAAATTAATGAGATGAGATAGAGCAAGAAAGTTCTAGTAGTATACTGTTCCTTTAAACACAGAGGCACAAGGGACAGCTTTCTTTGTAAAAAATGAATCTTATGTAATATCCTTCAAGGTTGCTGCATCTCTTGTGCATCTGAAGATTACTGAAGGACTATGAAATCACAGCCTAGATGTACTTGCTAAATGATACTGAAGGACTTCTCAGTATCGAACTAAGTCACCATGCTTTTGTTCTTATAGACCACTGTGTTTCATGGCATCATGTCTTGATGTTACTTGCCTTTTACTAGTTTCTCTTGGGACTATTCTATTGAAAACATTTAATACTTGAATGTATGCAATGTAATTCTGGTTATCACTGGACTTGTTAGACTAAAAAGGAAATGAATTAAGGCCAAAGACATTCTTTCTAACTTGAGAAATACTTCTAAGGTTTGACCTTGTAGACATCTGACACGGTGTTTGATCAGGAGGAAGAATTCACTCAACCCAGGCTTCCAAAGGAACACCAAGATTCGTAAAAGCATTTCAAGTGGCAGTTTGTCCATATGGCTATTGGCTTGGTTCCTTTTCAGTTTTAGGTTTCATGAACTGGTTTCCCATGTGGTTACCTGGCAAATCTACAAGTGTTGGGCTTGTAGGAAACCACAAGACTCTGACTGTTTTTCAAGGAGGAAATATAACACTTACAGCCCTGTTCAAAAAGCCAGAGTAACTCTTATGCAACTGTAAGTTACTTCTTTTTATTATTATAAATTAATATTAGAAAAGTCTGGCTCTGACTAAGGTTTGTGCCTGATATTTATCTTATTCCAAAAATTTTATCTGTCAGCAACACTCTTCACAAAATTCAGGCTATATGTATTTTATATTTTATAGGAGCATACCATTTATGCTCCCTGTTCATGGATCAGATGCCATGACAAACATTCCTCCAACAGCCCATACTTTTTTACATAGCAGGAAGCATGTCACTTTGAGCTAGACAGCTGGAAAGAAGAGGTACTTGGGACTTGGAAGATATTTCTCCTGTAAGCTTTAGTTCCTTGAGCTTTAAATAACTACTTAAGACAATATTCTCCTGGCCTGCAGGAGCCTTTGCTGAGGGCCTTAGTTCTTGATAATAACATAAAAACTGAGCTACACTACTGCTAGAGTCATCCAGGCTGCGTGTTCTGTGACTCAAAACTGTATACTGAGGTGACGTTGCAGAAGTGGTTAAAAGCAATTTTGTAATCAAATTTACTATCTCAGCTACTGTACATACACAAACAGCACTAGTATTTAGCCACAGTATACCATCTGACTGTTCTGCTGCAAAACAAACAAACAGCTATTTTCTAGCCTCAACAAATATGTTGGGAAGTTAGCAAGTATATGTTGGGAAGTTGGGAAGTGGCATTTTGTGCTTCTGCAAAATAAAGAAAATTATGTTCAGATTAAGAACATAAGATGTACCAGTTTGCCTTTGAGATGGAGAGCCTATTCCTTATAATAATCTTGAAATACAACCTCAGCTTAGGCGGAAATTCAAGTAATTAGCAGTTGGTTTTGGTTATTCTAATGTATTTTTATCATAGTCTGGGCATTGAAATTGATGAAGTCTTTGATGTAAATAAGCAAGGTGTATTAAAAGCAAACCAGTTCAGGAACCTTGGTTTGTAATATTCCTTGTTGAATTAAAAATATTCTCAAAGTTCAGACAGTTATATTAACTATAGCAGTTACTTGAAAATAGTATTTTCAACAGCCAGAGAATCAAAGTCAGTATCTGAACTTACGCCATCTCACTTGGAGTATTAAAAAAGCACAATTATGCATTATGGAGATATAACATATGTCAAGGCTGTCAAATGTCACTCAGCCATTTCTGGTGACTGCAGTGTATTTGACAGCTGTGGTACACCTAGTAAGAGCAGAAACAGTTCTGCTTGCAGTTTCTAGAGGCCACTGCAGCTTCATGCTGATAAGATGTCGTCTCTGCCCTTCCTTTGGTTGCTGTTTTTGCTGCTCCAACCAAGCGGTGATTTGCCCAGGTGGTCCTGGCAGCAGCAGCAGATGGCATGGCAGGTGGTGGTCAGAGGAGCTGGAGAAGCATTTTGATATTCTTCCCGTGTGCCCCAATTCCTTCACGAGAGCCTTCTCCTGTGAAGGTGAAGGAGAACTTGACTGATGCCCTTCAAAATGATCCCAGCTCTGGCAGAGCGTTTCCTCCCAGGAAGCAAGCAGTGCCCCTGTCATCTTGACTCACCTACCTCCTGCCTGCTCACTCTATAACAGCACCTATCTCACTCAACAGGTCAGCTTTCTTACTGCAGCAAGCTATGACTGTAGACCTCATTGCCACCTATTTTGGGGATCTCTCAGGCTTAGATAAGTCTGGTATCTGTCTCTCTAGTCCTTGGGTATTTCCCATTTCCCCACTCCAGCCCCAAAGCCTCAGGAGCTCTTTTCACTTAGCCATTTGCCTAATCTCTGCAAATGACTTGTTAATGAGTTAGGTGGAGCATTGCATTTGCTTGGAGAAGAGGTGAGTGACTGTTCTGTAGTGTGCAATTCATCCCTAACAATCTCCTATATGTCAGCCATGGAGCTGCACAGTGCTGGGTAACTCCTCCAGGAAGGGTTCGGCTGTGGGAGAGCTAACGCAGTTTGTAGCAGTCTGATTCTGCATCCATCTGATATACTCAGCATCTCTCCATTGACTTCAGTGATCTTATATGAGGCCTTTTGTCAGATAATATGCTGGAGTAAATCTGTTACTCAGAGATCATGTCCCAAGAGGCAGAGCTTGCTCTGCTTCCTATTCCATGTCAAATCTTTTCTGAATCCTTTCATTATTAATAATAAACTGCAAATTCTGATCACAGGGTTCCTGAGGAAAAATCAATGATATCTGTGTAATTTAAATCGAACTTGCTCTTGCAGGTTTGAGTTCTAAAGATTTTATCAGTGCAATTTCCGTGTTCAGCTGGGCAAGCTATTGCATACTTAGAGATAAGAGCCAAGAACCTTAGAAGTGTAAGAGGTGTAACTAACCTTTGCTAATGAAGAAGATCATGCAAACAGTGTTTGATTTTTATGTGCATCTGATGCTACGATTGAGCATGGTATAGTTGCTCAGTGTTTCATGGTGACTTCTGTGATGGTATAAGCCTTTCTTATTGGGTGTGGCTGTGAAAAATATTGCTTGGGTGCAAAAAAAGATTGTTTGCTGAATGGCAACATCCTGCCCTCTCTTTAAATTAACTCAATCTTTCCCACTATGAAAAGTACTAAAATGATAAATACTTCCTCTTCAAGAGCAGCAGCATCACAGAGATTGTTGCCCTAATCTGTTCCATGTGAGGTTGTGTGTGTCCTCCCAAGTGCAAGACAGTGGAATTAGTTCATGGGCGTTATCAATTATTCCCCAAAGTCGGTTTTATCCCAAAGTCTCTGAGAAAAAATACAAACCTCCTGTGTTTGCCATTGCTCATAAATGGATCTCTGCTGATTATATTGTAATAATTTTTATACTTTATAATCTGCGTTATTTTTGTGTAGTTCTTCTTAAAGCTTTTCAAAGAAGGTGCAAGGACTAGTGTAACTCTCTGCCTTCAGTGGCATTACTCTGGACTAACACTGATGTGAAAGCATATCCTTTGCCTCTTGTCTGCTTCTTTTAATCTACTTTGCAGTGTAAGACTATTCTGTGTTTTTTTCATTCTGTGTTTAGTAGACAGTAAAGGGATCACTCAGAGTTGCAAATTTGTTTATAAGAATTCAGTTCTTTGGTAGATGTTCAGTGATGAACATCTGCCAATAACCTTGCTTGTACTTCTTGTTCAGTTTATTTTTTTCCATACTATTTCACAGGCAAGTTAGATTCTTGCTAGGGAGGTAAATTTTTTGCCCATATTTTAATTCCCTTGCCCTCTTCATATATGAATGTATGTTCTTTCCCATTCATTTTCACAAAGCTAAATTTTGTTTTGGCCTATCTCATGTTCTCTTCATAGCGTAGTTCTAACATATAAACTCACTGGGAAAGCTGACTACGGAAACAATACATTTTAGATCTTGTCTACGCATGAAATATGTACTGCTTTACATGAAATATGTACTGCTTTAGTTGTGCAATATGAACAAAGGACTATAACTTTTCCTACAAGTTTACCTGCAGTTGTTAAAGTCCAAATGTATGTACATACAAAGCTATAAGTTTAATTCTCTTTGAAGAAGGAAATAGGTTTTGGTTAATAATCAATCCCTGTCAGGTTTTGTTTTGTGTAAAGAGGCTTTTACCCTGACCTGTCTGTCCTGCTGTCCGTGGGAAATGGGGTTTATTTGTTTCAACTTTTATGTTTTTATCAGCTAAATCACTAGAGAATCAATAGTTTTGTTGATATTAACAGCCTCCAATAACACCAGTGTAGCAGACAATGTGCCTGCTTCTCAGCTCCTGCAGTTCATAGCTACATATATTAAGTTAAACTATTTTTCAGATGACATTAGTGTTCTCGGCTATAACTCCGTATATTGACCATTCAAAGATTTTTGGTAGTGGATTTAAATAGAAAAGAGTCCCTAGGTGTTTCATACTTTGCTGGTGAATATAATAAGAGGGAAACTGTTGCTTTTCATTAGTTGCGTAAAGGACAGTGAAGTCCTGAGAGGTTTTAATCTGTTGGATTGGAATGTGCTCAGAAGGTGTGTGGAAGTTTTGATGCTAGGAGACAAGTTAAGGTTGGGCTGTGTTAATGCCAAGGATTTTGATAAGATTGTTAAGAGTATCCCTGTGAGTTCAAAGGTGTTTGTAAAATCATTGTTACTCTCATGATATTGCAGCTGTGGACACGATATACATGAGTTAATGTGTAATTGAAAGTATGAGGTATGCCAAGTGTATTGCACATATACGTCAAGAGTGATGTCTTGAATTATCAGAAGCCTTTGAAGCTTTCCTCAAGATGGTATCTTTCAGCATTTGTTGATAAGATTTGTTGGTAAGCCAGGCCAAGGAGACTATAGGAATAGATAACAAGTTGCTGACAAGGTTTTTCTTTGTTTGGTTGTTTCATAAGATTGCAGAATAATTCGGATTGGAAGGGGCCTCAGGAGGTCTCTAGTTCAATTTCCTGCTCAAAGCTGGGTCAGCAGGATCAGAC
Organism: Rhea pennata; assembly: GCF_028389875.1. Classification (NCBI taxonomy): domain Eukaryota; kingdom Metazoa; phylum Chordata; class Aves; order Rheiformes; family Rheidae; genus Rhea; species Rhea pennata. The sequence goes on from NC_084668.1 coordinate 6,774,697, forward strand.
AAGGATACTCATGGCTGTAGCCAGTTGGATAAAGCCCCTTCCCTAGGCAGATCCAGCTGTGCCCCCTCAGCCTCTCCTCACAGACCAGATGCTTCATCTCCTGCACTTTTTGTGGCCCTTCACTGAGCTTGCTCCAGTCTACTGTACGAGTCCAAAACTGGTCACTGTATTTAGATGCAGTCTTACAGGTGCTGAGCAGAGCACTTCTGTTTGTTTCTGTTGATCTCCTGACAGTGCTGCTGTTAGTACAGCCCAGGGTGCCCTGGGCCTTCTTTGCTGCCTATGTTCATTTTGCTGTCAACCACTACCCCTGGGATATCTTCCGCAGAGCCGTTCCACAGCTGAGCATTTTTCTGTTGAAAATAATTTCTTTCTTCTGAAGTATAAGCTCTTTTGTAGAAAAGCCATCTCTATGTTAAAATCTGTTAGAATATCTAACACCGTGGGTCCTAGTCTACTAGGGCTCACTCTTAAGAGTAAGGAATGATAGTATGAGTTTAGGCAAAAGAAAGTGAATTAATAGCCAAGTGCTAACTGTAAAATATGTATTTCCTTTGCTCAGAGAGATCTGCCAGAGATGAGCAATTGTGGAGATCTGAGAGCAGGCAATGTAGGTGGGTCTACTCTGCAAAACATATTTTTTGTTTTTGTCATTGTAGCACCATCTAGGATACAAAGAGGAACCCACTCCCCTTGCTACCAATCATAGTATATCATTGCCTGTCCTGTGCAACAGTGTTGAATATTGTGATATGCAGCACTAGTACCAGCAAGTAAGGCTGGCTGATATTTTATTAGCTGTTAGTAAAAAATTGTTTTGTTTGTGAAATCAGAAGATAAAATATAATGAGGACTCTCAAAAAGTAAATACAGTGATTTAGAACAGTGCTAAAAAAGGAGGGCCATCGATACTATACACAACAAACAGAACTAATAAACATGGAGAAATAGATTTATTATTTGCACTTGACAGTCTTCAAACTCAAGGTTCATGTCAAAATGCTGAGTCAAGATTAGGAAGTTTTATTTCTTTGTTTGAGATGTTTTCTTAGTAGCCTGAGATGTAGGCAGTAGCCAGAGCTGGTCTTCGGATGAGGTTCTGGAGAACTGTCTGGTCTGTAAGAGTGGCTAGCCTCTAGGCACACACTGAAAATTGACCTTGTGTGGGAGGATAGCTAAATCTACGGATGTGTTCCTTAGGTATGTTCTAAGCTTTCATGATTGCTGGCAGAAAAATAAGCTTCTAGTCAGGCCCAGGTACTAATGAACAAATAGCTAATGAGAAATGACAGAGTTTCTAATAAATGTTATTATTCAGACAGCTTTATTATGATTCTTTTTTCAGTTTTCAGTAGAGAATCCATTTAATTAAAGAAGACAGGTTAGATTTGTTCTGCTTGTTGTGCATCATCAGTGGAACTGTTGATGGAGAGCCACATACTGAGCAGTCAACTTTGTGTGTGGAGATATATAACCCTCAGTCACCACATACAAGTGCCACTGCAGTAGCGCTACAGGCAGTGCAGTTTATCACCACTAAATGATGAACAACCAGAAGACCCCAGCCTGACTTGCACAACCGTATCAGCAGGCTGAGGAATCCAGTCAGGTTTAATTGTATTAACTGATTTTATTAAACCTTTCCTAAAATGTCCTAAATGACTTGGCTTTTTTCCTAACTATTTGAAATGCAAAATATACTTGCCTGATATTTGAGGGTTTATGTATGTATTCAAATTTCATATAAGGATTTAGATATGCCTTCTATGTTTAAATTTAGATCTTGGAAAAGAGCATAAAAACATTTCTTTTGATTTTGATTTAAAATCTATATCCTTTTTCTAGCTAAATTTTGAGGAAAATAGTAATTTTATGTTAATTAGGTTTGTTCATGGAAATAGTAGACTAAAAATCTTGGAGAAATAAGTAATTTAAGCTCAAATTGTAAAAATTTATGTTGCCATCCAGCACAGGACAGTGCTGCAGATAGGTGGAAGTGTAAGAATTGCCAGAGACCTATGCTACAGCCTCAACATGCCAAACAGCCCAGTCAAACCAATTATTATGTGCAAAGCTTTTTTTTTTGTCTGTCTTTTGTATAAGGAGGTGCATTTCTGTACTGTCTGCTGGCATTTTTGTGCTCAAAAGAAGCAATCTAGCCAAGAAAAAGAAGAGTCTGAATTAAGTGTATGCGTTTGTTATGAATGATTTAATCTTGCTTTATGAATCTGTTGTTCACATTTTGGGTGTTTTCTCAATTCTAATAGACCTAAGTAGTTTTATAAGCTGTACTTTCATATGCTACCAAGGTAGCATTTCAGTAGCAGACTTGCATGCTGCAGAGAAAATAGTTGTTAAGAAATCATATAACAACCACTGCTGATCCCTAAAGGGGATTGCTTCTCCCACTAGCTATTATCTAAATTGGATGTTTTCCGGAAAGACGACCTGAATAAATAAAATAACGCTAGCAACGCTAGTGTGCTAAGGATTCAAAGATTCTGATTCCTCTATTTTAATGCTAGTGTAACTCCACTGAACTCAGTCAGGTTGTTCTGGGTTTAAATGTAAGCCCTAGAGCCTAAAACACTATCAGGAAAGAAGCTGTCTTCTCCAATTTGAACTACAAGGAAGGCCATGGAGCTATTTTATTTACATAAGCTCTCCACCCAATGGAGAGAAAGCCTACGGGGGAAGGAAAGGACTCCCTTCCCCCATCTCCTCTGGAAATGTTGGCCTCTGGAGAAGGCTCCATTTCATAGAAGTGCATACCTCACTTCTTCCCATGGCAGCTTAGGAGTCACTATGCATTTCAGAGTTGTTTGCTTAGTGGCAATAAATTGTGAAAGATGGGAATGACATTTGAGGCCAATTGCACTGAATCCCCTTGATGCAGATTTTATTCAATGGAAACCATGCACCCCTGGAACTGTGCCGAGGACCATTCTCAATTAGAAGGTCTTCTTGACTGGAAAAAGCAGCAGCAGAGTTAGGTCCTACCATTTAGCTGCTACATACCTTGAGCTCATTAGAGATTTCAGCTTCCCTAGAGTGTGGATGGTGGGAGCAGGCCTGGAGTGGGAGAGGCCTGCCAGGAGGTACGTGAGACTCTTCACGTACAGGCAGCGATGATGGAGGATGGAGGAAGGGATGTATGCCTACTGGATATTGTCACTTTGTGGATTGGTACGGGGTCAAATGGCTCCTTACAGTGCCAGTTTTTATTCCTGTAAATGTAGTCTTTCTGTGTATGCCAGAGCAGATTTTTTCCGCCTTTTCTAAATACAGTTTCCTCATTTCATATCACCATTCTTGATGTTTGTGTGCGGTTATACTGCCTTTTGAGGGCACCAAGGACAGCTAATCAGTTGTCCCAGCTATTTTGAGTTAATTTGAACCTGTCACATTTGTTAAGAAAGACCTGAGATATTTGTGCTGTTGCTTTTTACTATAACATACCTGATAGAGGAGTCCTAAAATCATGAAGAAGGTGGGAGGTCAGTGTGGTCAGTCTGCTCTGCTGCCTGGCACAAGGCTGCTGAAGGAACTCAGTTGCTGCTACTGAAATCAAAGTGCTGTGCTGGGGAAGAAAAGGCAGAGTTCAGACCAGTGATTTTAAAAGGCTTTTGTGGAATATTTGCACCTTGTCCCTGGAGACTACGCAAGCCTAGTTGGCTGTGGAAGCAAAACTGGATTTTGCCTTCCTGAGAAGGTGGCCAATATTGCAACATCCACTCTGGAGAGTCCTTCTTGCCTTCCCAGGACAAAGTGATGTGAAGGGTAGGGATTTCCTGTTCTCCAGACAGAGAGTTCAGCAAAGACCCTGCCAATTACTGTGGCTAACAAGCCAAATACTGGAAGAGCCATTGCCCTCTCACTACCCCCAGCTCCCAAGTCAGAAAGTTCAGGCAAATTTGGGTATGCTTGTCTCTCGCCAATGTGGACAGATTGTTGGGTGTGATCGCTAGGGAGATACAGAGAGCGGTCTCTCACCCTATATGTACTAAGAGATTCAGGGCTCATCATTCAGACAAGCTGGGGAGGAAAAAAGTACCTGAACCAGATGCCTGCAGTCTTCCAGTCATGGTGCCTCAGTCTCATGGTGTAAAGGCTCTGAGTTTAGGATTCAGGTAAGTGAGTAGTACTCAGGAGTACTACTCCTGAGTTCATCAACTCCTCTGTCTGAGATCTCTCTTACTGGAAAGAAGCAGGATGAAGAATTTCATCTAATACACCATTTAAATTCCATAAACAAGACAGAAATCTAGTAGCAGGCAGGGAATATATATTGCAGCTATAAAACTTCTCTGAAAGAATTGCAGCAGCAGCGAGGGAACACTAATATGGTTTTCTTTGCCTATGAAATAACATTTACAGGCCTAGGTTTTCTTGATTTTCATTTAATAATGACCCTACATTAATATAATCATGATTATATTGTGAAGAGGAAACACCAAAGAAACTTTTTATTCTCCACAATAGTTATTCTTTCTCTCAAGCAGTACTGTTGCTTTGAAGAGACAAAAGTACATGGTGTACATTGGATTTAATATATAAACTTTCAGGCAGAAGATTAATTACAGAATCACAGAATCACAGAATGGTTGAGTTTGGAAGGGACCTCTGGAGATCAGCTAGCCCAACCTCTCTGCTCAGGCAGGGTCACCTAAAGCACGTTGCACAGGATCACGTCCAGGTGGGTTTTGAATATCTCCAGAGAAGGAGACTCCACAACCTCTCTGGGCAACCTGTTCCAGTGCTCTGTCACTCTCACAGTAATACGTTCTTCCTTAAGTTCAGGCAGAACTTCCTGTGTTTTAGTTTTTGCCCGTTGCCTCTTGTCCTGTTGCTTGGCACCACTGAAAAGAGTCTGGCCCCATCCCCTTGACACCCACTTCTTAAGGTATTTTAATAAGATCCCCCCTCAGTCTTCTCTTCTGCAAGCGCAAAAAAAAAAAAAAAAAAAAAAAAAAAAAAAAAAACACTACTGTCCCAAGGCCTGAAATCTCGCAAAGGCCTGGTTCAGCAATAAACATAGTGATAGGCAGAATTTTAGCCTTATCCTTAAGCCACATGGTGAATCAAATCATAGACAAGATCCTGTAAAAGCTGGAGAACCTGATCTGAAAGCAAAATGTGTAAGGAAAAAATGAAAGAAAAAGGAAAGAAAGTGCTTCTGTATTTTAAAGTTCTTTCCCTTATACTCTGAGAGTATTTGTAACTGAGGAGATGTGGGTATGCAGTATGGGACATCCTCTACATTAGAATTAATCTATATTAATACATGCAGAAATATAATTTGCTTTTATTGTATTAAACCACTTGTGGAATTGTCCTATTAGGTACATGAGTGTGCACTGCATGAGCACAGGCAAATTGTGCCAGCATAATGTGGTAACACTTGGTGTTGCTGGCTCCACTGAGAGCTTTTGAAAAGGCACAGCAATTTCTTCCGCAATGCTCCTGTCCAAGTGCTGGCAAGTGGAAGCAGCACTGCTTCGCCATTTTTCATCTCTACTCATTTCACTTAACTGGAGTTAGATGTTCACTGATGTAACTGGTAAGTAGGTCCATGCAGATGCCTTGGAGTCCCCTCATCCTTTAGGAAGAGGGCAGGAAGGATAAGTGAAAACTGCAGCCACAGGGAGATGACCAAGGCAAAAGCTGGCCTGGACTCTGCTGCATAGCATGCCTCCATTGCCAAACCAGGCTCTAGCGTTGTGTGGGCCTGAGGACTAGGCTACTCACTCCAGTCACAGCAATGTCATCTGCATTCAGCCAGAGGTATCCACCAGAATTGCTAAGCTGTCAGTGTTTTGAAAAGAAGAAAGAGCCAGGAAGTTCCTTGGAAGAAAACAGAATAAAGCATGCGCTGGGAGGTCATGGTGCTAATGTAAAATAATTTTGTGTTGTGTTCTAACGCTACAGCCTTTTTCAGAAGCTGAAGCAGTTAGGAAAAAAGATACTAAAATATAATAAATATAAAGAAATTAACATTTCTTGAATCACAAAATATGAGTTTGATACTGATTTTACAGACCTTGCTCCAAGTGAAGTTACACTTTCGCAGTATCTACCAAAAGGATTTGTCTTTTCTTTATTATACATTTCAAGTTCTTGGTGCATATTGTATTAATTGTGGCATGCTGGCAGAGAGAAACAAGAGAAGGAGGTGAAGCTAATCCATGTGAAAATACTGCTTCCCTTTGAATCTCTGCTTGCCTACTGGCAGTTACATGCTTAATCTATTGATTCATTTTTTTACTTCTCTCTTGCCAGCTATTATATTTCATTAGTGGCTGTTGTAGTACAGAGTTGGAGGCAAGGACTGATGCTTTACCTGAGAAGCAATATCTCATACTGTATATCATTTTCCGATGTGTAGAATTTGGAACACTGGTAATTTCTGTTTCATTTCCAGCATAATTTTTTATGCTGGAGGAATTCTGTCAACTTCTATTGAAAGCAGTATGTGCATACTGCTTTGTTTTGGGTTTAGACTTTCATGTTTCATATCTAAAGGCTTGCCTTGATTCTGTGTCCTTTCTCAAGTGAGGTTAAATTTCCAAAATAATTGCGGTTGCTCCTCACCTCATTTTGTAGCTTTACCAAAGGTACTACGACTTACTACTTTCCAGAAAATAACTTACTTACAGTGCGGCATAACAAATACCTGTGCAAATCCACAGTTGTATGTATGCTGGAAATCACTAGAATATATCATCTACACAGTATTTTCTCACTTCTGCCTTCCACAACAAAGACAGTACTCCTTCTTAAAATTATTGTTTGCTAGAGATAATAGTGACTGATATGATACATGTATTGATGCTATATAACCTGTATCTGCATCAAAGTAAGCTAAAATGTTGTTATTCAGAGTATGGACTGCATTAAGGTGGAATGCTTCATAGTTGGTAGGAAAAGCTTGTATGATAAGTGATTAAAGAAATTCTCTAAATTCCAAGATTTCTGTGGGTTTGTAGTAGTGGCTGGTGGATGGAATGGTGTTGAAATCCTGCAACCTTGTCACTTGATTGCCTGAAGATCAGCTAAACGAAAGTCCTTCAAGAATCAGAAATGACACTGAGCAAAACTTCCCTATATAAGCAATGTACTGAAACCTGTGTGTATGCACTGTGTATATGATGTATTTATCAACACCTCTCTTTAACTGCTGTTATCCTCTATTTACAGGAAGAACAATCCTTTGGTGCCAGGAACCTGTTTTGTTTTTAACTGGTTTTAGTCCCCCTCTTCTTCCTCCTACCCCTGCTTCCAGCAGCTGGAAGTTTACTGAGAGACTTGTAATTGTTTTGGCCTAAACTAAGTTTTGTGTGATGAGCTGGGCTTAGGACACTTTTTAAAACCAAGTAAACTTCTGAATTATATATGTTTATGATAATAAAATTTTCATCCACAAGCTCCCTTGCTGCAAACTGAACTCTTAAGAAGCAAGTCAGCAGTACTGCAAAGTGTGACATTCAGTGAAGCCCTGTGCATACTGTATTCAAGGCAGCAAGTGGTAGCTGTTAAATCTAGGATCAGTTTTTTGGATCCTGAATCATTCTTTATGGCTAAGAAGGCAGAGTTACATAGTAAGCATAAAATAGCAGAATAAAAACAAAATAGTTTAACAAAGGGGCATTTTATCGCTGCTGCAGCTTATATACCGGCAAATACTTTAGAATATGGCTCAAGTAATCACTTTGCTCAGTGCATCGCAGTTGAACACTGACCATGACTCTGAAATGTGATTTAGTAACCACATTGATGTCCCACATGCCCCTAACAGGGAAGGTTAGCACAGGACTAACATGTTCCCTGACCTTGGAGTATTTTGGGAAGCTTCATGTTTCTGGTTCATTGCTGTGGTTTCAGAGAATTTTAAGGCTCTTGAGAGTATTTGGTATCACTGAACCATAATGGGGTTTTGATGGTTGCAAAATGAAAGTGTAGTATTTTAATTTCTTGGGTTTTTTCCACAAATTTATTTAGAAAAAAATATTCTGAATTTCCAGTCTCTTGGCTATCTCCAATCTAGATGATCACTGTTCCTCCATCTGTTTTATAAGACACCATAACCTTCTATCATTATACCTTTAACACCTAGAAGTGGTTGTTCAAGCCCTGATACAAGAAGCTGTACCTTTAAAAACTCTGACTTTCTGTGCCTTAGTCACTTCTGAAGACAGGACGTAGCCATTTAGCACAGCAGGGCTCCCAAAAGTGACAACGATTATCTTTAAAAATCTATCTCAAGTCTCAACTTAATCAAACAATTTTTCTCTCAGTGCTACCTCTCTTTTGGGTCAATTATCCTGTGCAGATGGGTATGAACCTAATCTTTAGATTTTCACATGAAAAGAAAACAAATACTTTCAGGTTACCCATTGCTTAGAGACCTCAGCCTCGGGGATAATGGATCTCGCTATAGAAACTGCCTGATGAACTCCTATTGATTTTATAATATCTTTGGCAGGGTGGCTAATCTTTAACTACTTGGAAATCATTTGGCTCAATCTCTCCAGATTTTGGTAGCTGTTAGGGTCTCCTTTGGTGGGATTTGTGTGCCAAGACATAGGGCACACACACTAAGGCTTCCACGTAGCCTGGTGTTACTCAATTTACAGTGAGGATGAGCCAGGTATCTGTCTGGAGGAAGGTACATGGTACCTCTCACTGCTCTTCCTTGCACAAAATGAGTTGCCATTTCTCCCTCTTGGAGCCTCTGGAGACAGTTTATGACAGAGAAATTTTTCATGCATTGCCAAAGTCATAGTAGTATGTTTCCTCCAAGGGTCCCAGCTGCTTAAGCCTTAATTAACATATTGCCTTTCTGTTAGTGCTTGAGTTGTTTGCTCTGAAATGGCTGTTGACTTTAAGCATCTGCAGTACTTATCTGCTCAGCTAAGACATTGTGAGGACTCTCCCAGTCCTGCTATATAATATATACCAAACCTGAGAGACACTGAAGACTGTTCAGCTTTCTTCTCCCAGTCATGTATAGGTAACCACTACGGTGAGCGTAGCAAATACTCTGGCCGGCTTTGCTCTCAAGGTACAAAGACCCACAGCAGCAAAAGTCACACTGAATAGCAAGAGTATTCAAGCTTCTTGATGTCCATGTTTGTCACATGAGAACACTAGTCCCTCTTCAGCCATTATAGAAGCATGATAAAGCAATTTAAAATATATTTTTACAAGGATGCAATAAGTTTGTAACAAGCCCAGCTTTGCTCCATTTGGTGTGCCAGCAGTTTGTTGTGGTGATTGTAGTCCTTTTCATTTTCCTTGCAAACTGGTGTAATGTAGCCTCGATTATTGCAAAGAATGTGTGTTTGCTTGATGACATATAATTAAGACTAGGATTCATTGCTGGGTGGATTTGTTTTTTTCTGACACTGGCAGTGATTTGTACAAGTCATGCTTTGCACTCTGTGATGTCCTGGTCCAGTACAAAACTGCAAATTGTAGCATTTAGAAAACCAGATTGGAACCTGTGTTTCCTATATGTGAAAACCAAAATAACACGGCTAATGCTTTTTCTTTGCAGAAGATGGGGAATGGCCATATAAGCTGCATGTCTTAGCAGCCAGAAACCTCCCTTTTGCGCATGTGCGTCAGAGAGGTGTAGAGCCTGGTCGGAGAGGGAGCGTTCCCTTCCTAAGCCGCATGCTTTTGCACTTCTAAGTGTGTGCTGGTGCTGCTGCTGTCAGTGCAGGTTATGCATGGTCAGTGTGGTTTGTGAATCCCAAACTGGGATGTGAAGTCAGTCCTTGACCAAGCGATATCACCCTGCCCAGACGGCCTTCTCTTGGCCCTGGCATGTGAGCTGTTCAGATGCTGTTGCGGTAAATACATTTATTATGAAATATATAAGGGCATTTTGGTAGATGGATGATGAGGCAGTAACCAAATTGCTGCAGTAATATATATATACTATTTTAACAACACTTTCAGTGGTCTATTAGCTGTAAAATTAGATTGGAGAGTGCAATTAAAAACATAAACCTATTAAAAAAGAGTTATACATTGTTGCTTTAAAACTAGAATTGACAGCTTGGAACAGAACGTGTCAGCTACATCTCTTGCTTTTTATTGAGCCTGGAGTAATTTTAAAAATACTTAATTAGGATTAAACCTAATAGAGTCTTCCGATTAAATAAAGTGAAACAAGTGTAATGCAACACAGCTAGCATCTTTGTACTGGTGTGCAAAATGCTAAAATACGTAAGATGTTTCAGCTGGGGTACTGTTGTGCCAGGTATTCATATTTTGAAAAGGTTGTGAAGCATCTTGTTAAAAATAATGCAAGTTGCCAGGTGCCCAGCAGCTCATGAAATAAAGGACTGAGTCCAAATTATTTCAGCTATATTTTTTTAAATAGATTGCTGTTGTTTTTTACAGAGATTTTCGGTAAATAAAATAATACTTGTTAACCAGACAGATACTATGAGCCATTTGGCTGAATAAACATTAAGCTACTTTTAATAATACATTAAATAGGAATATATTTACTATGAATATGCTATAATTTGTACAGGGTAGGTGTAAGATCTTTTAAGTTTACTGGATGAGAGCTACTTTTATCTCTGCATTAATGACTCTTAAACATAATTTCATCTGAACATTTAATCTAAATTGGCTGTCTTCTGAGGTGATTATATTGCTTTTTTTTTTTTTTTTTTTTTTTTTTTTTTTTTTTTTCCCAACTGGACCATGCATTTCCCAGCAGCTTATTTTGCTGATATTTGAGTTGTGCTGATACAGGGCATATACAAGCTGGCTTGTTGTTTTTAATGAACTAGATGTGTTGTATAATAGAATTGCTAGGTTTGTGTTAAATTACAGCTTTGGGACTCATTATTGTGAGATGTTATCTACTTTGAACTGGCTTATTTTATCACAAAGAAAGAAATTGAATTTGCTTAAGATGGCAAATGCAGCAATAGATGGGTTGGTTGGTGGGTGTTTGGGGGCACCCTGTTGAGCTGAAATATATTTTATCTCATCTAATTCACATTCTGCCCAGAAGATGCATACACCCACACATATGTCAGAGTCCATACAAAAAAGCTTAAAGCAAATAACAACAACAATATGTTGTTAAATGGTTAATTGGTGCTCTTTAGCTATCGGTCTTTGAGCATGTCTACTGTAAATTCATGAGATCGTTTCCTTAGGGCATTTTGTTCCAGTGCATGCAGAAGCTAATGATGCATCTCTTTCTGTGCGTATTTAGCTTTTGCATGCAGATTTTTCGGCACAAGCACAGAGGCAGTTATTAAGCATTGAAGTTAAAGTGTTTGCATCATGGTCCAAGTGCATGCATCAGAAAAAAAAAAAGGAAAAGCCAAAATATAAAAGCCAAATCATGTTTCCTTTGACAATTGTAGTTTTGGAAGAAGAAGCCTCTGTGTGCCATTTTGGGTGGGTTTTTTTTGCTTTGAGAAACGTGATGGACTTTCAGGCCAAATGCAATGATTGTATATGGGAAAAATAAATAACTGTTTACTGAAATAATTTCAGCTACTCTGGGTGACAATTTATGAAAACATTGCTGTACATTGACAGAAGCTATAGGCAAATGATGAACATTTCTTCTACCTGAATGATTTAAATCAGTGAAAAGGGGGTTCAATTTAAAAATGATCTTAGGAGAGTGTGGAGGAAATGTAAATCAGTTATAAATTGGTGGCATGCAATTTCATTTGGCTTCTCCTCAGCTGCCTGTTACAATGCCAGCTTCTATAAATATATTAGACTCAAAGGAACAAATTCTGCAGTGCTGTAAGTTAGTAGGAGAGTCACTTGGATGTATTTACACCCACTCTTTCAGCCCCTCAAGGAGTCTAAAGCAGTATATGGAGCGGTACCCGAAAAAGGAGGAAGCATACGATAACGCAGGGGGAAAGCTGGCTTTCTTCACTGATACAGCTTCCAGCATCAAGCCTGCACCAGCTTACACGAAGAGTGGTTCAGCCTTGGGGTCTATCACTACAGCACGTTTCAAAGGCAGTAAGTTCACATCCTCAAAGGCAAAGCCCAAGTGAAGGGTGTCGGTGCAGGAAAAGTGCCTGGAGCTGGAAGGCAGGGAGCTGACAACACCCACGAGCAGGGACAGAGCCCGTCAGCAGCTGCCACAACCATGGCTCTCACTCTGCCCGGATGGGCTTTGGCCCTTGAGTCACCAGGTGGAGAAAGGTCCACCTGGGAAAGCCTTGGTGGTGGTGTGCTGCCCAGTGGGGATGGTCATCCCCCAGCGCTTGCGTATGGATACGAACCCCGTCAAGGTGTCCCCCTGGCCACCCAGGGCACAGTTTAGGGCACCAGCACTTTGCAGGGACATCCGTGCTGTGCAGGCGATGAGGTGCACTCCCTGGCCTACTCGGTGCTGTATGTGCACTCCTTCCCACAACACATGTCCTGGGCTCTATCAGCCCTGCCTCGGCTATTTCAGCTCTGACGTAGAGGCATTTGAATCACTACGATTAAAGTTACAGTTTTACTGACAGCTGTGGGATTCAGATCTAAAATAACACACTTAGATTATTCTTTGCCATACAGCAGACTGCCCTCCCTCCAAAATAAAGCCAATATGCAACAATATATATTTTTCATTCAACTTAGTAACCCTATTTAAATGGGTTTTAAAACTCAGTCTAAACTCTCTGTGATCCAGCATCACTTGCAGTAGAGGAGGAATAAATACCAGCTATAAGCTGTCTGTAAATCTTAATATTTAGAGTGGATTGTAATGCTGAAGCTGATACTGAGTGTAGCTAATTTGCGTTTGTTGAAATAACCTTTAAATTATCCTTCCCTTAAACAGATTTTTTTTTTTTTTTTTTTTTTTGCATACTGATCAGTGCTCTGTCCCATTCACACCCAGTACACTGTCTTATAGCCTCTCTCATCTCATTTTGGCCACCATTATTCAATAGAGAGTATATACTGTATACTACGAATTTTTACTTACTTTGCTTTCCTTTCTTAAGGAAGTTCCAATTTTTGCTTGACCTTGCTTCTAGAGGCCTTGATTTACATTGTATTAACAGCTTTATAGAGTAATTTTATAGTTTAGTTTGCTTTATTGCTGAAAAACAGAACAGTTTTACTGACAGAATTTACTATTCATTTTTTCCCCAATTGTTTTTGGCATATGTTCATGTTTTGGATTTCACATCACTGTTACTAGCAATTAGCTTGCTTCCATTATTTTTCTCCAATAGAGGATGAGCATGTGGTATTTTTCTATAGTAGAGACTGAGTAGATATGAGAGGTCTCTTATGATGGGGAGAATACCATAGACATGATTAATAGCATCATCAGTGTAACATAATTTAGTTAGGAGGACATATACAACTGATAAAGTGTCATGCACTTCTACTGAACTGAAATCTAAGTGAACTGTATTTCAGGTTTTTATATCCTCATTTCTGTCTTCTGTAAAGATATTACTGTAAGATTCATACAAGTGTCTTTATAGTCTCACATTGTAAGCAGTGAAAGTTGAATCAATTCTTTTTTCATGAAGCATAGTTTGTCTGCATAAAAAATAAGTGATTATAATTCTGATAAAGGAATAAATTAGTTCACCAAATACATTCATTGCAGACTGAAATTGTGCCTAGAACAGATCTCTTCTAGAATGAAAAGAAGTTTAGTTTAAAATAAAAAGTCTGTCCTTGAAAATGAGAGATAAATTAAGTATTTGCAGCAGATAATGCCCACAAAACCTGGCTTTGTAAGTAGGCCATGGATCTTACATACATAAATTAATCAGAGAAAATCAGAGTATGGGTTAGAGATTGATAAAGAATCTTTTGCTGGTAACTATTAACATCACTGTTAGGCTACCTGACCCAAGTCTTTGGGCCATTCAAAATACTCCATTTTAATTTCACCTGTGTCTTTACATGAAAACATCAGTTCTGACAAAAGCTCTTTTCAAAACTTGCCCATATAAGAAGGTTTTCCTTTGGTTTGCCTGAATATTTTTTCTGGTGGAGAGTTCTGTTTACCTAAATTTTCCATTTGATTCTTACGTTTTGCAGAGATTTTTGATGCTTACTGCCTCCTTCTTTATGGCTCGGCATATTCCTCCCAGGGCCGGTGAGCTCTGCCAGGAGTGTGAGCATCCTGCTCTCCAAGGGTGGTTGGCGCTGAGCTGGCTGGACCCAGCAGGTGAGCGCGCTCGTACTGGCCCTTGCCGTACACATTGACATCATCTCTTCCACTCGCCAAGGGAAGTAAACTTCATGCTCAAATCCCTCTCAAACCCTGCACTCAGGGGCTCAAGAGGAGCTCAGTGTCACCTTTTCCCACCTCCATCAGTACCTGTCTTCTCTCCATTCCATCCTTATGTCAGCAGCTTCATCTGCCTTATGTTCTCTGCCCTGTGATGCATCAGGCTACTGCTTTGCCTCCTACAGAACATGCTTTTTTAGGACTAAAGTCACAGGTTCAAATACCTCTGTAATCATCAGATTAAGAGCACATTTAGTTGGTGCAGAGGATTGCCTTTCTGGAGTCTTGAGCATCATTTCCAGCTCTTTATTGAGCTGATCTTCTGCATTATCTTTACTTTCTTTCCTCTGCATACTTTTCTGTTCATGGTCTGCTGTATCTGTCCAGACACTAAACCCTTCAGATAGAGTTGTTTTGTCCAGTGTGTAGCACTGTGAGACCTCAGTCTTAGTGACAGCCTTTATGGGCTACAGAAATGGATCAGTAAATAAAGAGAGCCTCCACTAAATTATGGATTCTCATTAGAACGTACATCTTAACGCTCCAAGCAGCGTGCAGGTCCTGAAATGCTTCTGGTACATATTAACTAGGGACGAGTGAACTGAAATGAAAAATACAGCAACTATCACGTCACTGCTTCTTTGCACCTTGCACCTCGGAGCTGGTTCGGTTCAGCTGAATAAATCAACTGCTCCCTCGTTTCTGGGTTTGGACTCAAGAGCCCCCTGCATGTGGGTGGGTGCCGACCTGGCTCCTCATTTCATCCAGTCAAGCTGCACAGGGAGAAATGCTGATGCTTTATTTGTTCTTGCTGCTGTTTATGTCCTTTTGGAACTGTCATTGGCTTTAGGCTGAGTCCTTGTATGCTTTTATGTCCTGTACTACTAAGGCAGAGAGCAGGCTAAGTAGCTAGCTGGTAAGTACCTAGTTTTGACTTAAGAGATTGATTCACAGATGTACCACTGCGTAGACCCAAGTACTGATGTAGGATATTAACTAATCATTTTCATACAGCAAAAGCTCTGTAAAAGCTATGGTTCATACTATTTCATCAGCCTTCTACTGAAAAACAGAATGGGCTTAAAATTAAGATCCCCTTACATAACGGAAGTCATAATGAAGAGTATGGCTCATAAATTTCAATTGTTAAATTGTCTCAGTGGGAAAGGTGACTTGACATTCCCATATTTTAAGGATTTTAAATCCACATTCAATAATAATGGTAGAGAGTTTAATTATCAGCTTATATTAAGACTCAAATACATGAGGGACATTTCCACTCTTCTTTATGTGAGCCATAAGCCTTTGACCGAAGATTTCTTCTGCCTCCCAAGATTCAAATTCTAAATGTATTTTTTTATTGGGTGCCTATTTGTAGAAAGTACACCGTATGGATGCACTTAGTCTAAAGAAAATTGAATCAAGCCATGTAAAAAGGAGGCAAGTAACCCTGGTTGAATAATTGTTGAAACATTCGCATTTACGTAGGATTTCTTCACAAAAATGCGAGCGCAGTGCATATAAGGCCCTTTGAGAGAGTTAATGGAGGCCACTCAATGACCATTAGGCAGAGTAGATGGTAGTTTTCCTCCCTTAGAGGAGAAAACAGCTCAAGGTGGGTTTGAATGTTTGGAATGTTTGCCTTTCCACTCTGACATACAGCAACTTTTTGTGGTGCCTCAGACTCAGAGGATTAAAGAGGGCAACATCCATAACTGAGCAAATGTTGCAGTTGCCTGTTATTCAACACAAAACTGATGTCTTTGATATTTATCTGTGCTGTCTGAGACTGAAAGTCCTACATATAACAGAAAGTCTCTTGTATGGCTTGTCCACTTTGGGGGAGAGAGTCTGTGGCTTTCTCTAGGTTTGGAAAGCACCTATCATGTCATGGGTGCTAGTGTAATATAAATAAATAGTAATGACAATAATAATAGCGTAGCATTGCAGAAAGTGATATTGTGTTTGTAACCACTCCTGAAACAGAGGTAGTGAGTGATGACCCTGTTTAGCCAAAGTGCTGATGCAGGAATACAGAAACTGGAAAGATATCAACCAGCCTGATTTAAGACTTGGAGAGAGTACAGAGCTGTGAGATTGATAGTACAGAGAGGAATCTTTTGGTTGAGGTCCATGGCCCGCATCAGAGCTTTTGGGATTGATAGCACACAGCACTATCAATCTCACAG
Organism: Rhea pennata; assembly: GCF_028389875.1. Classification (NCBI taxonomy): domain Eukaryota; kingdom Metazoa; phylum Chordata; class Aves; order Rheiformes; family Rheidae; genus Rhea; species Rhea pennata. The sequence continues at coordinate 6,791,140 of NC_084668.1, forward strand.
CTGCAAATGGGACGACTATTCTCCATGAAGAATGGGCCATATTAAATACCTTGACATCCCCTAGATTGAGAACTGCAAAATGACTAAGGAAGAGTACATGTTTGTAGAGATAATACAGTGCTGATGCTTCATATAGTTTGTTGTTCAGCAAAAAAGCCTCGGTGGCTACTCCAGACTCTGCTCCTGGAAGCTGCAAGTCATCCTGGAAATTATAAAAAAAATGTGCAGAAGGTATGGAATATGTAAGGGAGAGTGTCTACTAAAAAAAGGAAAATATTTGTATAGAGAATAAGCAATGTAGCTTATTGTGATCTGGTCACTTTTTTGTATTTCTATTTCACTGGATATTTTGAATATTATATCCTGGCCATTTTCATACTGTATCTTCTCAGAAACTAGTGGTACTAATTTTCTACCTTTTTGTATCTTGTACTCTGATTCTCCTGGTGTTATGAGGCTCATAAACTGGAAAGCTAAGTCTGATTTGGGTAGACATGTTTTGCTGCAGGTGAATGGGATTATCTGCTCAAATTTGCTTACGTTTATTATTTAATGAATTTATTTAATATAGCCATGTATTGCCCTTCGATGAGCCTATGTGTTCCTACTATCGCATGAGAAAGGCATACTTTACTCACTGTAATGTTTCAAGGGATGTGGAAATCACTTTCTCCGCTGCAGCTGCCTTAGCAAACGTTGCTGCGCACAGTACTACCAGATGTATTGCTAAATGATCCTAAGTACCTCATGTGTGAAACGAACCACATAGTAGTGATGCACGGCCCATTAAAAGACACAGCCTGAGTAATAAGGACTGTCCTTGCCTTCCAACAGCAGAGACATGTATGAATAACAGAGAACCACCTCGGAAATTTGGAGGTTAGCTGCTCCTGTAAATGCTTACAACTTGCCATTGTTTAGTAACTCAGCATAAAATTAGGGAGGAAGTATCAGATTCTTGTCAAACAAATTGATTTTTCCAAACGCTTTTTCAGAGGTCTGTGAAAACCTGACTTCTAACTGAATGTATCTTCTGGAGAGTCTGAAAGCACATACAAACGTTTATCCTATACAAGATGCAGCCTGTTACTGCCCTCGCTGGAGGGAGTTCCCCACTTTGAACAATGTTTTACCTGATATTAAGGCTGGTATGTGAGACTTATGTTTCACCCTTTTTTATACTCTTTAGCTTATCTGCATAGCTTTGGCCTGTTTCTTGAGTCTTGTTTTAGAAAGCTATAGAAACATTTATAATCTAGATTTGTTGAGCTCAACTTTAATGTCATGACTCTTCCCTTGTTAGATCTGAGGATCACTCAACTTACTTGGGGAAAGTTTTCATTTCCAGTGGTTTGGGACAGGGCTACAACAAAAGATTATAAACTGTACAGCTATACAGCATATTTTTTTCTGAGAAATCAGTATTTCCAGCATCAGTGATAAGAATACTAGATCATGCTAAATAAATTGGTTTATTCCTTAGGTTTATTGTACCAAAATGGAATTTTGTTAGGAAAAGTATTATTACAAGCATTCATTTTTAAATACATGTTTTTGTGAAGGAAATTGAATGGATGTTACAGGCTTGCTTACTATAATATACTGCCAAAAACCAATCAGATGTAATTTTGAGAGTGCAGGAGTCCCTGAAATACTCCTGAGTGTCTCTGTCAATAAGGCCAAAGTATCTGGGGATTACTAACTGCTGGTCTAGCAATTCAATAAGGAATATAAACTGTTGATCTCCTGGTCATTAAGGAAGTCATAGAAATAATCATTTTTAAATTCTTAGAAGACATTTCCTAATGGCCCAAGAGGGACTTTGAAGTCAAAGGTGAAAGCTAAAATTAGCTGACGTAGTCTTGGTGATTGTGTGTCACAAATTCAGATTTTATAATGAATATTGGAATGAGCCTTATGCTGAAATACAAATGTTGCATTAGTGTCAGATTGTGACAGATTGAAATAACAGACCCATGCAGGAAGGCTGTAGTTAGCATCAGCAGAATATGCCTCTTAATTATAAGCTGAATCTCCAAGTAGGCATGCTAACATCAACTGAGTGCATAAAGAAAAAAGCCACTGTGTACAGTATGGCTCATTTGGGAAGACATACAGATTATGGGACCTACCAATGACAAATGAAATTCAGTCCAGGTAAATGAATAAACCATAAAAAAGCGCTATTCATAAAGAGGAAAATATACTGATAATCTAGACAAATAAAGCAATCTGGGAGTTTCTATATTAAAATAATCCCTACAGTATTCATCTCAATGTGTACTGGCAATGAAAAACAAATCAACTAGTGAATTGAATTACTAGTCCTACGTAGTATAAATCAGAAGGGGATCCAGGCATTTTTATTCCTTGATACAGCACAGTTCGCTATTATCTAATGCACTGTTTGTAATACTACTCACATCAAAGTAATAAAGTTTTAATTGCTAGAGAAGGTGGATCACAAAGCAACTCAGAACAAGAAGAGGGTTAATCTAATCTTCATTAACAGAGAAAGATAGAATAATCATTCAACTTGACTAAAGGAAAAGGGAAAAGAGAAAAAAAAGAATTGAATTCATTCTGTCATCTTCTGATTCAGTGAATAAAATTTGCTGTTGAAAGCAAATGGAAAATGGAAAGCCAAAAGGAAGTTCAGACAAAATTCCCAACTTTGAACCATGTGCTTGCACAATCCTAGAAAATTAGAGGTAATTGAGCACGGTTCTGCCCATGGAGACTAACGAGTGCTAAGCTTCCCTGGTGGACATGCTCACTGCTGCAGCTTTCACTGCTTATAACTCAGGAGGTCACAGAGCCACTAATAACAGAAGGAGGCAGTTCAGTAAATAGCTGAGAAGGCCAATACAGAAAGGGTTAAGGCAAGGTAAGTCTAAATATCATCTGATAGGGACAAATCTGAGTAGCTCCTAGAGAGGTTAATTGCAGCTGTCAAGCTGGTTAGAGATCTTACAGCATCAACAGAACAGTGCATGAAAGGAAACCGGTGCTCCCTCACAAGGTCAATTAGGTACACAGCAACCCTGTCTGCACCACCATCAAACCTCGTTATCCAAACTGGTCTTGGTAGAAGGGTGCTCACGCAGCAGGTGAGAGAGGGTGAGGCTGTGCTGGAATGAGAGAAAGGCTACAGAAGGATTTAAAATGGCTCATGGTATGATTATTGTACAACATGTTTTTATAAGCCCAACTTCACGGGCACAGCCATTGTCTTTGCATTCATGTCACTGGTTTGCCATTCCGTGGTTGTGGACAATGAGGGGTATAATACTTCAAGACTCATTCACTCTTCTGTTTATTTTTAAACTGGAACTTTGTCTTTTCCTTAAATAAGTCTTAAGGCTTCCCCTTTTTTGTTTTTTTCCTTTTATGTCCTTGCACCCACAGGAGGACTAGCTACGTAGTTTACTGATTGAAGCTTGCATGAAGTTATAATCTGAAGTTTAGGAACCTGTGGAATAAAATATCATTAAAATGTAGACATTGAAAAAAGAAAATTACCTTCCTTTTCCACTACATGGAGTGAATTGAATTTGTGGACTCTCTAGTTTTTGAGTTTTCTTTTTATCTGAATATTCAGCTTTCAGAGAAGTCTGTTAGTACTAGAATGGATTTAAAAATGTTTCCACTGAGTATAATTAAATTTCTTGGAGACTCAATGAATTGTATTCTTCTATGCCAGACTGAAGACTACATGGAATAAAAGAAATAAGAATGAGTATCAGAGTGATGAGAAGTTAACATTGGACACCTCCTTACAGATCAGTAATAAAATTTGGTAGTAGCTCACTGTATTTAGCCATGTTCTGGTGATGTAAAATGAAAGGTCTGATTTTGATTAAAATTAAAGTATTGAAGTGCTAGTAGAAGATTTCTGGCAATATAGCTACATAAGAATATATCACAATTCTAGTAGCAACCTGATAATTAAAGTTTTGTCTCAAGTGTGAAACCTCTTGCGTATAATAGGATACTGGGACTTCTGCAGTTGAAATGATAAATGGAAGCAAACATTTTCATTCCTTATCTGTAGACACTTAGGTAAAGGAACCAGCATTAAAGCTCAATTCAGTGTAGTGCTTTGTATTCTCAAAACTAATATCTGTTGTTTTTTGCATCAGTAAACACATTAATCAGAAGGAGGAATATAGAAAACATTATTCAATGATCCAATAAAATTCTATGTTATGAAGTTAGTAACGAACAAAAATTGATAGATGAATGAGAACAGTGGTATCGGATAAAAAACACAGCCTTCCAATACACTGGTTATGGTGTTTGAATGATTTTCAGAATTTAAGTATGAAAAACTATTCTAACCTATTCTATTTTACAGGGTCCTCTGAACTCTTACCGTATAAATTTTTACCACAGTACTTAAATACTGAATGGATCTGTAATTTTCTCTGACATGAGAGGGAACCCCTAATTAAAACAGGGAACTGTATATTTGGGAGAACTATGTGAATTTTTTTCCAGAGTTGTTAAAGTTTCTAGGGATATTTTTATAGCATTAAAATAAGCCAAATTACTACATTTAAATGTTATTTCTCATTGTAAAGGTGTTACTGTCCTCTTCTATTTCTTTTTGCATATCTTGCACGCTTTATTTTGATGCCTTTTCTTCCTACGAATCTTCATTCCATAAAAACTGGTAAGTTGTTAGCAGGAGTTTTTCTTTCTTTCCTAAGATCTGTCAACATTTTTTTTTTACTTAATTTTAAAAGTATTTCAAGTTTTAATGAAAACAGAATGGCAACAGGAAATCAAAATGCTTCTGATTAAAAGCAAAGAAAAAAAATTAGTTTCCAATTTGCATTTTTTTCCCCAGAAATGTCCATGTTAAATGCTTGTGGTCAAGCAGTGCAACAGATGTGGATGATACTGTGCTCGGAAGTGCATGTGTCCTTAGTCAGACTTGGATCTTCGTGGTTTTCTGTGTGTTCATCTGGAAACAAGGCTTATGCAACCACACTGTTTCTGTGTTAACTTACTAAAAACTTTTGAACATACTGGCCAGCCAAAGCTGACAAAGGAATAAATGATTATTCCTAGAAATTTCATGAAAATAGTTGGCCAAGTAGAGCGACCTAATCAGTCTGAGAAAGTACTTATCTGTGGGACACAAAACTCCGTTTAAATCAAATTGCCTCACTTTGATTTAAACTAAAGATACTGACCCATTTTCTCCAGTTTCTGTAAAATCTGAAAAGCCCCCTTAAATAAATAATTTTAAATTGTGACAAGTATTTGGTAAAGATGACTACTGGAACATAAGATCTTTTTGTGGATTTGGTCAACAACCCATGTTTTCCTAGCACTATAATCCTGAAAAGCTGATGCAATTTGTGCAATTTGTGAATTTCTGTTTCCTGGAAAAGTCAAATGGAAAGTTTCTGTTTTCAGTGTAAGTCCATTGGCTTCAGTGGATTTTCTTTTGATTTATGTAAGTATAAATGAAATCAGAGAGGACTCTGTAGAATATGTTATAGTTTACACAAAAGGGATTTACTGCAAGGACTCATCAAAAGAATTTTTCAAAATAATTTATAGAACTGTTTACTGACTATAGTTGACCTTCAGAATTGCTATTAAAAATTCACTCTAAGGACTACTCTGTATATTTAACTAAAATCTCAGTCTAGAAAGGCTATCCAGTACATTTTTACCTGGTATCTATGTTTTCCTCTCAATTTGAATGAAAGACAGAAATTGATAGCTAGAAAATAAAAATAGAGCTTTTCCAAATGGAAATGTCAATAAGAAGTCAAATAGTTTTTGATGACTAGTCTTATTTTATGCCTTTAAATATCCACCAGACCCAACACACTACACTGGGTAATACTTTATTCCTTCCTGTTTCCATAATGTGTTTTAATAGTCATCGTGTTTCCAAGGGTTTGTCCTGACTGGGTTTATTAGAGTATATTAGATAATTTTAGTTTATGTACCAGTTGTGTGATTAAGGTCTACACCTCCTTGTGTGTGCAGAAGTGGAAACTGTTTGTTTTTATTAGGAAAAAAGTTCCCTTTAACCACATGCTTCTTAGGCTATGATACTGCCTTGCTTTTGTAGGGTAGGAATACACTTTGAAAAAATGTTAGGACATTGTGGCTAATCCTTTTCAATGATGCTCTTTTACAGCCTAATCAAGATAAACCCCAGGAGGGAAGGAGAGGTTTGTGAGATGGATCTGTGCCCTGTGTGGTTTTTCGAATGGATTAGAAGTCCATTTTATTAACAGAGTGCAGTGTAGTATGAAATAAACCTGAAAGCGTATGGTTTTGCCCTGCCTGAGAGCCATACGTTGAAGATCTGCTGTGATTTTTCACACTCCCAGCCTCCCACTGCCAGGAAGCATCAGTGGTGCTTGGCTTCCCATGGGAAGGCACCCTGCTCTTTCCTCTGATGCTAAGAGTCGGGCAGATACAGCCCTACATGTCTGTGGGTGAAGAGCAGCAGCACTTCTAAGGGCTGGTCCTTTGCCATTCCCAGATCTGGCTATGGGTAGGAGGACCTGTTGCCATGCACAGACCTCTGAGGTATTTGGTTTTCAGGCAGTGTTTCCAGCTCAAATGGGATTCCCAGTCTCTTCTGGAAAAAAATGACAGGCTCACTTGGTTACTTGTCATTCTGAAAGTCTGCCTCAGTGACTACTGTGGATAATCCTTGGGTGGACTATGCTATTTATTTGTAAATTAAATTTTATTAGAGGAAAACTTGTGTGCACTTTCTTCCCCATTATAGCTTTTTCTCTTGAAGGAGAAACAGCTTGATCCCAAGACCTACAGGTGAATCTGCTAGATAAAGGTAAGTTCTGGTTGATCTACCAGAGTCCTGGGACAATTTCTAGTATCTATCCCTTTTTGTGACCCCCTGCTTCTTCCTACACAGCTCTCTGGAATACAGAGGGATAGGTTTTGTTCTCTTTAAAGTGAAGTGTCCTAGTTTGGCCCTCCACAACAGGCAGCCAACACCAAGGGGCAAGAGGAACATGTATGTGGGTATCCATTCAGGCATGTCATGCAGAACGGTCTTACCCGTGTTACAAACTGAGCACACGAGCTCCTCACATGCATCATCTAAAAGATCCCATGTAATTCCCTGGAATGCTGTTACATTTCTTAGCATTTATTTCTAAGAGCTTCAAAAACATTTTAAGCCAGTTTCAGCTGCTCTGTCAGGAATTCAGTAAGCACTGCAACCACTGAAGCAATTAAAAAAATTGCACAGAAGGTAATTAAAAGCCTTACTGGTTCTTGCTATTAGACTGACATTTTAAATGCCTCTAGATGTTTTATTGTGCCAATAACCTATTTCCCTAGTCTCAAAGAGAAATACAACTGACATCAGTAATTTACTAAAATATTCTACAGGTATTGTAACATTCCGACTAAAAATCTATATTAAATCACCATGGTTTTCTGTTCCATGTGGTCCTTGTTGCATACCTTAATGAAAGAGTGGTTATTTGTTGATGAATATTAGAGCTCAGTCTCCTGTTCTCATTCCCTGTGGTCAGCTCTGTAATACTTGTATTGCTTGTACACAAAGAGATGTGCTCTGGTTTTCATAAGCATGCAGGATGGAGGGAGTTGGGAAGAGATTTTTTTTTCTTCTGTACAGCAGTATAGCAGAAGTCTTGGGGTATTCCTCGGGGAGATGGGAATGGACTTCCCAGCAGGGACAGTCTTTACAAATGAGTATGGCTGTAGATAATGTGATTCACTGCTGTCCAGAAGGCCTGTAAAGAACTAGCTGGATATCTCTGGAGTGTGTCTCCCTTCTCAACTCTTGTTTTTGCAGGCAGCCTAACAGAAGGACCCTCAGCCTTGATTCAGTTCCCAGAGCTACCGAAGTTAGGTTGCCTTATTATATCAAAAGCCTTGTCACAAAGCACTCATACATGTTCTCTTCCCAATTCCCATGTGTACCCAAAAATGAAAGCTGGCAGGATATTAGACAGTTTTCTAGCTTTCATTTCTAGGTCCAAACAGGGACTTTATAAGGATGTGGGGAAAATATTTTATACAGCATTTTCCATCTGAGCCTCAAAATGCAAACAAACTAATTCAATGACTTCTTCGATGTGCAAATTAACTACTATTACTCACCACCAAAAGGAAGTTTAGGGTAATCCACATGACAGAGAAGAAGAGAACTGGAGGCTGCCTGAAATTATTCAGCAATTTAGGTAGAGTAAGGTAAATAAAATCCAGCTCTCCTGACGTATTTTTTCTCCTTTTTTAAATTTGTGTTATATAGGAGATCCCACTGGAATATAAAATCAAATCAAGTTTCAAGTATTTTACATTTACCTATAAACCATACAGAAGACTATAGCAAACTGCCTTGCATTATAGATCGTATGATGTCTTAATGATAAAGATTGACCTGAATTATTCTGACATACAAGCATCAGGAGCAGAATTATGGATGAGCTTTCAACTTTTACTATATTTCTTCTCTTCTGGGTAGTTGATTCATTCCTTACCCTGAATGTGATGTAAACAGGAGTATTTTGAAAGGAATTTCAGCAATAAACAAATGCATACATATTTCTGTGATCCGTGAGAAAGCGTACATAAGCTAGCTTACATTGACCTCTGTGATGTCTTTTGATTCAAGTCTTGCTGATCAATGCTACATGTCCCTACAGTTTGCATCAACGAGAACATAAAATAACAAAACTCTCTTGGCACTAATCTCTGAAGCCAAGTCTAATTCTCTTTTTTAATGAGGCATTGAATTATTCCATACAGTGAGATCCCTGTCAGTTTGTAGCATAGCTCTTTGCATGCTGTTTTGCCACTAGAGATAAACAATCAGTAAGACTGATCAGGCAGGCAATCAGTTAAACGAATCTCAGCAGCAAAAAAATGCACTGCTGAAGATGAAATAGATATTTTCATATTTCATACATAATGAAAAAATATATTGTGTGAATACAATGACTGATGCTACCTAATTACTGGAGAGTTAGCTTTTGCTTACATTATTTATTTTCCAGAGCTGCAATTGGTGGGAGGTCTAGGGATTAGAGGATCCATGGTCAATTCCCCTGTTTTGCCAGGGATTTGACCTTGAGTCGTTTACTTTTTCCTCCTTACCTCAGCCCTTCCCTCATTATAGAGGCAGAAATAATGGTGTTATCCAGCTTTATCCTGCTCCTTTGAGATGTTCTGAGGGATAGCTACATTTAGAAAATACTTTTAAAATACTATGTTCATTGAGGACCTTGCAGTAAATAAAAATGAGAGAAGGTTACAAATAGCTACTAGTAAAATACTGCCCAAGGGAAACAGTAACACTGAAATTGTCATAGGAATGTGTTTTAACCAGATCTATAATATTTTTAAATGTGGTAAGTTCAAGGCATTACTGATCGCCCTTTAAAAGCACAGCCTAGGTGCAAAGGCATATTCTCTGCACACTTCACCATGCATAGGCCTTAACTCATGAACCCTGCAACATCTGCCAGGGGCACCACCCCAGGGCAAGGGATGGTCCTTCTTCTCAAGGGAACAGGGAAACAGGCAAGGAGCTGATTACTTCTGTGAGAAACATGAGGCAGGCAGCTACTGTGGTGGCCATCCTCTTCAAGGAAAGATCCAGGCTAGAAGTCTGTGAGAGATGTCACTGTAGATGTCACTAAGAAGCAGCAGACAGGTCACTATGGATATGTGACACTGCTTAGCTCGTTATGTAGCGGATAAATATTTCAGGGAAGAATGGTGTCCTTGTAGTAAACAGTCTTAAAAGAAGACATGCCAAAAACCATAACCCAACCACATGCTCCTCACCTCTGCCCCTCCTACCTACCTACCGTCATCTCTGTGAGCACCTTAACAAAATACTCAGGAACTGCTTCCCCTTAAGTGCTTCCCTTTAAATGGTTCATGTATTGCTGTTTTATGGACCACTGTTTAATAATCCCTGTCATGATCTTAAACCAATAAGGCAGCAGCAATCCAAGAACTTTGGTCAGTCAGACTTGGTCTGTTGTTCTTTAAGCCAGTGGGTGTCTATTGAGTTTGAAGGACATCAGATCGGCATTTGATCACCAGCTTCCTATGCTCTGGTTTAACTTTCAGTTTAAGGCTATGCGATGAGATAAATTGATTTCTGCATTTACCTACATCCTGACCAATACATTGTGTGTAAATTAACACAGAGAAAACAAAGTAGTTCTCAGCTTCTTTCCAGAGCCAGTTTTTAAAATCCATCTGTCACAAAAATCTCACTAAATATCAAAATTTCTTTAAAAACAGTTATCCTTGACCTCTTCTCAGATTAGAGGTTATTGTGTTGGAGACGGTGGGAAGTCTGGACCCTCAGTCCATCAGTGAACCTGTGGAGTTTGAAGCTGATAGTAGCAAAACTGAAAAATGGGAGTGACTTGCTCTCCTCTTTTTCAGGAGACAGAGAGAAGTCCCTTCTAGCAAACTCCTTCAAAACAGACTTCCAAGCTCTGTCATCTTTGCACATAGAAAAGGTGACTTTGAAAAATAGCAGTTTCTTTTGAGCTTTATACCAAGGAAGAGTAGCACATCTGAAGAAGTCACTGCCCAGCTGCTGGTAACAGCTTGTGTTGCCAGAAGTTATCTTCCCTTCAGCTTGCTGGCTGAGCTGCTCATGTGATTGCTCCAAATGAATCATTTAGCATGGGCAGCTTAAATAGTAAGGGATTCTCATCAAGCAGGTGGGGCAGCACACCTGGATCCAGAAGAGGACATGTATCTGCAGCTTAAAGAGCTATGCTTTTACAGGGAGAAGAATCCAAAGTTCTCAAATAGGTTTGTCTGTCAAATATGTAACATAAAAGTCTGATGTAATTTCAGACTTTTATTATCACTCAGTTAAGCCAGCTTGCAAAACTACCTTATGGCTTTATGAGTCAACTCTTTCTAGCTGCTGCTGAAAAGCTTCCTATTAAACCGATATGCTCATCCACTGCTGGCAAGGGAATTCCTTGATAAGACTATGCAACAATCACTAGTCAGGCATTTTTCTCTTTTTTTCAATTAAGAAAATTTCCTTTGGCTCCACTGGTGATGCTCTGAAGGTGCTGTGTGTTTCCCTATGATTTCTGTTCCTCTGCAATCTCAGGAATTCACAGAAACACACAGCAAGATTCCTGTAATGTCAAGAATATTGAAAGAAGTGCTGTAAAGTTTATAGAACATTTTAATTAGGAAGCAAACATGTAGATGGTTAAATTTAATTGAGTAATAGTCTAAAAGTGTTTGAATTAAAAACCTAGCTGTTTTGGTGAAATTGTGAAGTTATGAGCTGATTCACTGATGTACAGTGTAATTTGAGATTAAGGTTATCTATAATATCTAACCTTTTAGTAAATGCCAGCTGCATAATGACTGCCAGTTTTCTCTCCTCAGATATTACATTGCAGAAGGTTCTATCTGACCATTAGAATCTATTTAAGAAGACTCTAATGGGAAATGACCAGTATCTGAATATTACAGATTAAAAGTGACAATGCTAATTGACTGCAGAGGTATCTACATGAAGAGGGACCAGAAAAATCATTTAAGTATAAATGAAATTGGACTGATATGATATTTGAAAAAGCATTACATTCCTCTTGTGTTTGGCAGTGTGAATTAATTGCTTCATGTGTCACAAAGAATAGATTTCTACATAGCAATGGGCAAAGATTGGTGGGGAGTGAAGAACACTAACTTGGGAGGTTTAGAAATACATATTAGTTTACTAAAATTGCAAGTATATATGAAGGTTTGTATTGTATATATAATTTTTATGGTGAGGAATTAAATGGACATTTTATATATGAAGTAGAAATCAAGCTATACAAAACAACAATTTGATTTTGTGGATTTGGGATTGTAAGCAAAACAAATGGGAAGCACAACCACATTTTTGCTCTGAAGATGGGAATAGTATTCCCTTTTTTCTTAGCTAGCTTTTCTAAAAGCTTATAACAAATAAATGAAACAGGAAAATAGTCAATCACAATTATATTTTATGAAGAATAATTGGTAAGAACCATAACTTAATAGGAAAATGATCATACATGGCAGATACTTGTCTCAGCTCTAAAACAATACAAGATCATTTGGTATAGAATAAATGCATATATTTAATCTCTATGTAGCTCACTGTGCACAAATCTTGATTTTATGTTCAGTCAAATGGGTTGAAGAAAGAAGTGATTCTATATGTGATCTTTTACCGATTTAAGAAGGGAATCAGGCACACTGCATTGTTCTCTAGTAACCTGTTACCTGCACAGAGAAAGCAACATTTTCCTAAAGCAACATTTTCCTATTTAGATAGGAAATTCATGCTAAAATTTTTTTGGAAAATGAATATTAGATGCCTTTTAAGATCCCAAGCTACTGAGACAAATGCGCTTTTAGCATGGTTCCATGTTCTTCAAAATACTGTGTGCAAATAACTTCAAAGATACGAAAAAGGCTTAGGAGTTCAATACAAGACCCCCCTAATCTCTATATCTAATTGAATTCACCTTGGGAAAAGAGAAGGGGTTTGTGTATTAAAGCAGCAAATGAGTCACCTTGCCAGTTATTATTTTACTGGCAGTGTTTCAAATCTGTTTTTAAAACTTATGTGAACAAAATGAAAATTGCCAATGAATTCAATACAGAATTCATTGAGTTAATACAGACTGTAGTTATGTATGTGCTTAACTTCAGCATGTGAGCAATTCTGTTGAAGTCAGAGGAATATGTGCCGTAGCTCAAATTAAAAGGAGCTGTAAGTCTTTGCAGAATCGTCTGCTTAGCTTCTCGAGTGGAAGATATAGAAGAAACACAGTACTTTTTAAGGAGTATGCTCTGAAATATGCACTACCTTTTACTGACCCTATTGTATCCCCAGCTCATATCTAAGAATGTATCAATTTACTCTATGGAACATTCTGCCAATTTGAGGAAGGAAATAAATATAGGAAACAGGAAATAGTAATACTAAATTCTTTAAAATACTATAATTGTGTGTTATTGTACAATTTTCAGATTAAGCTTCAGGTAATTTATTTTTAAGGTAACAGTTATTGTGTTCTGCTTATAGAATGTACAGGATTAAGGATAAATGAATAAAATTGTTTTTGTAGTTCAGAATAGAGCTTACATTTACTTTCATACAAGAATTGATAGATCATTCAAATAGTTGTTGCAATGTAAAATAATAATCCGCAATTACTTGCACAGCATGAGTTGGGAAACATACCAAAATAATCAACATGAAAGTGAACTGCAGAATGTGTTGCACTTAATATATGGCCTAATTCTTCCTTCGTGTTAGCTTTAGGCCAATAGCACTATTGCAATATAAATAAAGCTGCAAAAAATAGTTTTACTGATTTCAGTGCAGCTGGTCCTTAGATAAGTGAAAATACTTAGGCTTTCATTCTGTGGGCTTTAGTTTGAAATAAAATGTACACTGTATTCCTTGCCTTTGATTTTTTGTAATTAAAATGATTCAGTAGTGTGCTGAAGAAAACAATGTGTGATTTTTTTTATAAATACTGTAACTTTGGTTAAATTTGATCATAGTGGCCTTTGAGGTCTTGCTATTCCACTAGCTCAAAGCTTTTTGAAGCTGGTCTGCATAATTTAGTCAAATATAGAAATCATATAACTGCATATTTGTATTTGTTATTCAGCATCCATATTTGAAGTCATTTCTTTGCATTCAGCTCACTAGTAACTTGGCTTAGCGCTCTTGAGGCTTAAATACCAAACACCAGTGTTGGATTTTTCATAACTAATCTATAAACTGCCACTTGCTCATTTTTGATATTGGGATGAATATTTTTGAAACCTGGCTAGATTAACAAGTAATTGGATTGATTTGTGTTCTGAAACGTTCATGTCATGAAATGTTCTGCAAAGGTCAAAATTGATAATGTTTTATAGTCAAGTAAAGTACCAATTTACTAGTAGCTAACTTGGTGAATTAAGTAATTCCGCATCTCTCTGCAAGTACTGTAGCAGTATTATACCACTGCTTTAATATCTCCTTTAATTCTGGCATGAATTAGGGATGACTGGCATGCATCAGGAGTGACAGGACCACCTGCTTCAGATAACATTTGGAGACAAAAGTTTTTTCCTGCTCTTGTTGTCTGGAATAACTCAGTGAGGTCTGGTTTACTGGAGCAACATTAGGACCCTGAGGTTTTTATTAAAGCAAGCTTTTCTCCTGCTGTACAAGCTCACCAGCTCTTTGCTGGGTTGGTTCAGCTGTGCTGATGGCAAAGGCTACTCATAGCCTGGTCTTCTGGAGAGCACTGACACTGATTTTGGGTCACTCTGGACAGGACTCTCAAATAGTCAGGTGGGGCCATCCTTTGATCTTCCTTCTTAGAAACAACCCCCATAGCATTATCACCTGCCACCAAATCACTGGCCGAGACAAACTCACATTTATTATCTGAGACCAGATGATGAGGCATGATAGAGCCAACCTGTTGCCTGCTGTAACCATGCACAACCTCTTGTGCATCTGGACATCAGCTGGGAAAGTCATCCTTTGCCCAAATTACACCTATGGACAAACCAGTAGTGAAGATGGCCTCCTTTTATTTCTCAGTTAAAGCAGACATGGCTTTTTATGTTTTGCTCTTGATAATGTGATAGAAGGGAGAGGAAAAGATGAATCCAAAGGTAAGAAAAGCTACTGCTTCCAAGGATTAGATCACCACTATGTAGACGAATATGTGGTTGCACAGATTTGCACAAATAGCTCCAGCAGACAACATACAAATAAATCACTTTTAATACTACAGGATGCAAAAATAAAAATAGTTGTTTTTTTATTTTTTACTTTATCTTTCTTAGTTTATAAAGGAAAAATACATGTACCCATGAAAAACATGGTTATTTTTTACTTTTTGAAATGTCAATATTGTGCCAGAATCATTTTTAACCTAACAGCAGAATCCATCACTGTCAATAGATATAAGAATGGCTTCAATTTTTTTTTCTTTCCAACAACTTACCATTTTGACATGTAAAGAAGAGTCATTTTGTAAAATTCTAAACTTTTACAAAGGTAAGAAATGGCAAAATAATAACAACATTTGTCTTCTGTCAGGAAATATTGACATGGTATTACTACAGCAAAATTGGTTTGTGTTGTGAAGTGTGTCTGGTAGATAAATCAGATTTGAGGCTTTTTTAAGCTAACTGAATTATATTTTAGTAGTGATACATATAAAAATATCAAGACACATGGTACTGATTTTTTTTTTTTTTTTTTTTTTAACCAAAACTAGATAAAAGCACTTTAGGCTGCAAAAAAGCATTTCTTGCTCTTTATCTGCTTTCGTGTTTTTTTTTCCCCCATTTTTCTCTAATGTCATTCAGTATGTCATAAGTAGACAGTGCTTACCTCACCCTCATATACAAACTAGCAGTTGTGAGCTAACTTATACACAGATTTACAGAAAGATGCCTTTTCTTTGTCAGATTAAATAGATATCATCCAGCATTTTAGGATAAGCAAGTTTATATTTCAATATAATTAAAATGTGGGTGAGACACAGGTAGCCAAAACTTTGCGACTAAAAAAATCTTAATAGGTTTATATTGACTAAGACATGTTGTTAATCACAGTCCGCAGTAAATGCTTTGGCCTTATTTCTACAGCTTTGTGAAGGACTTGCAGAAGATTTGGAAAATACTTCTCCTTGTGGTCACGGCTTACTGATAGTTGTTAGGATGACATCTGGCTGAGCATCTTCTTGCTTCAGGGTGTCTTCAGTGCCATCGTAGGAGGTGCTAGGCCACTTTGCCAAATGTATGGTTTGAACTGGTTTCTTCATGCCTTGCTCTGCAGAACACCAATAGTTTTCCCCCATGAACTTGAGAGAAACAGCAGCAAACAGTTAGCAGTTCTTTAATACTAGAAAATATCCATCTGCTGTTGGCATAACTGTTTGTCAACGTACAAATAGCTGCACTACCAGCAAATGGAGCAATTTCTGCATCTGGCCTGTGCTTCCTTTCCTCCCTGTGCAAGTAGCATTTACAGTTGGGTAAAAGCAATTAATCTAGTTGCCAAAATGTCAGTTCCTGACACATTATTTTAAAAGGAATAATTTCAGCTAACAAATGGAGACACAGAAATTCCTTTAAATTTTTTTGCCTTTTTTTGGCATTGGAGTACACTTTCACACTCCAAGTGGAGTAGAGGACATATCTGACTGGCTGTGCTTAATTTTGCATTGTGTAATTAGTTACCCACTGGAGTTTCTCACAGCTTTTCCATCCGTTTGTATAAGGGCTAATCCTAACTAAGAGGGAAACTAGTCATTCTGTGACCAGTGGAACTTCATTTCCTGCAGCTCTCTCCCATGCGGTTTTTGGTTGAGTTCACACTGCAGGTTCTCCCACAGCAAGATACTCAAATTAGTTTCCTCTCATTTGACTTCCTGCTTTCAAAGAATATGTAGGAATATAATTTAGATGTAATATAATGTTGAAATATAAACTGCGTTTATTAAAAAAGAAAACAAATTAAAACATGAGTGTTTTAGGGCAGCTATCAAACTGTATTTTACTTTTTTTCCAACTAGCTGATGATCATAAATGCTATCAGCTGTATATTGGACACAATGGTAGTGCTTAAATATCTGTACTTGCTCTTAGTCACCAGATTGGGCTTTCTGAAACACTGCAATATTTTTGAGTATTTGGAAGAGGATTTTATCATAATTTCTCAGATATCAACATACGGTAATTTGTAAAAATTCACTTTTTTCTAGGACAATCCTTGTCTAGAAAAGAGAATATGATGATGAATTTTAAATGTTTTCAGTGGAGGACATTTGGAACTTCTAAACGAAACCACTCCCAAGACTTGGATATCTTCACACCTTCAACAGGTAAGGCAGATATCAAACCCAGATCCTCTACCAAGAAGTAGTTCAGATTGGCCCATGTTCCTGTCAGTGAAGGCATGGGCTGACTTGCTTGTTTTTGTCTGTCATCACCTCTTCCTTCCGTAATCCTACTTGATTGCATTACCATGGAAGGAAGAACTGTTCTGAGTGTCTGCAGAATGCCAAATCAATGAACTTCAGCCCTGAGGCCTATAATCTAATCAATATACAAGATAGTAAATGACTGGTAAATCTGCTTTAGTAAGTTCAGTGTTTGTTACATTTTCCTCTCTTGGAAAGTTTCAGTCTGTGGCTTTTGTTCCTCTGCAGTAGACTCTTGAGTCTAATTTCAGTTAATTTCATTTAAATCCAGAGAAACTTCATAGTTTCTGGGTTTTTTTCTGAGTTTGGGGGAATACACAGAGTATATAGCTTTGTTATGACTCATCTTTTAATGCACTTATTAAACATACCCTCAGTAGTGATATATTGATGAAAACTTACAGAGGTAAAAATGAAAAGGCTCCAAGGGATTCTCAGTATCTCCTCCAGTTTGAACTTAGAATATATGCTATTATTGCATAAATGTTGACAGATCCTAGGTGGCCTAACTCTGATCTTGTGGTAATTTTATTCAGTTTAAAACCCTCTGATTTCTGTGGCTTCTCCATTTTAAATTGGTCCTCCTAAGACATGTTTTGCTCTTAAAAATTCAGTGCTCACATAAGGCAATTTGGTAACTGCATACATTTTGCAAGTTGCTTTGTTGTGTGATGGTAAGAGAGATGCTTAAGATTCTGAAGAACGTGTTAAGAACAGACAGATAGGATATAGGCTGTCGTCTTTTATAAATGGATCTGTTCATCATTAGTAGATCTTTGCAGACACCTGTGTTCATTATCAAACTCCTTGATAATACAAGAAAGTAAACATGATCTCTGAGGCTAGATTCTTTTTCCTATAAATTGCAAGCAAGGTGGGTTCCTGCTATTTGCAGAGAGGGCCTGGGTGCTGCTAATCCAGCCTCTGCATGGATCAGCATTCCCCATCGAGGACATGAGTAGCTGGGAGAGAAGGGAGGAAAAAGCCGTTGCTTGTTCCTGTCAAACTGGGCCTTCCAGACAGACTGACCGAACATCTGTCATTCATGCCAGTCATCTGAAGTCCACAGGACGGGACACACCAGGCTTGGGGGTCATCTGAATCAATTGACTGTTCACCAGTACTGCTGGAGAAGAAAGACTGTCATGGGCTCTGGGCAAGAAACAGAGAGTCCTAGCAACTGCCTGTCTGCATACATGTTCCCAATCTACCTCCAGGACTGTATGGCCTTTTACATCTGCTGTTGTAGGAATTTGGTACTTTTCACCAAAAGAAAGGTGACCAGCCACAGAGCAGGCATGGTGTTGGCAACTACATTAAGCTCCCTGCACAGCTCTGCTGCTGGACCTCCAGATCTGCTGCTGGTTTGTTTCTGGGCCTCTGGCAGAGAGGCTGCCAGCCACATGAGTTGCAAGCTGACATCAAATTTGGGGATGCTTCCTTGATTGGCAAGACCGAGATTTCTAAACAAACTTCTAAGGGACCTGAGAATGAGAATCCCCAGAGATGAAAGTCCTAGTGTGCAAGCTCTTTTCTTTGGCTCTCAAAGTTGGTAGGTAGCTTCTGTGATCAGTATAAATTTGTCTGAACTTATAATGCTAGCTTGGAATCCCTTAAGCTAGGGAAGCATTTGGATCTAATTTGGTTCATTATTAAAAGACAGACTAAAATCTAAATATTTTAGATCCAGATCATGTTTGTATACCAGAGTTCAAATATGTTAGTTTTCTCCTGATTATGAATTTGTCACGTCTTGCAGGTTACTTCTTTGATTTATGGGAGTCTGCTTCAGAGAGCAGTTGGTCCTTGTCTCATCGTTAGGATAACTACAGTTCAGGAGCTTTTACCTGCTTAAATGGTATATTGAAGAAGCATTTGTCCGTCCACATTTACCTACTAGACTGGATGTTATTGCAGAAGATTTTATCAGGAAATCTTAATTTTTGGTCTAATAACTTCAGCGATTGAATGGTCTGACCATCAATACATTTACATAAATTGTCATATAGCAATAAATCACCAAACATTATTTCCTTGTAAGCTATTAGTAATTGCTGCTTTAAGTCTGAACAAGACAAAATGAAGGCAATTCACTTTATTTTCGTCTTGTAGGAAAGCAGGTGGTAGTCTTTGTGTAGCCAGGTTTGTGCTCCCTCTCTCTACAGAATCATTCACAGAGTCTGGAGAACCAAAAGGTGTTTCATCCTCCCAGAGTTTGAACCCCATGAAGTTTTCTCTCAGAATGATTCAAAGGGAAAAATTTCTCTCGTGTGCTGAGAATAGCGGATTTGGCTATTTGAGTAAACACAGAGTTAGAGTGCAAAACCAGACTGGTCACCTCTCTAGGTTCCTTAGAAAAAAGAAGAATTTGAAGTGACTTTCACTACATTTTTCTGAAATAAATGTAGCTCTACCATTAAGATATCTATTAAGACTTATCAGGGAGGAGGTCACACACAGACTCACAGGGCATTTGAAGACAACTTTTAGATTAAGAAGCACACATTTGATATATCCAGGTGCAATAGCAGAGAATAAGAACTCAAACAGGAAGTTCAAGCTATATCTTTAGAGAGTCCTCGTAGCCCTTCCAGTTACATCAGTGAATCCAGAAGAGAGTCAGATACTACAAGATGAGCTGAAATTTTCCAGTTTCAGATGAGCTGGTATGAAACAGAAAATCTTTTGTGCTCTTTTAAATAGAAGAGATCTAGTTTGTCATGCAGAATATATGCAAATCCTGTGGAGTTTAATTGTACAGTAGGTTTAAATTTGAACTCCAAGTTCAGGAATTATGAACTGCACAAAACTAGACCGTTTACAAGCAGCTGCAGCAGACTAAAGAAAGCCACAAGAGCTTATGATCATAGTGTGATATGCTGCATCTCATCAGAGGGGCTGCGGAGCCCCTGCTCCAGGAGCCTGTCCTCCGGCCAGCCCCAGCGCAGCCGCTGCCTCCTTTGGGCTGGTGCAATGCCATTATGGTGTTCGTGCCAGGAGCTTGCAATTTAAACAGGACACGGTGATAGCATGGATCCCCTTTTACTAGAATCCTGCACTAGATTCTAAACTTAAAGTAATTCAGCCATTGTTAACCTTAATATACAATCTAATATTTCATTCAGACTGATTGCAATTGAAATGAAGGAAAATCAGGTTCATTATGTTTCAGGGTTGTGAATATTCTTATTTTTGTTCTTTCAGTGGGCCTGATTCTAAAGTGGTAGCCATTTCCACGCAATAAATAGGGAGCAATCATGTTACTCCTTATCATTCACTGTGCAGTTAAACTCGAACCTCATTCATTGGAGTGAAAGGTCCCTGATCCTTTGAATAAGTGGTATAACACGGTGGAGTATTTAGTTCTCTTTACCCACAAGAGAGAGCTGGTGTCAGGTCAACATAATGGGAGACTGGGGTTTAATCCCACTGGAGTGATCAGGTGTTGAATCAGATATGTATGAGACGTGAGATGAATGAGTTAAACTGCTGGAGAGGCTCTCCTTACCAGGGAAGCAGGCTGGGACTCTTCAACTTGGAAAAAAAAAAAAAAGCTGAATGTGAGGGGGAATATAGCAGAAATTCATAAAGTCAAGAGTGGCAGGGAGAGTGTGAGCAGAGACTTCCCATTCCCTTCTCCAAAGCGAGAGGTGGGGAGTATTAAATGAAGCTACCTGACAGCAGGTTTAAAACAAACAAAAGGAGGTTTTCAGCAATCATGTTATTAAACTGTGGAGCTGCTTTCTGGAGGAGGTTGTAGATGCTAAGTGTTCCCATGTTTCCAAGGGGAGACTAGGCAAGTGCATGGGGGAGAAATCTGTTGAGAGCTAGGGAATGCACAGGAATCACCTTTTGCGTAGGATGTCCATGAACTGGACTTTGTAGGCTGCATTGTAGGCTGCAGGCATGCTCAAGGGGAATATACTGATATTCCTGTCTGCATGATAGGCTTCACAGAGAATTCCTACAGCTTCCGTAGGCTGCTGCCAGAGTCAGAGTAATGAGCTATAAAGGACCTTTGGTCTGAGCAACGCAACCGTCTTTGTGTGGATGGGGGATTGAGGAGGGTGTTATCTCTTTCTCCATGTGGGTCTGGAGCTGGACCATGAGGCTAGTGTTCTCCTCTGGGACCAGGTTTCTGCTGGGGAATACTGAAGCCAAAAATCCTTTGGGATGTACGCTGGGGAGAAGTGCCATGCTCTGGAGGAGCATGAAGACTCATTTGCTTTTATACTGCTCACAAGCAAAATTTGTGCATGTTTACACATCTCTCATCACCAGCAGAAGAGCTTACACATCGAGGAAACCTTCAGTATCAAGTCTAGACTTGGATACCTAAATCCTTTTATAGATCTAAGCAGCTCTTCATAGTCACCCTAAAATGCTATAGTGAAAGACGATAGCGGAAATCTCTCTTACCCTGGGACCATTATATGCTTATCATTATTAAGAATTTTAAAAATTAGAACACTTAACAGCATTTAGAAAATTACATTTATCTTTTGGCAATGCTTGTGTTTTAATTTTGAAACTCCTAGCATATATAAAGTCTGGTTACTGTAAACTTAAAAAACACAAGGCTTTAAAGACATTCTTTGTCGGATCATGGTAAGAACAACCTTGATGTGGTTTGCCAAGCTTTGAATTATAATGTATGTCATCAGTAATGTAAGTTGTTATAATTTACTTCTGACATTAAGATCTTGCTTTTGGGCATATAGTTGCAAATGTATCCTATTCACTTTCTTACTTTCTAAATGCCCTTCATGTTTCAGTACGACAATCCAATCAAAACTAAAGACCAAATGCACTGTAAAACAAACCAAGCATACAAACAATTCTTAAGGATTCCTGTTATACTTAGTTTGCTTGCCCAAGGCTTCTAAACTTCTTAAGCTATGTAATCGTGAAGCATACAAAACTTTTTCAAAGAAAACATTTACACCATATATTTTCCATGTTGCTCAGACAGGAGTTTGTAAAAAGAGAATCACATACATAAGAATTTATCATAAATCTAACCAGTGTAGCGTAAAACTCACCAGTACTGAATATCTTCATTCAAAAATGTTTCTTTCTGATTTGCCTATGTTAAAATTTAAAGTAAAAAGTCTGATGATGACAGCACATCAGAGGTGACCAGTTGTGCTAAATGATATGTGACCCCTGATGAAAAGGGTCCCTTATGTGCAGAAACACTTTAATTTAATGGTAGCCATAAAGCCGATTTTTACAGCTGTAAAAGTCACTGGTTCTCCGTCCTGAGCCATAGGCTGAATCCCACATTCTGCATGTGTGATTGAATTGCTCCGTTCATTTCATCTGGCAGCTGAAACTGCAGCGGGGGCTATCTGCAGCCCCACTGTTAATGACCTCCTGGCTGAGCACGGGGGCAATAGTGGGAGCAGCGCTGCCTGCCCGCTGGCCTAGGAGGGGCCTCCGATGTCCCCGGGGGCCTCTGCAACACGGCGGGGGAAGCTCTGGAAGCCCAGGGAGCCTCGGGGATATTCAGAATATATCTCGTCCCCAACGAGAACTGACCCGGAGGTGCCCACGCAACCGTAGCTTCGATTTATCTGCTGCGTGTCGTGCTGCCTCGCTCCAGCATCTCCAGGACAAGTCTGGAGAAGGACCCTGAGGGGGCATGTGGACACGCACTGGTAAAACACCTCTAAAGCTCTGGAAGAAATCAGCCCCCTAAATCCAGCTGAAAGAAAAGGGTCACGTACCAACAGGCTTGTTACCGGTGCATGGGGACTGAAACAAATACAGGCATCCTAACCGACTGCCCCGGTTTGGGGTTTAAACTGATAAAGCAGCGGATTAGATTTTCAGCGCGTGTGATAGCTATCTTCCTGCCTTCCTCAGCTGCAAATAATTAAACGAGTTTCAGTAAGTGTGACATAAGATCAGATCCCAAAAGCTGGTGCCAAAGAGCACTTATAAGGCATGAATTAAATAAAGGTTGAAGTACTTTTAACCAATCAGGCAATTTCTTGCAGAGAGACGGGAGCTTCTTCATTTAGGAACCTGACATTTTGTTCAAGTCCTGCTGAACAGAATAGATCACACCAGTTAGCTCGGTAATGAAGAAGTGATGGTGGTATTTGCACTTGACTCAAACGTCAGTGTAAATTCTGGTCTTCATGCAGATCAGTGTGACTTCCCTGAAATAAAGCATATTTCAGCTTCATTAACCAATTTAAGATCTAAAATGAAATGAGATAAATTTAACTTAAATCCATCATAACCAGGCTGACTTTAAGAATTAGCTTCTCCAGGCTCTTAAGGATACCACCGTTCCTGGAAGGTGATCTATTCTGAGCTTTTTAATGTGCCTGGCTAGCCACAAAATTTTAATTGTAAATATTCAGAGCAGATATATGGACTGCTGCTTTGTGAATATTACTTGCAACACAGAAAGAACTCATAGTAGTCCTGCCTTAGATTTTCAGGCAATAATTAAATTTTAATGTATTAAAAGGTTACATTTATCACTTAGTCAATGGTACAGAATAAAAACAATATATGCATTTTAAAAATAGCTACTGCCCTTTAGAATATTCTTTATTTCAAAGTATAAATTCCAGCTGTATTCATGCTGAAAAAGTAAAATTATGTTAAAATCTTACCATTTTTCAACATGATGGCCACTTAAAGTGGTTGGCTGAGAAATAAAAATTGTAATTAAAACCTTGGAAGGAGATTCTATCTCTTAAGTTATTTGTTGTGAGAACTGCATCATAGTTCTCAAGGCTCAGCCTGTCAGGATTAGCAAGATAGGTGTCGTTTCTTTATAAATTAATTAATTTTCTCTCAGTATGAGTATAGCCAAGGGTAATACTCAAAACAACCAGTTTCTAAAGGGTCACCTCTATGTGACACCCTGGTATTGGTGTCATCAAAATTAATAGGAAAACTTGCCTTAAGCTTAATTGGTATTTTAATGTGTACATTTTTAAATTGCTTGAACACTTTCTTAATTAAACTGGAACATTAGAAATCATACTGCTTTTTATTTTATTCTGTTTTCTTAATATTAAAATATTTCAAAGATAATTGCAATCCATATAGAAGGTTTCTTTTTTAAAGAAAATCTTGTGCTCAATACTACATGTTAATTATAAGAAAGAAACAACTCGAAAAAAAGATCGTAATGGGTGGTACGAAGGTTGGCAATGGTTTCACCAGAATGATCAAGCATGGCAATTGTTTCCCAGCTGTTTAGATGGTAATCTTACTGCAGATTTGTATTGGGTTCACTGCCTATATCTTTAATATCTACATAGACTGATGTTCTTGTGGTTGTTAAGACGTTTCAGGAAACTTCTTCCATCACCATTGTCAAAAGCTAAAGGTCCAAAGACCTTAAGCTGATGGTTCAACCTCATCTTCCCAAAGAAACAGAGCAAAGAAGTATATCTATTTGTCCTACTGGTCATTTTAAAGAAAATGAAGTGAATTATGATATTTTTCAATGTCAATAAAGTCATTTGTTCCCTCAGCCTGCAATGTTTGTAGGGCTTTATTTAATGGATAACTTCTGGCATCTTTCTCATCTATGGATCATTTATTGTGGAGATATATTTTAACATCTTGCCTTTTCTTGCCTCCTCACTCACCATCCTGAAATAAACCATATTGAGCAAATAAACCGTATACTTTTGTTCACTGAACAGTATTACTGCTAGGGATGGAAATGTGTTATCGAGTTTAAATTAATGTACCAATTCATTAAACATTTTCAAGCTGTTTGTGCATGTTTGTTAGAAACAAATTCCTAACCAAATGTAGTAAAAACTGATGCTCCCATATAAGTGTACCTAGGTCACCTCAGGTTTCACCTCACCTTACTGGGAGAGCTGCGGGAGCTCGAAGGAGAAATGGAAAGTGGAAGAAAAGATGTTTGGGAAGCAGCAGCTTTGGAAGGGAGACTTGCGCCCACAAGTAACCAGAGGAGAGGGGGTAACACCAGCCCTGCTGTTAACCCCATTGATCCTCATCCCGTTGATGCCCAGCCCAGCATAGGGGCCAGGCAGCTCTGGGCTGCAGGACCCTCCGTAGTCCTGATGGTCAAAACCTTCTCAAGGACTTCTCCTCTGCAGGGAAAGAATGCACAGGTGTGCTCACATGCAAGTTAAGCACACAGTGAAACCATTATAACTACAAGTGAATTAGTGTCTCCTGGTTGTTTTAAATTGGAATGGTTTTCTTTTGGTTACGCTGGTCAAAGAATGACTCTGCTTAAGTCTCTGGTTTACCAGTTTGCGGTCAGCATAAGTGCCACCAGAATCAGGCCCTGGTTTCTCTCCACTGCTCTGAGCAGCGCATTCACACCCATATTATCCATCCTCACCTCCTGCCTCGTGCTCCACAGCCACCTGCAGCTGATGGTGAGGGGTCAGTGATGGCAGTAGCAGGAGTTACCAGCTATTTTTTTCACTGCTGTTGACAGAGATCAACTGCATTGGGTGCCTTCCTGGGAGGGGCACTCCTATACACAGAGGGACTGTGCCAGCATTTTGGGGAACAAGCACTTATTCAGCAGTATCGACCCCAGTGGTCTGCAGATGCCCATGGCCACCCCACAGGTGGTGGAAGAAAAGGTTACAAGGCATCATTAGGTCTCAGCTAGTTTCACCTGAAAGCAGCGGAGCAGAGTGCAGCATAGCGCAGCTCTTTGCACCACCAGCAGCACCTGTGGGGCTGGTCCAACAGCTGCGTCTGTAAAGCAGGGGTGAGAGTGGAAGTATGGTAAGATGGGTGATGACCACGGTACTGTGCTGCAAGATCACCCGCATGTCTTGGGGTCCCTCACCGAGGCACCACAGAGGCTTGCAGTGGAGTACCGGCTGGTGTGAGGTTTGCTCATCTTCTCAGTGTGTTATATTTAAACTTAATATTTGCTTTAAGAAATATATGTTGTTAGTGTGAATGAAATAACTGGAAAATTATTTTTTCCATCACAAGTTTTTTTTTTGTTTGTTTTTTTTTTTTTTTTCAGTTCCAAGAGTCCAACATCTGAAGTACATCAGAGCACTTCAAATTAAGTCGGCTATTTGTGAGATTGAGCCCTGGAATTATACGTGCTTGTTGTGTTTCCAGGTAAGCAATATTCTTCAGAGAGATTTGCAATATTTCATTTGAAAAATGGAAACAAAATGACCTTTCCTTCATCTGTCTAGCTCAGATCTATGTGCCCCTTTTCTCTTCTAAGCCTGCTTTTTGCATCATTGCTAAACTAGCCTCCCTCACGAACCTTTTCCTGGGAAAAGCAGCAAAAAAGGCAGAAGGGAAGGAGGGGCAGGGCAAAGGTGGTGGTTCGGCACTTGCCCACACCTTGTCTTCTGAGTAGCGCTGACGTCTGAGCAGCGCTGACGCTTTCCCCGTGAGAAGCGCCAGCACTTGATTACGTGCTCTCCAGTCCACGTAACTCACAGGCCCTCCAACCATGACCGAAACCGTGTGTGTGTACCGGCCGGCGAGGCTACGTCTGCCACGGCCGCTTGCTCCTCCTTCACGTGTAGAAATGGGGGAAATTCTGCTGCATCTGCCGCTCCGCTTGAGGCAGTGATGTTTCACTTGCTGGTTCTTGCTGCTGCTGTTTTCCTGTTCTTCACCCAGCAAAATAACGGCAGCTGGAGCGCTCCGAACTGGCCTCTCTTTTCCTCCCAATTAATTAGGCAGCTGAGTCTGTGGTCTTTGATGTTGTTGCTGTGCACACTGATAAAACTGGAGGAGCTTTAGAGCGTGAAAATTGCTGCAACCGTTTTTTCTCGTTGTTTGTGTGTCAATACCCTATTGAGTCAGCAATCATCTCAATCATTTATTGCAAGTCACTGCAAAATAAAAGAAAACCTTCTCTCCAATCTCTCTTGCAAGAGCATTTCACAGGATCCCCGTTCAGATGCACATTCAGATGTACTGCCTGGGTTTAAGGGCATTCCTGGATCTACAACTCAAAACGTTTTTACCTTTGTTTCAAGTGTGGCCGAGACACCCTACCAGATGTAGTGATTCGGAGGGAAGGGAACGTCCGCCCAGAACCATTTCCGACCCAGCAGAACGTAGTGCTGCTGACCGCGTTTATCATTCTGCATGATGTTGGGCCTTTTTGCATTTGTAATAATACGGCTCCTTAACACAGAAAATAGGGGGAAAAGGGGTTCCGAATTTAAAAATGCCGCAGGAGCAAACCCAGGTGAAGAAAGCAAGCGCAGACTCGCAGCTGTTGAAAGCAAAAGCGGTATAAAATCGAGGGCGGGGGGCCGAATTAACATTCTCCTCACACGCTCCCTTCCTTCTCTAATCCCAACGCTAGCATTATCAGTGGACGCGGAATCTTTGTCTTATTTCCAAGTTTCCCCTGTTGTCAGTCATTGTCACAAAGTGCAGGACAACCTGCCACAATGATGAATCGCTCCAGACATTGAGTTCTCACGCGGCTGTCAGATGATCGCAGTAGGCTGTGTCACCTGAAAATGCCGCCACGCTAAAACCGCCTTGTACTTCTAGAACAAAAGCGGACTTTGGTATAGACTCCATTGATTCCAGATGTAAATATGGGAGTCTGGAAGGCTGATTTAGATTTCTCTTACCATAAATCTCTGGCTTTTCACTAATGTGAAAGAAATCAGAATCAGGGCAGAGGATTTATTAAAATGTCTTGCATGCAAAAGAGGAACATATGTTGCTTTGGCTTGCAAATTCCTGCACGTAAGAACTTGTACAATATGTATTTTTAAAAATGCTCTGTTCAAGGTATTGTGCCTATCAAGCTATAGAGCATTTTAACCTGACAGTTTCAGCTCCATATATAAAAATAGTTCCTTTCATTTTTTTTTTTCTTACATGGCAAAGATATCCAGCAGGCTTTTTATTTTCTCTACAAATCAGGTAAGATTTAACAGTACTGATAACTGATTGATATATAGTCAAATGCAAATATGCTTGTTTAAGTGCATGCCTTGCCTTCACGTGTATTTGCTTCTTGGTGCTATTGTAAGTCCAGCCCAAGAGAACATTGCTCTCTCCCACATTATTATTCACAAAGGCAACTTTCTGAGTTATTTCTGTGCCTGCACAATATTCATGATAGCAATTTGATACCTTAGCAGTTTCAAGGTTATCAAGTGATTGAAAATCCTACTGCTTACTTCAAGGTGTAACATATAAACTGTACTGCCATCCATTCCGGTAATATAATAGTTTTTCTTAATGCCTTTCATGAACTGCTGATTTAAAGTGTAAGCTAACTTCAGAAAGGGCTTATCAGTCCCAGACTTTGCCTGTACTGCTCAGCTGTGGACTACAGTCCCCTGAGTTTGTATCACTGTATATACCACTTAAACAAGCAATATTTAATCTCTTTCAGAGCTATTGATACATCAGCTGCAGAATAAAGATGTTAAACTATAGTTATAATGAGAAACAAAGAAGTGGTATTTATCTCACGCGTCGAAGTGCTAATGCCCGTTTGATATGAATCTCGTGAGCAAGAATTGCATATTGTAGATCATGGGGATTAACTTTATATGAGGGAGCAGCTACAGAGCCATACGATGCAGTACGGTTTGCTAACGATGAGCAAATAAACATCGCAGAATGCTTAATGAGGACATTGAAGAAAGGCCCATCATTTCTCAACCTGCTTTGGAGGCTCCCAGTCACCTGCTGAATTTTGGCTTTGGATGTAGTTTGGGTGATTTCTGATTGGTGGATAGCACTGCCTGACTGAGTTTACATGGTGGCATCTGGTTAAGTAGCAGATGTCTGTGCCACTAAGGTGCTATGTTCTCACTTTTTATATAGAGAGAAATTGCTTCTAAAAGAGTTTTTATTGTCTTTATGCAAATTAAAATATGAAATTCCTCTCCTTAAAGGATCTTCATTATAACAAGAATCTTAAATAATCATAAATACATATGCAGCCTCGTAAAATCTTTTGCTCTTTGTGTATCAAGGAAGTTTCTTATGCACTGCCAATTGTGCATGAAATTAGTTCTTCTTTTAACTACCAGTATGAAGATAGTTGCTTTTATTCAGTGAAGCCCCACTGGATTTCTAAACAAATAGTGCAGAATAGTTGTTTGTGCCAAAGTATTTCAAGGAGGAAATTTTGCGTTATGTTTCTTAAGGTATTGAAGAGAAAGATAGAGCTCCGTATTTATTCCCTAGAAGCCTAGCAAAAGAAATATATATATAATTTTTCCTTTGCCAGTTTATTTTGATAGGCAAATGTGTGACATCTTCAAGGATTGTGGTCTCTTTCAACCAGGGAATGAAATCTATGCCCAGAGATGCCAATCTATGTCAGGTCGAGCATTAGGGTACCTACGTCCTTAAGTGCCTGGTTCATCTCATGTAATGTTATACCTGATGCGACTCACCTGGAACTGGCTTGCTAGGCTGTCTATTCACAGTGACAGAGAGGGACACAGAACCTCCTCCCTCTGCGTTACCTACATGTGCACTAAGCCAGAGGGCGGATACCATGTTTTGTACCGTGGCATCTTAAGGAAGAAAAAAAAAAAAAAAAAAAAAAAAAGGCAGGCAAAGATAGGCCATGGTCCCAACCCATCTGGCATTACCCTAGCAAGGGAGACTAGATCCTGAGGCCAGCGAGGCTGTAGCATGACAGGATGTTCTGGCATTTTCTCCTGTGGGCTGCATAATTCAGGAAAACAGCCCTGGAACTGGGCAGAGTAATCCACCCCGGATGAGTCAGGGAAGAAGAGCTTGCTAATTAACAACAGTGTGGAGCTGTTCCAGCAACTGACTCTTCACCTACACCTGAACATCTACCTCTTCCTTCCAAGTCCTTTGCAGAAAAATAGGTGGGATGAGATGGACATCAGAAAAAAAACCCTAAACTACTCATCACCTCACCGCCACCCAGGCAAAACCAGTTGCCCTGCAGGGCTGACAGCAGCTGCTGACCTCGCCACCCCTTGGCATGGCACCATCCGAGCATCCAGCCCAGCCCAGCCCAGCAGACTCAGCACTGGTGGCCACTGGCCTGCTACTGGGGAGAACGGGGTCCATAGATGGGGCATAGGTGGGTCATGTTCTGGGTAGGGGACTTCTGGAACTCTCTGCTTAGGAGAGAGGCAAGTTGGCTTCATATTTCTTCTGTTACTCGATTCCTTTCAAGCAAATGCACACAACTCCATGTGCATTTCATGTTCCTTATAAGTTTTTCTTAACTAAAAGGAACACTTGTCTTCCAGGCACCCAGAACGTGAATCCTTAAGTCTATGGAAAAGTTTTCCCCGAGGATTCCTGATTAAAAGGTTATACTTTAATGTCACTTTAAACAGCATCCATAAAATTAAAGACCATTTGTATAGTCTCAGCTCGTTTCCGGAGAAGGTCCCCGCAGATACTGTTACAATGCCCTGTAATAATGAATGGCTTAAAGACTCGGACGATGGCCTTAGTGGGGGAAATGTGAATATCCATACGCTTCCTATTTATTTCTTTGTGTTTAATGATCACCGAAGTTATGGGAAACTTGAAAGAAATGGCTAAATTCTTGCAGCCTGGACAAGTCAGGTCTCTTCATTTACATTGTGCTTGTTTTTGTCCTGTTAGAATATTTTGTATGGAGGAAAAATAAATCCAAAAAAGGAGAGGAAAACAGAAGTATGATTCTCAATTTTTCCCACCTTTGGGATAAAATGCTTTAGGAATTAGCAGCCAAAATCTGCTCAGTGTATCAATGGGTAAAGCCGATTTTGGACAGATATTTCTGATATGACCTTTCCTAAGAGTATTTCTTAACATATCTACCCAGTAGTCCAAGTAAGGAGGTAGAGAATATGCAGTGTGTTATTAACCTGGTGGCAACAACATTAATAATACAGAAGGGTGCTTTATCCTACTGCTAGCACTCACATCTGTTTCACAAACGTTACCAAGATAATCACATTCTTCCTGCATCTGCTTTGCTTTAGCTCACACAGATAATTCAAGGGTAATGCACCTTAAGTTAATTCTAAAAACATGCCTCAAACACAACAAAATGTGCTTGGTGCATATTTTGACCCAATGCAGTACATCAAAGTAACCAAATAAGCTGTAAATATTTTGAATAAGTCATCATGCAGATGATTTTTGAGAGTGAAGTCAAATGGAGCAAAAATAAACATAAAGTAAGATTTTCTTAATAAAAACAGAATATGTGTTCGTGAAATATCAACAAGAGGTCATACATCTGAAGGAAGCCTTAAACACTTGCTGAAGCTAGGCTTGTTGCATGCTACATAGATCAAGTCCTCACTTTGTCTTTGTATGATTAAGAAATATCGGTGACCATTAGCATCAGCTGCTTCTGTAAGGTATTCTAAGGCTTCAGAAGCTTAAAGTGATTCCCCTATAGCCAGGAAAGGAAGGAATTTGTGAAGGCACTGTGAGCTGAGCATTTCCCTTTCCAACTACAAGCAGGTTTCTCAGAGGAACGTATGCTGAGTCCTCTGCCGCTGCTTGGACCCAAAAGAAGTCTCCTTCGCAACATGACGAAGACGACACTGGCTACTGCTTCTTGTCTCCTGGAAAGTGTGCCATATGGTTCAGAGAGCTAATAGTAAATAAGCTCTAGTCATTCTAATGATAAACCACTTATAAATGTTACATCTCTCACTAATCAGTATTGTAAATCCATTTAACAATAGACTATTAGAGCTATTCACATCATATTCACCAGACAAACTCGATCAGTTATCCTTAACTTGCTTTTGATTGATGTTACGTTAAAATGCCCATCAACATAAAAGAAGAGCAAATGAAAATGATGCTATTTGACTATATCCTTAAATTCTACAGGCAGGGGAGACAGCTCTGAGTCCCTTCTGAAATAAAGCCAATTTGTACATAGCAGATGAACGTTTATACATTCGGAAACCCAAAACTGGCAAATAAGCAGTTTTTCCTCGTCTTTCAGTGCTGAAATACAGAATTAGGTATTTTAAAGCGAAGACAACAGAAAAGAAACAGGGAAAACATGCAAGTTTGTTTCCTGTAGGAAAACTATTTAGGCCTGTGTAACATGATATATGGGTTACCTTCTCTCCAAACTAGTAAAAATGCCCTAATCTGCAGCACAAAACTGGCTTGAAGAGTGTCCTTGCTTCATCTGAGGGAATCACCTCAAGTGGAAGGGTGGCTGCCAGCACCACGAAGGACCGCGCTCTGGGCCCAACCTGGCCAAGGAGCCAGCACAAAAGGCTCGGGTTGTTTGCAGTTTATAGGAAAGAGATTTTAAAATGTCTTGTTGAAACATGCCCACAAAATGCTGTCCTGTCATTGGGAATAATAGGGAACAAATTGATACGGTCGTTAGGGAACTGCAAATGTGAAGTACAGGAAACAGCAATTAAGCAATTTCAAGCCTAAATCATAACACCGTAAGAGAAAATCCCCAGATGCCTTTGCAGCCTTTCAAATAATCACTGGATAATTTTTGCCAGGAAAAGAAAAAAAAAAAAAAAAGAAAAAAGAAAGAAAGCAAAAAGCAAAAAAAAGCAAAATCAATGAGTATATTGAGAAAGACACAGAGCTGCGAAATCGAATTAAGCAAGAGGAAATTCCCAGCGGAGAGCAGAGGAAAGGTCGTAGGAGGGCAGCGCAGCCCCGCCGCGCCGCGGAAGCCGTGCCCCGCGCCTCGCCGTCCTCCTGGGGACGCGCTGCCTTGCTTGGTTATCTTCGATAAAAACTCCGGGACAGTGGAACATGGGAGCTTGAGTCTGTTTCCCTGGTGGCAAAACTGGCCGATCAGGCTTGATTTTGCTTGTTGCCTTTGTGGCAGAACTCGTGACACAGAACGCATGCGAGCGCTTTCCTGAGCGCATCCGCGTTTACTGCCAAGCAGCGTTGTCCGTGTGTATGTCGAGGGTTTTGTCCTGATATCGTGAGCGTGTTCCCAAACCAGCTCCATGATTTTCCAACGCGTGAGTCAGACCAGGGTTTAGGCTCTGCAAATACCTTGTGTCTGCCGATATGAACCTCAGCACGTCCACAGAACGCCAGTTACCCCTTCCGAGAGCTGCGTGTGTTCCCACAGCGCGCCGTGTTTCTGGGAAAAGCTGGGTTTGCAGACGTGTGCGGACCATCCAGGCAGTGTGCATGCAGGGGTGCTCATGCTTCCTAAAGGCCCGTTACGTATGTGCATGCTTTTCTGTGTCTAATCTGAGATATGTCGTGCCAGAAACGTGTCATCTCAGGACCTGTAAGACCCTGACGCAGAGAAGATCTTGAGCACATGTTTATCTTTAACAGCATAAGCAGAAAGTTATGGAAATCATTAAAAAAAAAGAACCAAATAAGAAACAACAAACTATTTGAAGTCCCAAATCTTAGCTGCAGGTAGCGCAATCATCTGAGTATCTGCTTCTTCCCATTTGCATGATTAATTGACATCTTGTTAATTGCTCACTAGGGACACTGCAAATCAGCGCGGAACAAAATAAACACATTGCAACAGAGAAGAAGGTCTCTAATTGTGAATGATACTGGAAAAAAAATGAGGTTGAAAAAAAATACATTTAAGAAGTCAATCTGTGCCGCATGCAAGGTAAGCTAGAAAATGGAAACCTCTTAAACCGCAGCTGGAAAGCGTATGCAGCAGCTCGTGTTGCCCTCGCGGTACTGCTCTGAGGGTGATGAGTTCCAGCCTGTATATTGTGTCTGACCAGTGATCTGAATACCGAGAAGTATTTACAAAAAAAGGATTTTCTAAAAAAGGTATGCATACTTACTTACATACTAGTCCAATGGAGTGCATTTCTTGCTTAATTTAAACAGGTTTTTGAATAGGCAGGTTTCGAATAGGCCCAACCCTGCCAGGGGGCTGGGCCCCAGCAGATGGGTTTCCTCCCCGAGGACCGTGGCTCCCCGCAGCCCCTGGAAAGGGTTTGGGCTCCGAAGGGGCCGGTGACGCTGGTGCCTTCCTGCCTGCAGCGCCTGGCTGGGAGAGACAGCAGCCACGTGGTGCTTTCGCACGTTTAGCAGCAGTGATTCTACTAGATTTTTTTTTCCATGTTGCAGCCTAGTAATTCCAGTGGGAATTCTGGGCTAAATGGCATTTTCTTTTCATGCACCACAGAGTAATTTAATTTGTTTTCTTTCCTGCTTGTTTTGTATTGCTGCTGCAGAAGTGACAACGGCTGATAACGGGAGAAAGCAGGAGAGCTGCGGAAGTGATTTTTTGTTTTTATTTATGGCGACACTGTG
The DNA here is from genome assembly GCF_028389875.1 of Rhea pennata. Classification (NCBI taxonomy): domain Eukaryota; kingdom Metazoa; phylum Chordata; class Aves; order Rheiformes; family Rheidae; genus Rhea; species Rhea pennata. Next base: position 6,825,381 of record NC_084668.1, read on the forward strand.
TAGCAAAATATAAAAATATATCTCGGGGATGACAGTTTTGTTGCTTCCTGATCTCAGACTGGTGCTTAGGAGCTCGCTTCCCCACAACCTGTGAGGAGCTCTGCCTGAGCAGGGAGAGAGGCCAAAGGGCCGAATCCAATGAACAGGACCACTCTCAGCAAAGCCAAGATAAAAACAAAGGACTCATCAATTTACAGTTTATTTCTCTTGGAGGAGAAACCTAGGGCTAAATCTTGCTCTCCTGTGACTGAAGTCAAAGGGAAAACTCCTGTGAATGATGGGAGAGAAGACTGGGAACTAGAAACATAGCAAAATCCTCCCAAAGGAGAACATTGAGAAATATCATTGTAGCTGAAAACAAAAACATCTGGCTTCTGTTGTATCTCTTTCCACATAATGACCTCTTTGCTTGAGAGTTGAGCAACAAATCATGTATGTGACTTTTTGTTCAAATGAAAACTTTCTAAGACTATGATCCTTTCAAAGTTCTTGGCTTGAACAACCAGCAAAGTATCAGTGTTGATGACTAACCACTTGAAAACACAAAGCCGTTGGCTGTAAACCGAGCAAGCATTGACATTGCATTGTCCATATTTCCCTTCTGCCCAAGGACAGAATCAGGGATATCACTTTTTTAAAAAAATACCTCCTTAAAAATGCATCTCTTATTGGCTGTACTCCCTGGCTATACATCTTATTCATTAGAGGAGAAACAGATGTTTTAGGAATGAAAGCAAACATTTCCAAACCCCTTGTGATGAGGAATGGTGGAAGGAGAGTGAGAACAATCAAATGATAAAGGAGGGAGAGAACCATCATTACTTCTTTTTTAACTCAAGGGAGATGCTCACAAGCCATAGAGGGCAAGAACATGCAAGTTCCTCTTCAGACAGGGACAACAGTACTTAACTGCAGTAATATATCAGCCTTGCATTAATTTTTTTATTGCACACTGCTGCAGGAAGCAGCTTTGACACCCGTTTTCATTAATACTGTAGGTGCGATGCAGGTATTGCCACACTTGGCTAAACTTTTGATGTCCTCAAGGGATTGCACAGGAAATGACTTTGATGGATCACAGTTGCACTTGAAACAGAGCTAGCAAAGATTAACGTGTCTCGGGCACAGAGATCCCACACACCTGATTTCTTTCTTCTGATGAGATAATTTTTCTAATTAACCTCAATAACATTTCCCAGACACACAGGCCTATCCACACACAGATGGCAATATATTTTCAAATGGACTTTTCTTTTTCTTGTGTTTTCTAGTTTTGAATACAGAATTTTAACACTTTAATTGCTAGTTGAATCATTTGAGAGTGTAAGGACAAACCTCTCTAATACATACAGTAATTGCCCTGAAGAGCCTTTGACAGATTTTCTTACTTTCTTAGGTTACAACTTGCTGGTACACATTGAATAAGGAAAGTGGTAAGAGCTTTCTAAAGCCACCTTATTGGACCAGGTGCAGATTTCTTTTTGTTAGTCTGTGATGCTTATCAAGGAAGTCAAAGATGCTGTCCTTTTCTGAGCATGAAAGACTAAAAATGTTTTGAAAGTCAAAGTACATCTCCATTTAAGGATCAGTTGTGCCACTAACATAAACAGATTTCCTGAATTGTCTTGAAGAACATTTCTGCCACTGAGTGGGTTGCGCAGAAATACGTATCTTCCCACCTACACCCTTAGGTTGTGTACCTGTATATGGGGTGTAACTTATCACCCATAGCTCCAGAAATAAGTTGGCACAGCTAAAATCCACACATGAAAGTCCCTAGAAATTACAAACATTTAAGTTCTTGGGCCTGAGCTCTGCTCCTTCAGAAATGTTCAGTATTTGACCTTGGTCCTTCACATCGTGCTGTTTGGGAATAGGAAGGACAGTCTCATAATCATGCTGAATTCACTTGAAGGTCCTTCTGGAAGCAAAATGAACTGTTCCCTCAGCTCTTACCTGCTTTGTTCAGTTTGGGGATTAAGCTCCAGAAGCTTCTCAAAGCTAAAAAGGTGAGTCCCATCTTCCCTTGCCTGGCTTTACATCGACAATGATTTTCTGCTACTTAGAGTCGAATCTGCAAAAGCAGCTCTCAGCTTCCCAAGTAGAGTTGTTACCCCTCGGACGAAGCACCAGTAACTCCATGATCATCCTGTTACAATGGCCTTTAGACCTGCTGAGGGTGAGCAGAGGACCGAGGCAAATGCCGCTCTGAAAGGCTTTCCCAGGTTGTTTGTTGGAGGTCATGCTTTTTTCTAATATCTGAAAGATGCTAATGTTCCTGAGAATGTAATACAAAAATAATCTTATGCATTATCTAGGCTCGCATGCAAAAAATGTGAATTTGTTCCTGAATGTTGATCGTATTTAGGAGTCTCTGACTATGGTGTCACCCAGGGAGCTGTGTTTGAAAGGAGTCACCATATCATTTCATAAACTTCCATAGAAGCAGAGTAACCTGGAAACTGAAACATATGCAAAAGCCTGCAACCATTTTCCTCAAGAACTGGGATTTTAGATATAGGGAGAAGACTTGCCAGGATATTTGGCACCAGCTAAACAGAATTTAAGGAGGGGACAGTGTATATGTGACTTTTCTGCTCACTGAATATCAGAGGTCTGAGGATGTAGAAGTTTTTCCAGACATACTTTGGTAGGGGTTTGGTTCACTTTGTTTATTTCTGAAGCATACAGTCTTTCTACCTCGTCAGCCTTTGCCATAACTTTTAAAGGACACAGGCAGAGACAGAACAGATGGAAATAATGATAATTGCTTACAGCGAACATTGCAAGAAATACACAATGCCTGTAAGGTCTCATCCAAAGTTAATGGAAAGACTATCAATCTATTGTACTTATATTGCTTCCATTACTGTAGGATCTGAGCACCTCAGCATCTTTCAGGTATTTATCCTTGGAAGTGCATGAGGTAGGGAGCATATTTATCCCTGTTTAATTGAGGCAGAGAAAGACTTTTTGTGTTCCCCAAGGTCACAAATGGGTGGAGCAGGAATTTGAAGTTGAGTGTTTCAAGTCCTTCGGTTATCTTGGTCATAACCTAATCCCCAGCCCACGTGGCCTCTGGAATTTGATGGGGTTTGGATCCAGCTTACCCTGGCAGGCATCAGTCAGTTTTACTTCCCAACACTTCAGGCTTCCCCCCGGCCATGAGAAGAGCATGATCCCCCCGAGCAGCCAGGAAACTCCACAGCCACCCCCACTGCACACCCTGCCTGGAAATACAACGGTACCTGCTGCAGCGCTCCCTGATAAAGGCAGTTGTGCACAGCAATGGAGGATACAGGGGCCTGTGATGAAGACTGTAGTGTTTTAAGCAATATGTTTGTGCTAATCGTAGCCAAAGGTCTCATTTTCTTAGTGCAATTGATCCTTCGCCCATGAGCTAAGTGGTGGCTCTCATCTGCTACATTTGCTTCTGGAGGGGGAAGAAAGCGGTGTACAGTTTCTGTGACAAGCAAGCCTGCAGCAAATTGAGTGTCACCTCTGCCCATGAAAGTGATTGTTTCTGAAAAAGGAAGAAAGAGTATTTGGTCTGAAAGTATATACAATATTTCAAACAGCATAGGGGAAGGATTTGGGGGGTTAAAGACTTGGTGATTGTTTTGTTTCTGAAGAAATAAAACCAGGAATAATACAGAGAACATTTGTTAAATGTCTACCTGCTCATCTACTATGTTTAGTATACAAACTGTGTAGTTTTGGGGCGTCACATAGATGTATAAAAGAGTGATATAGATGCTAGTTTAAAGTAAATGTGTACTACAGTAGTCATGTAACTTCCAAGAACTACGTGAAGATCGTATGAAAGGCTTAGCTCTAAGGATTGAAATAGTAAAGTGAATTCAGAAGGCATAGTTAAAGAACATAAAAAGAACATCTGAGGAGATGAACCTTCTGATAGGATTTTAACTGCCTATGGGATTCAAGGGCTTTAATCAACAAAAGCAGCTTATTCCATCAATGCTGTGAGCAATAACAGAAAAGGCACCACCAGAGAAGAACATTGTAAAAAACAATTTATTTGGTTTAAAAAAATGTTAAGAGAAATCCGAGACTCCTCCCTCTGCTTGGTGACCATCTGGATGTGTTTTGCCTTGGAAAGCTTGCCCTGAACTTGCAGCAGACAAACATTTAGTCATGTGGTGGGAAACAAAAAATAGAAGCAATGCACCAGAACTGGAAAGCCGCCCGTGTGTATACTTACTTAGTGCATGAAAAATATGCCCTTCGTTTCTGAGACGTTACCTTTAGCCCTCTCACAAAGGACTCTTCAACCATCCTACGCAGCGTTACGTTGGTGAAGAGAAGTTTCTTTTCCATGCAGACCATTCATTTCTGCAACACACAATTCAAGGTCCGTTACCCGAGGACTGGAGCAGCGTTAGAGGCACTGAGGTTGGTTTTATGTTACCTGATCAGATTTGAGTCTCCCCAGAGATTGTCAGGGGCCCAGCATTGCCTGCATCCCAGCGTCATTGACCCCGGTGCTCGGACCAGGGGGGTTTGTGACCTGCCACCGGCCCCCCACCACGGCTCTTCCCAGGCCAGCTGCTGCACTGACTGACCAAATCCATTAGCTGGGTCTGGGGCGCTCTCTAAGACCTATAAAGAGGGATAGACGGTAAAATACATAATTGGATGGAAAAAATGCAAAGAGGCAGAAATGTTTATTTTCCTTTGCCTTTACGGGTTATCCAGTGTGAATTTGAGTAGTGCTGTTTCAGACGGACCCTGGACAATTCTGTTTGTGTTGCAATGTATTAACTCACGTGCTCATTTAAAGAGCTAGCAGCTAAGGAGATGATTGCTTTTTGTTTCAAGCAATTTAGCATCACTGGCTATTTCTTCTCTAACTGAAATATCTGTTATCCTGCATTAAAAAAAAAAAAAAAACAAAAAACAGTGAATGCTAAAATATATGTATCAATATATATACAGAGAGCAACTAAACTTTTGCACTTTTTAGAATTGGCAATTGTCAGTACTTACCAGACCTCTGAATCTGTTTTCCTAAAAACCAGCCACGTCTCATATCGCCTAATGCACAAAAGTGGGAGAAATATTGTACTTCACATTGCATTCACAGCTGGAATAAAGTGTAAATAACATTTTCCATAAGGTCAACTAATACCATCCTTTATCTCACAGACTTATAATTTACAAACATAAGAGGGAGAGGTCAATGCAGTTTGGTGAATCAGCATTTGAGGTGAAACATTAGAGTATTTTGGAAGCAGATGGTACATACAGCGGATACTGATGAATGCTGCGGTGGGTCTTGTCTTTTTGTGCACCATCGGTGTTTGCACAAGCACATTGCCTTACTAACATCAGGTAGTCCAAAATTATTCTGCAAGTGTACATTTTGAAAGTGTAATGTGTACTTTCACATGCACAAATACAGGTATCTGCAAAATTATGGAGGCAGCTTTTAATTCCAAGAGGAAATGTTTTTCTTTGTGCCAATTTTAATTTTTTGCTTGAAAAGTACATTGAAACGAGAAACAAAGAACTCAGAGTTAAAATGAATGGCAAAGGTTCAAAAGAAAGTGTATGTTTTAAAATCCTTTTAATTCCAGCAAAATCTTTCTGAAAATTTTAAAGCAGATTGAGGACACCTATACAGGCGCGTATTACCTTCCCGCCAGCATTGCAGAGCCTGGGAGCTGAATCATTAGGAAAGCTCTTTTGCTGGATCTCTGACAAATTACTTTAATATGCCAAAATTGATTTGGCATGAAATCATCAATAGACCCTCCAGAATACTAACAGCGTTAAAAGCAGAGGCCAGGGCTGTCAAACTAGCTTGGCTAAAGTTAGGCTTATAAATTAGTAGTCAGGCATCCAGGTTAAGGTCTTCTGTTTCCCGAAGTGCTGAGTGTCGGCCGATCTGGCTGAAGAGCCTGTCAGCGAGTGACAGACTGCAGGCGAGGTTGGGGATACCGAGGATGAGAGGTAGACTTTATTTAACGGTTTTGCTTCGGAGCTCACATCTTTATCTACAGGCCTCAGACGGTCCCGGTAAGCTCTCCAGGTATGGCCCAATCACAGCATATTTTAGTGTGTTTTCCTGTAACAAAGCCACGGATCTCAACTTTGAACCACACTCTTCCTTTTCTGGCCCGGTCCAGTGCTCAGAGTGGAGAATTGGGAAGGAAAGATCACCAAGTCTTGCTCCAGTTTTAATTCCTGTCATGGCCTTGGATGAAACCATCTCTCAGCTTCTGCTTTCTCATCTGTAAGACAGCGAGGGAGATGCTCAGCATCCGTGTATGTTGCAAACATCCCTGATTATATTCAGCTACTTCCTGCCCTGATTTCCTGTATGAAGTTGGGTATGAAAATGTAGAGCGATTTTCTTCCACAAGCTAGTTTTATTCATAAAATGGTAGCAAATTTAAGAGTGCAAACCAGCGTTTGGACCAGCTGCTTTGACAATAAGGCATGTACATGCTATCCCTGCAGCATTGAGGGAATGGTGTTTTGGGTGTCAGAGATCTGCTTTCCTCAACTTTACTGAATTCAAAACAATTTCCTTCAGTGGAGATATGTTGGTTCACTCCAGCTGAGGTCCAGGCCTCAGTGTTTTCAGTGTCAACATTTCCTAAAATGATGGGGAAAAGTACAGTACAGGAGGAGATTTGCAGCCAAGCAGCAACTCAAGGGAACTAAAACTGTCTTAGCTGATTAACAGGAATGAAAACTGCTCAGAAACAAATCTGAGTATGAATTTGGAGCACAAGAATTAATTGAGAAGGGGATTCGCTTTGTACTCCTTTTAGTAGGTCAGACAGTTTATCCACTAAGATGCCTTTGAAGCTGCCAGCAAAAAAGGCATCACTGGAAAGATGAAACGCACCAGAGAGTCAAGACATCTGTTTGTACTAAAACCTGCTCTTCCCAGGGAATTCATTGTGCAGTGAATGCTGGAAGCCTAAGCACAAGATGCTCCCTTAACCTCACCAAAGAGATGGTAGAGAAAGGGATGTCCGTGGCAAGCCATCACCTGACGGTGACGTAGACTTGGTCAGTGCAAGAAGATGGGTCATTCTGAGAGGCTGAAGCAGCAAGCTTGAACTTCTGCTTCATTCACACAGCTGGGTGATGTTGCTACGTTCACTGCAGAAAACTCCAAAGGAATGAGGGCAAACTCTTAGCAAGGTGCTCCCTTGCTGACAGCACAGATTTAACTGATTTGTGGGGGAATTGAAAGTTAAAGTGATACCATGATGTCTAAGCAGATGCCTACTCACATAGACATGAAGTCATTGGGAGGTGTTTTCATTGATTTTAGTGGATGTGGATCACAAGAAAAGAAACACTGTGGGAATTGATCGGTAACATATAGGAAAAAAGGCTGCAGGTCCTGCTTTACTCCATGCGAGGAAGAGATTTCACTGAAAAAAAACATATAGAAAAGTGTTTGGAAAAAAAGAAACTCAGATTCAGAGCAAAGTAAATGAAGTGCTTGTTTTTTCTAGCCCTTGGCTGTTGGAAGATATTGACAGTATTAAAAAAAAAATCCATGTCTTAAAGCAGCCCCTCTGTTTTTTAACGCAGAAATACAACAGGGGATGCCTATGCTGGGGAGCGCAGGAGTGAAAGAGGTATGAAGATCTCACGGTCTTGCTCCTCCTCGCTGGAGGAGAGTGGCAGCAGATTATGCCACCCTCCACCTGCAGCAGGCAGCCTCCTGGCCCAGGCATCGCTCATCCTCCGCCGGTGACAAACAAGTGATTAGAAACAGAAAAAAAAGGAAGTATTTACAGAATATAGCATGTTTGGGGAAGAAAGCTGCGAAAACAATACTTACTTTGGCCATATTTTCCCATACCTATAGCTCCAAAACCAATAAAAGAGGCATTTTGTCATGATGCTGTATTATGTTGTATTTATTATTTTTTCCAACCTAAAGTGCTTTGTGTGTGAGATTAAAAAGCTGCAAGTCTCAGGCCATCTGGCCAACCAAATGGATTTAGTGTACAGGATCACTGCCAGATGTATGCCAGTTGTAAGTTTAATTTTGAACATATAAAAGTGCCTGGGGCTGTGTGTCTGTTATTCAGAGGAAATCATGTTCCAGTTTTCCAAATGAATCTAGATAGAGTTTGAATCTAGGTGTAAAGTGTTCTCTCCTTCACATCGTTTAAGGGCATAATTTTTGCTTCTCGTAAGCAAAAAATGGTTGTGAGAAGATTTCATATATATCTGGCATGTTATGTATGTTTGGTTGCATCTGTCCAACCTTATGGAACAGTAGGAAGCACAGTAATAAGTTTTCTTAAGGGGCTTCAGTGAAATTGTTTAATTGAAGGATAAAACTTCACAGAGTACTTTAGATTAATTTGCACTTACATTTATTTATGATCAACTCAGAGAATAAATGTTTTCAAGTATATAATGGTGTATAAGATCTTAAGAGTGGTATTTAATTGATTTGATTTAGTTTAAATGAGGAACTAATGGAAGACGTGATATATTTTTAGCCTTGCAGACGGTAAGATAGGTAAAGGGCATTTAAATTTTATTTTGCAAATGTTCTTGTGTAAGAAGGTCTACAGCACACCTGAGATAGATACCATGAAAATGAGGAAATGTGTAAGCATGGATAGCTCTGGGCATTGCAAATAGGTCAAGAGCATTTTGTTCAAAATACATCAGTTGAAATCCAGAATAGAGCAGGATTTGGGCAAATTTGCTGCCATGGAAAACAGCAAAGGTATGAGATGATCGTAGCTGTGGACTAGATGGAGGAGCCCAGCAGGATGTTCATCTTGTGAGGCTTATCAGTCCTTGGAGTTACGTCCCTGAGTCCAGCAGGAACAACAGGAAGTTGTGGCTGCCTGGGGAAGGAGCATCTGCACTGGGTCATCATGGGCACCCGCTGCCACCAGAGTCTTCCCCTTGGCTCACAGCCGGTGCTGAGTGCTGATTTGGGGTCTGGCTCTCCTACCCAGAGAGTTGGTGCCCACATCAGAGCCATGAACGGATTTCTCTGCAGAGCCCAAATAACGAGGCTGAGCGACTTTATCCTCAACTTGCTTGGAGGCCCCAAGAATCAGAGACGAATGTTGAGGAAAGGAAAGAAACACTCATTTGTCAGGGCTGAGTCTGCCTGGGATAGGAGTGTAGGACTAGCCAGACCACTACTTTGCCTGGATTTGCAATCTCTGTTGCAGTCCAGCTGCAGCACATGTAGCCTAAAACAGGCTCAAATATTTTGAGAGTGGTGGTAATTGCTAATGCTGCCAGACGCAGCCAAGAAGCGGAAGCTCAGATAGGAATTTATTTCAAAAATGTCTCCAGAAAATAAATATCAGTTTTCCACAACAAGGGCCTTGAAGGCGGCAGGTCTGATTGCGTTCTTGCTGCAGGAGTTCTAGCAGAAGTTTTTGTTGGCAGTTCAGAGAAATCCACATTGGGGAGGATGAGGGCAGCGAGCAGCGGGGTGAAGGGTGCCCCAAGTTTCCAGAAGGTTTGCTGATCTTCCGAGAGCACCGATGCCCTGTGGTCAAGCGACCGTGGGCTGGTGTACAGTTCCTCCCTCCAGCTATGTGCATCTGTGGGTTCTGTTGTTTGACACAAAGCCATGTGATGCTGGTAGTTTCCCTTCTCTTTTGGAGCAAATTTCAAAGTTGTGCCCCGAAAGGATCAAAAACCAACACAGATGTTTGTATAAGCCCATATGAACTAAAACTCCAGTACTTGACACAGCTGTGATCTGCCTTTCTGGCAGCCAGGAGTGAAGGGAAGAGGGAGAGCACTGAGCTGGGGAACGGGGGAGCCTGGAGAACAGGCATCAGTGTTCAGCCAGAAAAAGAGGTTAAAATACTGAGAGAAAATGAGGCTGCTTTGCTGGGCTGGACAGCCTTACATGCAGAAGCGAGTGGTAGGTGGCAAGTGCAATAAGATGGGACAAGTTTCGCAGCAACTAACACCAGCACACGGCTGTCCGACACTGGTCAGGAAACACTGAGTGTTGTAGCTACCCTGGTCGTCTTACAACCCCAGGAAAATGTTTACAGCTCATACAGGACACACACAAGGTCTGTGCACTCCTGGCTCTTTGAGGAAACCGTACGGGTATTAAAGACTCTGGTTAAAACTGCAACAGCCCGCAGCAACACAAATCTTACGACTTGCAGAAATTCATTGCAGTGGCTTTTTCTGCCATCTGGGGCTCATTTTCCCAGTAGAAAGCCATGGAGTGGCAACTTTTTAAAATGCATACCCTATTTACATTGATTTATAAGGACGTTTTAAAGTGGCATCCACTCTTCTCCCTCACCCCCAGGCAAAACCAGAGTCCATGCAATAAATCCGCTTCCTATAGCAAGCTGCAGCGTTGCTCAACGGCCAGGTGGTCTCACACCTCCAGGAGAAGGCACAGGAGAGCTGCAAAGGGGAATCGCTCCAAAAACCAGTTTCTCCTCGTGCATGTCTGCAGCAGAGGGGAAATGTTGGCGTTTGATAGTTCTGGCCTCTTTTCCTCATTTGGATTCGCTTCAGTCACTGTCTGCTTCTGTTAGGTAGGTGCACAGCACTGTTGCTCCTGTGTAAGGAAAATATCATGAGAACAGGAAAGACCAGTGGTTACCCAGTGAAAAGGGCTCCTTGTATTTTTGGGTGCACCTTTCCAATGAGGAGCAAAAGAAGAAAAGCCAGCACTATAGTTTAGGTTACTGTACCCTTGAAATTCATTTTTGCTGTGATATTAGCCCTTTTTTTTTTCTTCTGCAAACTCATTCAGAGGCTGGAAATCAGGGAAACTAGACAAATAGTGGATTTCATATAAGTAAGGAACAGCAAATTGAGCAAAAGGAGGATTATGAAGACTAAATCTTTTGTTCAAAGAGTGATTAAAAAGCATTAAGTTGGATGAAGTCAATCTGGAGCTCAACTGCATGAACCTTCTGCCCTGTTTTTCTTCCATTTGGTTTTACACATATTAAGAAATGCAAGGAGTAGGACAGACCTCTTTAGGTCTCCCAGCTGAGGCTGTTTTTTTAAAAAAAATTATAGTTAACCAAAATCAATCAGACAGAATCTCTGTTTGCTGGCTTCTGGCAATGCGAACCAGCCCGGTTGGCTATGAGCAAGAATACGTTACGGGCTGTTTTCCCATACGGCTCTCAAGCAACGCACACAGTTTAACTCTGCACAAGTTGAGGGCGTCCAGTTCTCCAGGTGACACGCACCTTAGAGAAAACAGAGTTGTGTTTAGATGAGCACACCTCATTCGCAGCAAAGAGCCACGGTACGATGTAGGAGTCACCCATGGATGTTGCCGCATCGGCTTGTGCCTACATCAAGAAGGATTAAAAACAACAAATAGACAAGTTTCTGCAATCTATTTGTGCACGGTGCTTGAAAAGCTCTGAGCTTTTTTTTCCAGATTGTTTTTTTTCCATAGAGAGATCACGTTTGGGGAACAAAGTGCAGCTTTAAACATATATGAAGTTGGCATGTTATTTTTTTTCAGAACTTTTCTCTATTTACTGAATTTACTGTCTTCTTCTGCTTAGACTGTGATTTCAAATGAAATGCTAGTTTAATTTAAAATTAGTTGTTAATATGAAAACCACCTTTCTCCAGCCATTTCCTATCATGGTCTCAGTTTCCTTCTAACTGTTGTTTTTGACATTTTGTCATTTTTTCTCATTCTGTGAAAAGATGAAAGCAGGATTTCTGGAAAATAGGAAGCTTCCTTCTCACCTAGAGATAGTTAATAAATATCCCACTGGCTAAGGCAGTTACCTAGGGCAGAAGACATTGAATACCTGCTCTGCCATACCAGACACTGAGCTCAGCTCCTGCCCCATGCTTACAGTACAGGTCCTGGGTGTCGTCCTCCTTCGTTGCCTCTCTTCCTTCTTTCCAGCTTTTCTCACCTCTCCCAAAAATCGCTAATGTTCTCATGGAAATTTGTCATTTTGCTTAACACAAAGCTCCAGCTAGTTCTAGCCAAGAAAGAAATCTGAAAAACTGGACCAAGACTTGAGCTGAAGAGTTCTAAGAAGCTGGCTAGCTCCAACTAACAAGGATATTTTTATTTATATGGGCATTTTTTTTCTTTTTCTTATAGGCTGGCTTATTATAAAATCAGAATTGCTTTTCCAAGGGATGATGCTATATAAATCATGAAAACTAGACATGGAATATATCTAGTAGGTCCCCGGTCCAACCATCTGCCCAGAGGAGATTGTTCCCTGCAGAATATTCCCTAGTGCTCTGCTGTAGCAAAATAGCAAAGAGATGCTTTATCTGCAGAACAGCTCTACACCTATTTATAGTCCTGCAGAACTCGTTAACTTTAGTTATGGAGAAGAGCGTTACACCTCTGTTACAGAATAAGGTCCTCTGTCCGCAGCGGCTCATCTGAGTTTGTTCAGCAACATACGTGTCCCCAAAGCCACAAGTTTGAAAGCTGATGTGCATTTGCAGCTTGATAATTAAACCAGAAATGTATCATATTCACTCCTTCTAGAATATATTGATAACCAAACAGCAACGACTTGATTACACCCTAACGAACTGGCAGTACAGCAAAATGTTCCTGCGCATTCAAAGCAGAGAAGGAGCATTTCATTACCAAATCCTCTCCCTCTTTGCCAGGAGCTACCAAACAATAAAACAGAATGGAAAGATATAGCTTGTGGCATCTGTCAGTGCAAATAGCCTTTGGTTCAACCTAGGCTGTTATAAATATTATATTAGAAGTATTAGCGAGGACCAGATTGGATTGCAGCAGGTCCAGGATGATGCAGCCCTAAGGCTGGTAATAAAGCTAGAAGGATTGAAACGGTTTGGCATAGGAGCTTTGCATAGGACAAGAACCGAGGAGGAAAGAGAAATCTTTTGCCTTTGATTTAGCCCTCACGCTGAGCACATCCTTCCAGAAAAGTGGCTTCTGGTGCCTTTCCACAGGCTAGGTATTTATAAATCGCAAAGGCAGGGAGAGCACCTGGACCAGCATAGTAACGCAAGCAGCACAGGCAACACTGCACTCAAAATCTATTTAAATCTTTTTTTTCTTAATGCTTTTCTGGTCTTGTCTCTCCATATTTAACGTTTGCCTTATATTGAACCAGGGCTCAGTCAGCAATCTGGGCCTGACCAGGTTCAACCTGCCACAGGCTTCATGCAAGGCATCATCAAGGCATCAGAGCTTAAAGGTGTTCAGTTAGCGAAAGATGAAAGCAGGCACCTAACTCCTCTTGCTTTCTCGTAGCTGAGAGCTCCCGAAACTGCCATTTTCCGCTCTCAGCTTTAACCACCTAAGCCATTTTATAAATCCAGTTCAAGTCTCCGCATCTTTGTTCCCCATCTGTACCACATGGAGAAAATTATTGCTCTAACCGGAGCTTTTGTGATGAGCTAAAAACCTTCTGATGGAGGCCATATGAATGCCTCAGATAAGTAGGAAAATTAATTGCAGAGGTTTAAATTCTGACAACTTCAAGCAAAGTCAGAGAGTATGAATATAGTTCATTTTCCGTCCTGTTATTGCAGTTTTAGGTGCTACTTGTAAACAAAAGTTATTCAGAAGAAAGTCTGATTTTTAAGTTCACAGTGTTACTTAAAAAAAAAAAAAAAAAAAAACTTCTAGCATTCTTCCTCCAGCAACAAGAGAACAAAGCAGCAAAAATCACTGAAGAGGTGGGCATTTCCAAACCATTAAATAAATCCTCTGCCTTGATGTGCACAGGGGATTAGGGAAGCCAGATGTGAGAAAGAGGCCTAGACTATATTTCCCTAGAGGCACAAGGAGATATTGAGGGAAATCACAATCATTCCATAACATGTGATTAAGAAATTAGGATTTTTTTTTCTCATTTCAAGAATGCAACAGACTGGATGGGAACCACCTGAGAAAGCTGAAGGCAAGAGGAGCACAGAGGAATCATTCTGATCAATGCTTTTGAAGTGTAGGCTTGCATCGTTTGCTCTACAGCATTTTTAGCATAGCAGAAACACTCACATAAAAGAAAACAGCTTTGATCACATTGTGCAGAAGGCTATTATATAATGAGGTATGTATTTAATTGCCCTATGCTTGCCCTCTGGAAGGACTTTCCTTCAGTTTTGAATTGGAGGTAGGTCTAATTTCTAGTGCACTCAACACAAGAAGGCACTTGAAGTTTTCTGCTTAAGGATGTGCACAGACTTTTTGCCCAGTTTTGAAATTGGTGCTGCGAACGGGAAACCAAGGAGCTGCATTATCATTAGCTTCCACCTGAGGGGAAAAAGAAATGCTCTGTCTGACCTTAGATGGATCAGAAACATTGGCTATCAAGCAAACGTCAGTAAAATACTCCTGACTGCTCTGCTGCTGTTAACCACTTCTGCCATTGAGGCTGCCTCATAAAACACACCAGGACTGAGCTGTTTCCAGGAATATAACCTGCATACGACAGGACAAGGCAGCCGTTCACCCTATGCTTCACTGCTGACACCAGCCGAAGGCTGTCCCTCCTCTCCACCTCCTTCGCCGACCCTTCTGCGATGGTCAAGCTGCTGCTCGCAAGCAGCCAGCTATGGCTGTCTTGATTGCAGCCTGTTTTGGTGCCTGCAAATCAGCAGCTCCCGGATGCATTAACTTGCACGTCTGTAAGAGCAGACAGTGACCTGTCTTCTGAGGTGACATGAACTTACTGCTCTGTACCTGGAGATACCTACTGCGCTTACCCGCCGCTGGCCTGCGCGCTGCCCGGCTGCTGCCCCCCAAGCAAGGCTGTGAGTAAAGTGCCCAGGGCTTGAGCATGATCCTGCTGGGCGACGTGTGGTGCCAGACCGGCAGGTCCAGCCACGCAGCCTCTTGAGGCTCCTCATTGTGGAGAGCTGCAACTTGGGGCAGTTTTTGTGCTCCTCACGCAGCACAGAGCGCAGACGGTCCCGTCCCTTCTCTGACTTTTCTTTCCGCGCTAGCCACTGCAATTTCTGCTTTGGCTCTCTTCCTAATGACTGTATTATTAGCTCTAGTTTCATCTGTTCTCAGCTGCTTGGTTTGTATAGACTTATTTTGGCTGCTCTACATGCAACGAATTGAGTAGCTGAATCAAGTCCATAAATGCCAGAAGAGAAAGCACGTCTAAGAGCAGTCTGGCTGACCAGCACCGTTTTGACCCCCGCGTGCGCCGCTGCCCTTCGCCCGCGCCAGGCTCGCAGCCACGGTCCCGCTGCGCTGCGGAGCTCGGCTCAGAGCAGGGGGACCATACGGCTGGAGGCGGCGGGGCCGGATGAGGCTCCATTCGTAAAGCCTAGCCTGCGCTTCCTAAGACACAGAAGGTGTTTAATATGTTATGTGCCACTTTATAGGCTACTGCAGTCTTAATTACAAAACCGAAAGCGGTGCGCAAAAGCTGTCCTGGACGTGCTCAGTGCAGGAGCAGCGTTCTTGGCCCTCGATCCGGGTATTTTTCCATTTCTGTTCAGGGCATTTGAGCGAAGCAGCTGACAGCGGCCACCGTCCGAGGTGGCTTGTCCTGCCACTCGTGAGCTCACCGTTATTCCCTTACCAGCTTGCCAGCGCTATAGCTGTTAAGTGCAGGGGCCACCGGCTAATGGAAACGCGAACGGCAAAGGGGTGCGAGAGGTCTACGGGCTTGGAGAGGGGAAAAGGTTCTGCGTGACTCCATCCATCATAGAGACCAGGCTCCCTGGCGATCCCGATCCTCCACGTCCCCGCTCACGGCGGGGATTTCCAGGAGGGGCAGGAACCGCAACACGGCCAAATCCACCCCAACGCTGCCGAGGGGCCGCGCGCGAGGGGCTCCTCGGGCGGCGGGACCGTGCCGGCTGGCCTTGGTGGGCTTTGCGAAGGCTGGCGCAGCACGGCGTGACGTGCCCTGGTTTTGCTCTGAGGTGGGAACGTGACGCTTTGGGCAAGTCGAGATCTGCCACCGAGTTATTTCTTTTAATGTCTTAAAAAGCAAAATGAAACGGAGCGGAGTCGGGAGCGGCTCCGGCTGCTCTTGCCACGTTCTGCAGGTTCGCTGCAGGACCCCCGCGAAGCGAAGTCGAGGCAGGGCTTGTAATGAGCAATTTAGTCGGTGGCTTTGTAGATCTTAAAAGGCGTGCTTAATTTAGTATTGTTTCTAATGGCTATTGCCTTCACGCTTGCCTGTTTCCCTGGGTTTTTTCCCATTTGTGATTACCTGAATGGGCATTTCCAGGTGCACCGCACACGTTAGCAAGCACTTTCATTTTACTAATGGGTTAGGTGCTTTTTGTCCTTATTTCTTCCTTGCTCTCATACTTACTTTATAGAAGGTCCCGATTCTTCTACGGGGAAGAAATTAAAATTTCCCACACATTTCTGCCTCAACTGCCCTGCTGATCAGGGTTAGACCAGGCTTAAATTTTTATCTGAGCCATGTAAAAGTGAAAGGGGCTGTTGGGGGGTTTTGCGTGAGCTCCTCAGAGGCGGCCCTCGCCCCGTGTCGGGATGCTCGGCCGGAGCCGACGGCAGAGCCGCTACGGATGCGCAGCGTCGCCCTACGGCGCGCCGGCCCCGTTCCCGGGATTAGCAGTTTATTAGTGTTGCTATCAAAATGGCCCTTCGTCTTCCACCGAACGGCGCTGCGGCCTCCGCGGTCTTACACGGAGGTAGCCGGTGAGGAAGCATTTGCTTCGCTAAATCACACAGCAGATATCAGACTTCCTCTGCATTTCGGGCTGTGCATCTTGCCTCGTCTTTATTAAGATTTCGTATCTTGAGGGTGCCCTAGGACTATGGGGTATAGATTTTTTTGAAACCAGTGTCATTTCACTACTTAAAAGAACATTTAATTAAACTGGATTCATTGCTTTCATGGGGCAAGTTAAATGAAAACTAAATAGATGGCATATGATTACATATTATTAAAAAGAGTGACTGCTCTAGAGACCAAATGCTCTTAACACAACATTAAGCTGAGCTCATTTCATATGCGCAGGTTAGCTCTGGCCTATAAGGAGAACGTATTTTGAGAAGATCAGCAGAATGGTTATGGGCACTAAACAGCTTTTAACAAAATGCATGTTTCAGAAAAGAAACCATTCCTAAGCTAGATTTAAATATGCTAATGCAAGCCATCAAATTTTCACACCAATTCTAGGTAACCTTTTTAAAATTAGCACTTTCATGGTGTCGGATGGATGCAAATGGTAAGATTGGCTTTACTTATTGTTTGACAAGCTATAAATTAACAGAGGGCCACAACGAGTGCAAGAATAAAACCAGAAATAATTTGCAGGCTTGAGTCATTTGAGTGCTGCTTCTTCGCCTGCTGGTGCCTCTTGCAGGAAGACCTCAGGATCGCCGGTTTCCCACGCTGCAGCCCCAGTTTTGCTTCTTTTAGGTCCCCTTCCTGACCGACCCCGACCCCGACCCCGGCTCTGAGCATGCCAGGACACAGTTAGCGCTCTCGCCGCCGTCCCGGCTTTCGGACCCGGCGCGACAGGTGCCCGGTGCGATGGGCACGGGCTCCCGAGCCGGGACACGCTTCCCCTGCAACTTTCACTCGGCATTTGCTCGGAAGCGTCACGCTAATGCGCCGCTGCTCGTCTCTGCCCCGTGGTTAAGCGCGGGACGACACAGATCTCGCACCCAGCAGCTGAACGCTTGCCCTCGCTGCGCTGCCAGTCATCATTACGAGTAATGAATGATATTAAGGCAGAAGAAATTTAGCCTACAAAACAATACTCCTAGGCTGGCATGTGTTATATATGATCTCTAGCCCTTCCAGCTTGGGCTAAAACAAGACTTAAATAGATGGGCTATCACGGTTGTTTATTTATGACAAGGAAGGTGCACGTGCATCCGCGGTCACTGCTCCAAATTGCTTCCGGTCCTGTTCCCAGTAATGAGCCTTCATCCATATTTTTTTTTTTTAAAAAGGCTATTTATTTATCTATTTATTGTGCTCAGTGCTATGACAACAACCAGCGGTCTCCAAAGAGCTTTTAAAGTAAGGGACTGACAATTTGGTTCCCCTAGGACAGGCTAGTCACTCTGAACCTTCGACGTTTGCTCCTGCACGGGCCCGAGACGGGCGTGCACAACCCGGCGAGCACGGAAGCCGCGCGCCGCCTCGCAGCTCGCATCCCGGCTGGCAGAGCTGCGCGCGTCCCGCCGGATTCGCCCGCGCGCTCCCGGCCAGCGCGGCCCGGCGGCACCGTCGCCGGGGCGAGGGCAGCTCGCACGGCGGTTCTGCTGTGCGCAGGTAAACGCTCTGGGCAGCGGCTGCTTTGTTTTACAAAGCAGAACTTTGTGTTGAATAATGAAATACCAGAGATGATCAACAAACTCTTTAATGTCAGGTTAGCTTTTTCCTTGCGGTTGGACAAGATCATGCTTCAAAGCAAATTAAAAATGTGAGGCCAGATCCTGCTTGCAAGGCAGGCAGTACAAGTCCTCCTGTCAGCCTCAATAAAAATAGGAGCAAGTTTGCAGTGTTAATCCAGTCTATCCAATTCACATATCTATCTGTCTTTATCTAATCTAATATATAGTCACGAGACAAATTACAGAAGCGTATGATAAATTGCATTGCTATTTATTTTTGGCAAGATCACCTATACACTGGCCACTAATTCATCTCCGCCAGGATTCATGCTAACCTTCCTTGAAATAGCCTCCAAAATGCGGGTTTTCTTGCTTACTTTAAGAAAACCAAGAAATGAAATCTACTGGCAAATATTCTCTTCACTCTCACCGAAAGACAAGATATCTCATTGCCATCTCTGTGAAATCATACTGGTATAAAAGCATCAAAGTGTATTTCTAGCCTTAATGGTCTCAAAGATACCAGGTTCTTATACTGCCTGTAGGTAGGAAACTATGATGCAGACAGGTTTAGGGATTTCAAAGAGCGGTTATTTTGGTCTTGCTAATGCCAGGGAAAGCTTTGCCACTGATTTCAGTGGAGCTTGGGCTTCACCCTACAATATTTAGGAATAGTTGAGGCATAAATAGTTATGTCCACCTAATTAAATGCATTGCTGTAGGCACCTGAGAAATATGATAGAGAGATGCATTTCACTAGATAGATTAGATATTCCTTGGCACAGCAAGCCAAAGTCAATTACACAGTTAAATTGTGAAAGATTTGACCTGATGTCATTTACATCTTGAGTCATAATTAACACTTAAAGTTCAACTCTATGGCAATTTTCTTTTGATAACACTTAAAACCCATATAGAGCTCAAAGAATTGCGTAGACATGATGAAGGACGACTTGAGTGGATGCCAGAATTTCAACGTTAGCAATCAGTCCTCAAAAACACCTTTGCAAGGCACATGGGCAACATCACTGCGCTTTAATTTCTCCTTCGATGAGAGGCAGAGTTTGCCGAACACTTCGCTGAAGTCCGTGGCCCCTGCAGAAAAGGATTCAGGATTTTTCGCCTGCGAGACCAGGGAGCACTCGGCTCGCCCCTGCACCCATCTTTCTGTCTTGTTACGGGTTTTAAACTCTACCGAAATCTTTAGAAAGACTATGGACGAATTACTTGTCAAATGGCTTGTTTTTCCCGATTAGGAGCTATGCAAATGCAGAAGAATAAAAATTTGCCACCAATATAGCCTTCTAAGGTTTTAATGTGGACAATATATAAATTGCACTGGGGGAGGAAACACACTCTCGGGCTGAGACCTTGTAAGCCGGGCTGTGGCTCATCACAGGCTTTTATGGTCAAGTTATAACTCCCTGAAAAACGGGGGTTTTAAAATGGAAGTGCTGACAAAACTTTTAAAGTACAACGGTGGAAATGGCGCCGCAATAATTTATAATCTACAGGCAGCTCTTGGATTTATTATCGCAGTGACAAATGCACTGTCATTGTTAATAGGATATTTCCCAGCAAGGACTTCTTGTTATGCAAGCCAGGTTCACTATGTCATGCAGCATGATAGCAATAAAGTCTACAAGAATTTGTAATGAACTTCAATTACTAATAGATTATGGTTAATGGGAAATATGTGCAGTAAAGATATGGGTTTTTATATGCGCCTTCTGGTACTCTACAAGGCAATGATTTATGCTACAATTTATGTTAACATTCTCCGGGATGAAAAAAGCCAAAATCGGTGGAAAGCTGCTTCATCCATAACAAATATTTAAGAAAATTTTGCACATCATGTAAATGAAGATGTAAAATTAGATATTAATCCATTTCACTTTAGCGCTGGTGTTTTTATTAAAACCGAAGACTTCGCCCTACCGTGTAATGACATTAAAGAGGAAAAAAAAAAAAAAACAACAAAACCCCCCATCATGGGCTGTGAGCGTGAATTACACCGGTGTGGGAAGGGCGGCAGCACCGGCGATGCTAAGCGCGTTTTGTTCCGTTGGCGGCTGCAATTAACCGCGGAGGAAGATTATTTCCACGTGCGGGATGGCGAGCAGCAGGCTCGAGGCGGCTGCAGACGCGGGCAAACGGCGCCGTAAGACGGTGATTTTTGGAGGAGAGCGATTAAAGCTGGGCGGGCAGCCGCGGGCACCCCGCTCCCGGGGCAAACGCGCTTCTGCGCACCATTGGGAAGTCGTCCGAGAGATTTACCAAACCCCTTCAGTTTTTACGGGCAAATGAGCAGAAAATTGCCCTTCTCCGCATTCATTTCCTGCTAAATAATATTTACGGGACTCACTGCTTGCAAATGCATGTTAGCGATGTAAAATTAAAAGGAATTTATCCCCTCACGGCACTCATCTGGCAGAGTTTTCCCCCAACCGCTTAACAGAAGTAGCTAAATAGAACGGAGTTTGCCAGATTTCCTTTTTTCCCCAGTTTTTTAACGAAATTCGCCTCAGAACAGAAGAGAACCGCCTGCGTGGCTCCGGTTGCCGACAAGGCGCTTCCTTCTCCGGCCGGGGGTGAAAGCGCCTTTTCCCCGGGGAATTCTGCTCCTGAACACGGCGCCGGGCAGCACCACGAGCTGTGAAAAGAGCTGTGCCTTTCATTCGTTTTTCATTAAAAGCGCACGCAACATGCTGTCCTAACGAAAGATTTTCTCTCTTTTCCTCTTCAGCATGTCAGAAAATATTGAGGTCTTCTAATGCAGGGCTCTGCATGCGGCACTGTGTAAAAGCAGCAATAGATTTTGTTCTGCTCAACAGCTGAGAAATAATGTGGAAACATCCTAAAGTACACTGGGATTAATATTTGATCACTAGGAGAAGTATGTGTTTCAAATAATTTGCCTTAAAATGAATATAAACAGCTGTTAATGCCTGATATGTTCTCTAGTAAATCACCTCTCACCTCAAATCTTCACTCATCAACTTGTATTGGAAATAAACATTATAAAATAAAACATTATTTCTTGCAGCTAAAGCATTGCATAAAATAAAGCATTTCAATCAAATTCTTTCAATGGTACAAATCACACCTGCCTCCCTGGATAAACTGAGTATCCAGCCTATTAAATTCACTCAAGCAGCTATATTGTATTCCAGTAAGCACTGCGCCTTGCATAGAGCATAATAGCTCTTAAAACCATAAAATCATTTAGCAGAACAAATGCATCAGCTATGAGCTGGAGCCCACCACACCTGGAGAGGGGATTCAGGGGAAGGAGCATGAGGATGCTCCGGCCGGGAATCCCAGCGAGGCATGAAGAGGTGCCCTGGAGCAGGAACGTCTCCCCGGCCATGGAAAACAGGGTTCAGAAGAGTTTCCTGTTGCTGAGTGTCTCATACTGGACACAGGACAGATTTCCCAGATGCAGCTCCACTGAAAATGAAATAAATCCCACCGAAAGCAGTCAGTTTGGTTTCTGAATTTATTGTCACATCTTTCGTGTTACAGAGTTGACAAGCCATACCTGGCCCTGGCTACAAGGCTATATAGAGGCCAGCACCAGAATTTTGCGTGTTTAGTTAAAAATACAAGATAAGCCCTGCTTAACAGCAATAACTCATTCCTAGCAAGGGTCTGCAGCAGAGCCCGTCAGTGAAGTCCAGCTCATGGGCGCAGCTGATCCCGCTCCGGCGCCACGGCCACCTCCGCGCACCTCCCTTCCGCGGCCCTGGGACGTGGCAGGTGCAACGCCGTAGAGATAAAATGGAAACACGAGAATAGGGGAGCAGTGCTATTAAAGGGCATTAACTGCGGAGAGAGACGCGGCCAACTGCCAGGCTTTCACAAGACCTGCGGCCGCTTCCACGCTAGCTGGAGGTACGATATTTTGAAATCCCAAGAAGGTGAAGAAATCTGGTTGCACAACCATCCAAAGGGGCGGTTGTTCTGAGCCTCATGTTTTGCAAGCTGCACCAAGAAGCTCTAAACTACATTATTTGCTCAGCAGAGAGTTTTCAACTGGTGGCAATAACATTGCACGTAGGCCGTTACGCATCAGTCAGAGGATACGGACTGGTTTCTGCAGCGCGTCAGTCAATAGTCCAAGTTACACCTATGCTGATTATACGATGTCCATACAATAAAGCACAATCTGTGCTAAACCTACTGTTTAGTAGGTTCTGCATGCATAGATTAGTACAGAATTAATCAAGTATTAAAGCTCACTTGTAATAACAGACATTATACTGATTTCTTAACAGGCTCTGAAAGGTATTTATCAATCCTGAAGTAAACTAAACCATTTATAAAGCAAGAAAATTTCTGATTGATTTCAGCTGTTAGCAGTTTGTGTCTGACTTAGCTTTTAGATGAAGAAAGGAGATAAATTCATTCATAAATTAATTCATGGCTCTATCACTATTGCACTCAGATTGTTGTTAAAAAGCACCTTTCCATCTCTTTCTTCGCTGCATTCAGGCTTTCTTAATTCTTCCATTATTTGCTGTTTTAGTTCAGGAGGGGCAGTTTTAGAAAACTCAGAAGTTTCTGTCAGAAAATCCAGCAGCAGCTCCCCATCCGTGTTCCCCTCCATGAAACAGCTGGTTATATCCATTTGGGACGGGAGCTCGTAGAGCTGGTGCTTCAGCCCTGCTGAGTCGAGCATCGCTTTGATGTCAGCAGAGGTAATGTAAAAGCAAAGATCATTCAGAGGTAAGCGAGACCCATATTTCTTCCACAGTGTTTTCCAGCCGCTGGTTTCTAATGGACAAAATATAATGAAAATGCTCAGGAATAAGGACAAAAACTGATTTGAACTAACTGTCGGTCATCTGTAAGTGACGGCGAGCTGAGCCTCCCCGGAGTCAGGACGTGTCACGGAGAGGGGAACGAAGACGCCTGCCTTGCTGCCTCCCCGTTCTGGGGCCGAGCGTGCGGGGGCGGACAAATGGCCCCTTCCCCTGGGCTCCCACCGAGCCCCCAGCAGAGGCCAGGGCAGCTCAGCCTGTTCCCTCCTCACCCCGTCCAGTCCCAGCACGGTCCACCTCTTCTTCACGCACAAAGCGATGGCAAAGGCCTGTACTGCTTGAGGATGCTCAGCCCTAGCTGTTCACTAGCTATTCAGCGGCATCCTCTGCATTTAAGTCGTTCCTTAGGCTTCACCTGCAGATTTGGAAGATCAAATCCTCTCTTACTCTTTCAGCTAGGTATATTGTGGTCAATCAGTGTGTTGGCTTCACTGAAATTCGTACTGCTTCTCTGCTCCTTGGAATATGTAAGGGGCTGCAGAGCTCCTCCTGACTCCAGGGCTTGAGGAGGGACCTTGCCCCGGGTTCAGGTCTGGGGCAGAAGATAGCGAGCTTTCCTCAGCCGTCCCAGACAGCAGAGGCGACACTCGCCCGCGGTGCGCCAGACCAACGCCAAGGGTGGTCGCATGCCGCTGCCCCACAGCGTGGGGCTGTGAGTGAGCACTGCCGCTCTAAACAGCTGATAAAAGGATGGCCCAGAATGACCAGACGGGAAGAAAATAACTTCAAGCCTACCGAGCAGCTATTGAGGGTTATGACTATAAATCTCCATAACTACCAAAACCAGTTGCTCGGCAGTTTTGCAAATGGTTTATCTGCAAACAGTTATTTATAGTCAAATAAACAGTTCGGTGTTTAGAAGAGGGACTACAGTATTTTCTTTTTGCCTGCTGGAAACCGAACGCAGAGCACTAATTGCGGGAAATGTGCTGGTGTCAGTGTTGTGTGACTCGGTGCCATTTCTGAGCCGAGCAATTATACACTACCTGAGCGAAGCGTTATTATAATAGCTCTCGATAGGCTCAGCATATGGCGCTACTTTTGTCTGCAAGACGATGTAAACAGATTTTTTTTCAGCGCGTTAGAAACAACACCACGTAGCTCTCGCAGCCTTCCCGGAGCTGTGCCAGGGACGGGGCAGGAGGAATCGCAGCCGACGCTGACTGACCGAGTGCTCTTCTACTCGTCCCGCTCCCAGGACTTTTCATTAACACGTCCTAATGTGTTTGCGTTGGCGAAAACGTTACCTTCATTTTTTTCGAAGTGAGCTTTGTTCGGCTTGTCTTTCAGTACCTCTTTTTGTATCAGCGCTTGTCCTCGCAGCAGCTGCTTCTTCTTTCCCTCCCCTACACTCTTCTTTCCCTTGAGGTTTTTCCCCCTTCCTTTACGCTCTGCTGTTCTGAGCTCTACTTCTCTTTTCCACTTTCTTTTTGGCCCCAGAAGCCAGATTTGCAGAAGAAACACCCATCGCCGTGCACCGGTGTTTCCATCCCTCCTACACCTGACCGTAGAGGAGTTAAATACAGCCGCGCAGGCAGGGTGAACCGCATGCTGCAACGCTCGAGAGAAGAAGGAGAAGGAATGGGAAAACACAGCCCCACCTGGCCCAGAGAGGACTTCAGATACTTTTTCATCAGTTCAAATTTTTAATCAAAAGAAATTTGAATAGATGTGTGTCCCCCTCTGTATTCAAATTTCATGCATATCCAAAACGTCCAGCTGCAGGAGCTTCCCTTACCATACTCGGGTTATCAGCAACAGCCTGATATTACGATCTATGCCCACGCAGCCGAAGAACGAGAAAGGTAACTCAGATCATTTAAAATACGGATTTCTTGTAGTGAACTGCCTCCAAACACTTTCAGAGAAAAACGTTTTGGAAAAAAAGTATTTAGCATAAATTCAGCTCAGAGAAATGTTGCTTCTCTGCAGACAGCTCGTGAACACAAAAACCAAACTTCATCAAATGCACAAATGCATTGTATTTTGCAGAAGTGCCCCAATTCAGTAAAAACTAAGTAAAATCCTCTGAACAAATAACACCTCCGAAAAAAATATCAGCTGTGACTGTTTACTAAAACTCCCATGGCTTAAGTGAAGCAATTAAAGGCTTTCTAGAGTCACATTAGATGCTGCCACTGCAGTATCTTTAGCATATCTTGCCCAGAGTGTTATAAGGTCCAGGTTTATTCTCCTCCCACGCTCGCCTGCTGCATTGACCGTACAGCATCTCTTGCGGCTCTGAAACAGCCTAAGATGGGGTTTTCCACATAAAAGGATGATATTAAGGAAACGGGCAGTTCACAAAGAAAATGAACCATATGCGCTGCAACACCTGCTGTACGGCACGACCGAGCCCCAGCGTAGCCGTTTGCTTAACACCACAAGTCTCCAGGAGCTGCATAATGTGGTGCTGGCTTCTGGAAAGGCTTTTAGATAAACTAGCTTTAGCGGAGGCGAAGGGACCTCCTGCGAGTGCCATCAGCAGGACGAAGCCTCTCAGCAGATTTAAATGAGTGTAGATGAAGAGACACCATTTATTACGCAGCCAGTTCACACAACCTCTATCTATGATAAAGTAACTTGGGCTATTTTAAGTAAAAATAAATGGCAGCTTATAGCTGGCCTGGGTTGAAACGATGTGTGCTCATGGGATCCCCCAAAATCCGGACAGAGTAGCATGCGTGGCCTTACCTGACACCAGGATAACGAGGAGCTTTGCCTGCCTCTGCAGGAGCTGGTGGAAATACCGGATGGTGGCCGCGACGTCTTTCACGTAGTACAGCATCTGGAAAGAGCAGAAACGCTTGCAGATACATGATCCTGGGCGGTGGGTTTCGCTGAGGATTAGATGCAAACCCAGGGGACACTACCACTGCAGGGCAGCCTCGGGGCCGTGGGGCACATGTGCAAGCTTACGTTGCTTTCTTAACCTGAGATGGAAAAATACTCCTCTTAGCTGCGGAGAGAAGGCTTGTAATGGCTTCAGCAAACCTAGCCGCACAAAGGCAACGTCATGGAGAGGACAAGGAGCTTTAAGAACACTAGTTAAAAACGGATTTTTAGTTGACTGCCACCCACATCCTGGTTAATAGGACTACTGTGCTCAAAGCTGCTTTACGGTAACGCAGCTTTCCTTTTTGCAGTTCGCTTACACTAAATAAACTCACCTTTCTTCCCTTAAAAGTAGATAATGAGGTCATGTACTTCACGCATACTTTTAAGAGCCAGATCTTTGACAACATTTACTTTGCAAAGACTTTTACCTGAATCATATGAATGAAGTCCCATTTTTTAGACTCTTTTTCTGCAGTCATTCGACTTTCATATTCATGAGCTGTCTCCTTGTGCCAGGTAAACTTTATGTTCTCGAGGTTTGATGTCTTTGCTACACGCTCTAAAATATGGGAGAAGACAGTGCAGAGTTATCTCAATTGCAAATACAGGATCGATTTCCATTCAGAAAAGTAGTACGTTCAAAAGTTATATTTAAATAGGAAGATTTGGTACCACTTCAATGCAGCAATGGAATATTTAAAATAGTGAGCCCGTATTTCACAAGGTGACTGTCCAGATTGTTGTAGGATGAAGACATAAGAGGGTCTGATGCTCCTCATGTCAGGATTTGGGTTTGGCAGTGAGCATAAAATTCCCTGATTCCTCTCCATGACCATGAGATCATCAAAGTCCAGGCCTGGCTTTTTACAGTGAGTGGACAGTTAGACCCATGGCCAAACAGCCTCCAAATGCAAGTGTGCTTGGATCATGGTTGCAATTCCCCAGAAGAAAGGCCGAGGTAGCAACGGTGGCATAAGGGCCTCCTACCACCCTCTGGCATCCAAGCCCCCAGCTCTTCCTGGGGCTGCCATGTAAGCCACATTGCAAATGAACCCAGCTGATTAGCTCACAAGGGAGTTATTAAAAAGCTGATGGGGTCAATGGTCTGGCCCCACAAGTTGCTGCAGAGGTCACCGGAGGGGCTCATGCCCTGTGGCTGGGGACTCAAGGACCCAAGGCTGGTACCAGGACTCAGCAGGTTGATGTCCCCCTTTCTGCCCTTGTTCAGGCTCCTTTAGTCCTTACCAGCTTTAAAAAACTAAAGGAAATACTTCTCTGTGGCTGGCTCAAGCTGCATGAAAACATGTGGACCATGATAAATGCTAATGAGGCCACAAGAGGCCCATTTCATCCTAAATGGGAGAAGGGTTGATGTCCTCTTTGCTTAGGACTCACCAAAGCAACGTACCCTGCCATGCAAAATCCACAGGGCTGAGCGGAAGCTCGGCCATGGCAATGGGTTTCCCAGAGATGGACAGAATAAATAATAAAGCTGCAGCATGAGTCAAAGGGGCTGCATTTTGGAGAGAAGCATAAGCAGAAACCAGAGAAGGACAGAGAGAGCAAACGACTTGTTCTGGGAACACGTCCCTGGGAAGGTAGGGGAGCAGAGGAGCTTTGTGCAGTGAGTCCAGATCCCATCCCTTGACATTTGTCTCCTACTGTGTCCAGTTAAGTGAGATTCTTCAAAACTCTGCAGTTTCAACCAGCTGCTTCAGGTAAAAGGGATAACAGTAACAGTGTGAACAGACTGAAGACTGTTACAGGGAGTGGGACACGGCATGTTTTCAGACATCCGTACAATACACCTCCAGCGACTGAGCACGAGGCAATGGAAAGACTGGAGAAGAGGATTGCAAGAATAAGATATATGGAGGGTCCTGCTCCATCACTGCATTTCTTCACTTTTATGGGAGTGAAAGTGAGGGATAATTTGTATTTAAGGGGATGCTGGCATGCTAATGTCCATCTGCTGGCATATGGAGCTCATCTCAACATGCTCTGAATTGCTCCAGGACAAAGCTAGCCCTGATGTGATTCCTTTGCTTCAGTGGAGTTACATAAATTTAAAACTTAAATGGCCCAGAGGCAGACTGAGCCTTAGCTACAGAACACATGTTCAAAACAACATGATTTGCTGAGACCAGTGCCTTTATACCACTAATCAAAATGTGTCTCTGTTTAGGCTCTGATTATGATATATCCCTGTAGGATAGATGAGGAATAGCCCATAAGTGCTTATCTCCTTTGTTTTGCAGCTGGAAATGGGCTACCACTTCTGGATGCTGCTGCTCTTACTCTATTTGCTTCCATTTATCAGTCACTGGCCCCTGTGCTTGCAGTTTGGGTTTAATTGTTATTTTAAACTCAGGCTTCATTCAGCAGCAGATCATATCATCATCACAAATAATCTGGCGCAATCTGGTTCCATCTAATTGCTTGACAGTCTGCAAAGAGACACGAGGAAGAAAACCGAATTACTCACCAGCGTGGGCTTGTGAAGCTGAAATTTCAGAAGGGCAAACTCATTCCAACTACGGGAAGTTGCCACCCAAAGAACCACTGGAACCCAAAACAGATCTCCTTAACAGGTGTGAAAAGTTCCCTGTAATTTTCCTCTCAGTTCCAGGCAGATTTTTGGCTGGGTCAAAAGCTGTTCCTGCAGCCTTGACTCGCAGTGCAATTTGACCGAATGCAATTGCGCTGCGCCACGTAGGCAACCGCAGAGCAGCTCAGCTGCCGTGAAGCTGATATGCAGGTCATGGCCATCAAGGGGACCAGGGATCAGGGAAGCCCAAAGCTTGGCCACCGCACCTGTATGAGAACCTCTCATAAGAGATATCCTAAGAGAAAGCTCCAGTTGTCGTCAGGGCCCAGAAAACACGCTTCACTCATAAGCCTGGCTTACCCTATCCAAGGAGAAAATAGCTGGTTAGGCAGAAAATTTAACTACTGATTCCTCAGAGGCAGAGCTAATATTTCCAATACTCCCAGGAAAATCTTAGGGCTCAGAAACCTAATTAATGATACCTACTGGGGACATGATTATTTACCAAATAAGAAAGTTTAAAGAAGGAAATTTAGATGAATATTTCATCTTTATTTTAGCATAAAACTTCGAATAAGGACAACATTTTACACTTTCTCTAACTTCCTACAGGGAAAAAAACCTCACCAAAATAGGACAGTGCAGCCAACAAATGGGCAGTAGACTGTGAGACCATCGGGAGGTTTCAGCAGAAACGCAGTCTCACATAGCACACGGTCCTCAGCTCGGACAGGATGGAAAATCCCCGCAGGGCAGCGCTGACCCGGCTCCGTGGCCGAGCCTCTGCTGCCTCTGGCCAGAGCAATGCAAGAGCCGGGAAGCTTGCGCTGGGGATCTGCGACAGGGCTGCCGGGATGGCAGTAGCTGCTCGTGAACGCTCTTTGCACTCACGTTTCTATTTCTCCTTTTACGGGATCAGAACCACGTGATACAGAGGCAGGTAGCAAAACACCTGCCCCTTTGGTGCATGAGGTGGGGGTATTTACTACGGTCCGGACCATTTCCAGTGATGCTGAAGACGTTCATCCATTACCGGCACGTTCTTCCAGCAGACTCCTCTGTACCAGGCTATAGTTACCTGCTGGGTACTGCCTAGCGGATGTTAAACCAGTAATAAACCAATGCTGAACTCAAACAGAGATAGATACTGTTGAATGCTCAATTTTGGGGGCAATTCGACTGAAGTTCACACTCTTTGGAAAATCCTATGATTTTCTTAACAAACACCACTCAGCATGACAGTGAGGTTTACTTATGTAACATTTGGAAAGAATTTTTAAAATATTTAGGCAATAATTACTATGAAACACTAAAATTGCGCCTTTGCCTTTAATGTTGCTCCTGGACCCTGATTCAGGGCATCTCAAAGGAGAAGAACTCTCTGCGGTGTGGAGGTTTTGCTTTATTACCATGCAATCACGCATCAGCTCCCACATCACTTTCAAAATCTAATCACATAGCAATTTAGGGTGGCATGTCTGCACAGGATAAGACTCCCCTCTGCCCAGACTCTTAAAGTATTTTGCCAGATCATATTTTACATATTTGGACATTGCAAAACCTCTGTCTAGCCCCAAGTGTCCCCACACCGAGGTCTTTGCAGGGTAAGGGACTACAACTTTAACGAGAAAGTGAATATTGCTAGAAAGGCAGTGACAGCAAAAAAAGGATAAAATATACAGAATGAGCTTTTTAACTTTTAAGAGCAAATTCAAACATAAAAGCCTTTGAATGGGAGGTCATTCAGTATTCAGCTCTTTTTCATGTACTTAATGCATTTAATGTAAATGTAATGTAGCTAACATAAAAATACCTTTGTAGCTGAAGATTTGCTCAGCACTGGGCTCTATCACTTCGTTGTTGATGGTGACTCCTGGGTACCTGGCTCGCACTTTCGAGAGCATCAGCAGGTCAATCTCACCTGGAGAAAAAGGCAGCACCTCGCACAAGAGCAAAGCAAAGCGCAGGCAGTTATCTCCAGCAGCAGGTCCCGGGCTTGCAGACTGATGGATGTCTGCCATTTACCTGTAGAAAATGTGTCAGGCAAGCAAACGGCATTGTAGATATTTTATATTCTTGGATTGCCTGGACCCGTCCATTAAGGATATGGCTGTAGTATTTGAGAAAATAAATATCAGTCCCAGCAAACTTCATTCCTCCTCTCTGGTTATCAACTAGCTACGGTCTGTGCTGTCCCATGAACGTATATTCTCCAGACGCGGCCTGACCCTTTGGGTTACACAGACAATTTGTGGCTATCTAATTTCCTGTTTTTACTGAGAACCCCACAACAGACTGTATTTCCTGCCTCTGTTTCTCTCCATTTACCATCAGAAAGCTCGGGGAGACAATGCTCCTTGGCCACCAGTCCAGGGACGGTATCTGTGAGGCTTCACTAGCTTCCTCAGGGCCCACTTCTGCTCAGTGTGCTTGAATAAATAGGTACAGTGAGCGCATTTGCACCCATTGGAGCTGCACCAAGGCAGGCGAGGGTCTGACAATGGCCAGGGGACTCCTTCGGGGTGAGGAAACATCACTATGGTGTTTGGGCTCATCGTCTTCCCCTCCCACAGCCTTGCTGCTGGATTTTGGAGTGCGTCTTCACAACATCTGGGCCACTTCTGCCATCCCTCAGGATCCTTACTGCACCTTGGCTCCCACCAGCCGAAGTTATCTCCACTTTACAGAAGGTTTGAGGTCCAAAAGGATTCACTCAAGAAAATACTAGAGATTTAAGCCATAACGCGAGCGCTGGAGCTCAGCCCACCAAATGGCTCAACCCACCCTCTCCTCAATGGCTCCTTTTTGATATGATGAGGGCTCTGCCTGCTTCTGGCCCTACATGGGCCACCACAGCTTGAAAGTCTACCGTTTCCTACATGCTTCTGTGCCAACAGGCCCTAAGCATGAAGCATGAAAAGTGAGGATGACTCAAGTGTCTTTCCTAAAGCCATTGGTAGGACCAAAGTTCACACGGCAGCTGTCTAAGGATGCTCTTTCAGGGAAGGGAAATTGCATTTCTGAAGTAGCATAAATAGCTGTGCTTTTGCTATCACTACAAACCTTGCGTTTTATTGAAAATCAGAGCAAAGTATGCTGTTAGCAGGCTGCCACAGTGAAATCTGGGAACACAGAATTTTTAATTAAGTACTCCAGGTTTTTTGATTTTTTTTTTAACCAACTTTCTGTAAAATGGATTATCCCTTTGAAAATGCTGTGCAGGTCCTGATTAAAACACAAATTTTTGAATTTCACATTTCCATATGCTGATAGGTTAATATATTCCATTCCCCTCTTCTGCAGCCAAACCACTCTTGTATTGTTTTTAACCAAAAAAAAAAAACAAAAAAAAAAACTTTGATTCATAATTTAATCCACAGTCTTAATTGACTTCAGATAGCTCTTTTATATGCAAACAAGTGTCCTGAGGCATTTTACAGTCAAATCTGTGGCAGCTTGCATTATCAACAATTTGGCAATTAGGCTATTGGAATTATTTAAACTCTCCAACACAATTACCTTTTAAAGGCTACCACTATGTTCACCATTAAGTTTCTAATTAAACATTTTACGTAACGGGATAGTTTATAGCACAGTTGTTACTTTATAGCAGCGTTGATGACTTTTATGGCTTTTAAAGGTGCAGAAAGCAGTGTGCTGGAGCATGAACTTAATCAGGCGCAGGCTGTAGGCGAAGGCAGACTCCCTGGATGGGCTAGGGTAATGGGACACGAACGCAAAGGTAAATAGTTTTCTCCTGCCATGGAAAAAGTGCAGAAGAGGTGGATGAGGGGAGAAGTAACCCTTTCCTTTGCTGCCCACACAGTATGGAGGCACATGGAGGAGCTTCACGTGGCCTCCGAAAAGCTAAGGGCTCCCACCTGCCTTTGAATGAGAAAAATTTCGGCAAATTTCCCCTCATAATCTCCATCACCAAGGCCTCACAGTGGTGTCTTCTGGAGGTCAGGAGCAGCTGCCAATGGACCCATGTGGTCCTTCCTCTGGAGGTCGGAAACAGCTCCCGATGTATCCACATGGTCCTTCTGGAGGTCGGGAGCAGCTCTCGATGGACCCATGTGGTCCTTCCTCTGGAGGTCGGGAACAGCTCCCGATGGATCCACATGGTCCTTCTGGAGGTCGGGAGCAGCTCTCGATGGACCCATGTGGTCCTCAGAGCTTTCCAAGCCAAGACGGGCCTGTTACTTTTTTTTTTTCTTATTTCCATGCCAAAATGAGTTTAGTCACTGTATTGATTCAATATCCATCATGCTAAGCTGGAATGTCTCTGCTTAGAGAGTTAAATATCTCACTCATAGAGTAAAATGTTCCCATTAATAACAATATTTTTTTCTGGCATAAAAATGGTTTTCCTTGTTTGGAAAGAAATGCTCCCACCCTAGCACACTGTTTATTTCATAACTAATACCCAGCACTTACATACAGCTATTTTTACTTGTAAGGAAAGATCGACAAAGCTGAGATTAGCCTTCAGAGATGGCATGACTAGTGCATTTAAACCAAATTAACTGTTCATATAAAACTAAAGTTCAATGACTTAATGGGCAGAGCAGAATTAGGAAACAGAGGTTTTAATTAAGAGGGATCTTAGCAAGAATCTCATGGAACAAAGCCACTTTATGGTATCGGTGTTGTTTTTTCACCCAACTAACTTCAGATGGCGATCTAGCACGTGACTCCTGCTAATACAGATTCCAGTGGGATCTGGTCAGAAGATGGATATCCAACCCTGGGCACCCTGGCACAGCTCTACCACCACAGCCACATGGCAGCGATGGGAAGAGGGGGCAAATCGCATGCAGGCAAAGTTGGAGGTGTCCATGTCTCTGCCATAGCCCCCTCTCGGCAAGCGGCACGCCAGAGCTGTCCGTGCACGCATTTCCGGAGAGCGTCATGAGCACCAGAGCGCTGGGAAAGGCAACAGGAGAAGGGGCCTGTGCAGTGGCCGCAGTCAGCAGCAGCTCACAGGCAAAACCGAGGTGAGCAGGAGCCGGCGTACAGCACCAGGAAAGAGGAATCGGGGAAGGGAGTTTGCCAAATCAGCAACTAGTTATGGGGTGACTAATTGCAATGAAAGCAATAATTAATTTAATATTCTGCGGAATCCAGACATGACTTTTTGCATGAAAACGTGATGGACTTGTTTAAGAAAGACTGGAGCTGACTGTTCAGAAAAGGTGCATTTCTCACCCCAATCCTTCCTATGATTTGCTTTACTCTTTCAGAAAAGGTAAAAGGATATCAAAATTGAAGTTCATAGCATACCTGCACCACCAACAACACTTAGAATATTGATTGTAGACTTCCCATTTCCAATACTGCAAAATATCATTTATAAATATTAGGATAGCTACCCAGGAGACAGGTTTACATACATTGTGCAAAGCAACAAAGATCCTATGGAGATTAAAAGCAGTGCGACAAAATCAAACGCAATATGTATATGTAGATCTATGCCTATGAGCTGGCAGGCAGGATCAGATGCAGAACTCTGCTTTTCAGAGATTTCTGATCCTGAGGCTTTATTTTGGAGATCTGTAGAGATCTGCTTTTATTATGAGTGCACACAAGCAGAAGCGACCACAGGCTTCATGCCAAGGCTTAGAGGTGCATGCATCACCATGTGTGCAAATATGTAGGTGTTTTATTGTGCACGTTTGCTCCTGGCATTTGGCTTGGTTGTAACTTTCAACTGTGGGGAATTGACAGTGCCTATAGCCAGGGTGATGGCAGCGAGCAAAGGGCAGGGCAGGAAGGCAACAGGGCAGCGGTGAAGAGAAAAGCAAGTGCCTCGCCAAAGGGCAACGGGCCACAGCTACAAGCTACTGCAAGGGGATTTCCACTGGATTTAAGGAATATATTCTTCACCATGAGGGCAGTTGAGCCCTTAACCAGGGGCCCAGCATAGCTGTAGCACCTCTGTCCTTGGAGACATTCAAAACTCAACCAGATGCAGCTGATCGGCCTGCTTTCTGCCCAAATCAGCAGCGTCACCCCAGACTCTCCTCCAAAAATTTTCAAAGAAAAAACCGTTTGTCAGAAAAACTGCAATCCTCTCCACCATGGCCGAGCTACCTGCTGTCCTCCTCAGCCTGCAAAGTCAGTCTGTGGTTTGGCTTTCTTGACCAAAGACCCGGAGCGGTTACCTGGATATGATGCCGGGCAGCTGCTTCTCGATGAATTCCTGCATGCACTGGTGCTCGGTTGAGTTCTCGAGGAAGACGCGGAAAGACTCAACATATTTGCCATGGTTGGTGATCAGGCTCCTCATGGTAGATGCCATGGTGGGCGTGCAAAAGAAGAGGGCCACTCAGCTCTTCGTTTACTGCTGCTTCCAGACCTAGCAAAGAAATAACAGGTGGAGAAGGGTTAAAGGTTTCAAACCCCTCACAGATAACGTGCCTGGACCGAACTTGGTGTTGCCACCAAAGGGGTTGAAAAAGCCGCAGGTCTGTGGTCGCACCAGATTTGCTCCCTGCCCTTGGCCTGCCACTTTCTACGCGAAACCGAGCACTTAAGGAAACGTTACACCACTCCGTGAGAGAAGCTGCAGACGAGGTTTGAGCCGCAAACAGCAACACATCATCTTTAACCTCCACGGAGGATATGCCAGCAATTTTAACTGTGATGACACAGGGCTCTGACAAAAGCCAGGAAAGAGTCTTCAGATGGTTCTTAGCTAAAAGGAAATCTCCCCCAGTGCCTCCAGGCACAGAGAGGCTTGAAAGACGTGGTCTGGATGAGCAGGCAGCGCAATACTCGTCTCCAGAGACACTTGCAGGTGTCACCACCTAGTTTTCAGTCTTGTGATGTTCTTAAAGGGGATTCTGCTAGTGGGGTGAAAACAGTAAGAACCTTATAAATATGCTATTTATCTTGCTGGTTCTTCTGAAGGTAATGGTGTGATTCCCATTAATTCACACAAGCCAACCTGGAGAAGGCTGGAGAAACCAGCTAGCGAGCGCTGGGCCATCGGCCCCCGGGCACCGCGCAGGTGGGTGCGGGCGCGAGCAGACGCCCCGGGAGGAGCCCGCGCGGGCAGGCGACACGACTCCCGTCGTCGCCGCACGCGGCGGCCGTGACGAGCCTGGTTTCGTTAGATAAGGGCGGTGATCTCGCCTGCGCCTTAGCCGGGCAGACCAGCGAACGGCCGCGAAGGCGACCCTACCACGCGGCCGACCCTCCCTCGGGCTGGCGGTGCAGCACCTCCTTCGTGCGCCCCACCGAAATCTGCAGCTCATACGCACGGAAAAAAAATAATACGTCCAGCGGTGGGCTTTGCCCAGGCTGGCGAGCCGCGAGCCTGGGCGCGCAGCCACGCGCCCGACCCGCGGGCGACTGCTCACCTCTTCCGCCTGGCCGGCGTTCAAATCCCCAGCGACGTCCGGGTTAACCTAGGGAACCAAAAATGATTGTTTTCAGAGGAAGTAAGAAAAGCAGTCACCTGGTTGATAGAGGTAGGGTACGAACGACGTGCAGCTATCTTTCCCGGAAAAGCAAGTGCTATAGTCCATGTTTACCCGTTCCTCCGCTCCCTGCAACCCCGCGCTCTTTACGATAAGGAGGCTTTGTCATTTGCCGTTAAAATACTTTACCACTTTCAGTCTTTAAAAAATATTTTACGGTTAATATGAGACAATTTAGCTAATCAAGCTTTTTATGTAACTCCTTCCACTTCCTGTGATTTAATCTGCCCATATCCCATGCTTGGCTTTCTCTAATAAGAACAGCTGAAATTCATTTTCATGTTTCATGCAGTTCAAGGAATTTAACTCATTTATTTCATTAAACTTCTGGCTGCTCAAATTTGTCTCATTTATTTCATTATACGTTTTGCTGCTTGAACTGCAGCCAGTTAACTTTAAAACAAGTAAAAGAGACGGAAGAAAATTACTCCACGGATCAGGCTGATACTTTCGGATAGCAGCTGCAAACTTTCGGAGAGCGAGGTTGGCAGGAGCACGCTCCCTGCCGCGCTCGTCCGTGCTTGCACGCAAGCCCCTACACGGATTTCGTACGTTGGGAGCCCGAGCCGTGCTTACGCGCCGGTGGCTTGAACCACCCCGCTTTGGACTGACCCGAATTAAAGCTGCTCTTAAACGCTCCGGAAAGCGAGCGCGCCTCGAACCGCGGCAGGCAAGCAGCCTCCCTTCCCCGCGGCCACCCCCGGCCCCGGCCCACCCCCGGCGGGCGGCGCGGCCGTGCAAGCGCTTAACCCTCGCTGGAGACTCCCGGCTCCTCCGAGCTGGCCAGCGCCCCGGTGCAAAACGAAACCCGGCCGGTCGGTCCCGTACCCCGTGCGCTCAGGGCTTCAAGGACCGCGAGGCGTTTTCCAGATTGCTGGTGCCCGTCACAGCCTCGTTGTTACTAGTTTTACCTTCGAGAATGCAAACGCAGAGGAAATATTAACCAATGTCTGTTATCATGCTGTGTTTCGCTCTTCGTTGCACCAATGTAGTAATGTTGTTCCTTCACGGTTAGTGCTGCTCCCTGGTGCGAGGGGGAAGCAAAAGCCGCCCAGGAGAGCAGGGCGGACGGAGGCCGGCGCGATGCCGAGCGTCGCCCCCCCGCCGCGCCGCATTACCAACCCACTGAAAAAGGCTCTCCAAGCGCCAACTGCTGTTTAATATAAAAACCTAAGTTTAGAGAGCCAAAAAAAAAAAAAAAAAAAAAAAAAAACTAGATGCAGCTGGTGCTGCGTGTGCTTGATGCAAGCAAAGGAAGCTGCTGTTACGGGTTTTCCAGCCCTGCGAGGTCGAAGCTGTCGCCGCTGCCAGCTCGGTCCCGTCCCGTCCTGTCCTGTCCCGCCGCCCTGCGTGGGACCGCCGACTTGACTCTGCCTTTTCTCGCCCCACGCTCAAGCCTGTGGAAAGGTGACGACGGCAGCCCCAAGAGCTGCCGCAGCGCCTCCTCCTTCCTCAGGGGATCCCGGCACGCAATTCCCTGGAAAGCACGGGAGGCAGGGAGGAGGAGGAGGCTTTTCCCCACGCCGGTCTGCAAGCCCTGACGGCCAAGCCGGCCCCATGGCAAGAAGGGGAACGGCAGCACAGGCGTCTTCACCGAAGAGTGATCCGATTCAATTAACCGGTGTTGCAAAGGGCTTCAGAGAAGAAAAGCACCATCTAAGTCAGCCAAAAAGCCAAGCACGGAGCAGGCGGTGGGACTGGCTGCTGGTCACACACATAAAGGGCAGCAATTGGGGGCCAAAAGCTGGGCAATACCCATTTTATCGCGGAGGGTCTCAACGCCCCGCATGGCCTGCGGCATCCGTGCACCCGGCTGCAGCCACTGGGCTTTGCAAGAGCAACCGAATTTCGAGCCCGTCGCCAGGCTGCAAAGCGCTCGTAGCACACATCCGTGCCCGGAGCTCCATGAATTTATTGGGCTTACCCCTGGATCTGATTTAATCTCCTTCAGCTGGCGCGGTACAAGGCGAAGCTCGACGTTGCTTAATGTCGAAAGAATCATTTCTGCCGTCTTCTAATAAAGCACGCTGGTGTAAGCTGAAGTTGATGATAACAAGATTGCCGCGTTAAGGTGGCCAAAAAAAAAAAAAAAATCTCATTTTACAGCACAACTGAACTGTCAGTGCCAAAGAGCAGACAGGTTATTGCTCGAGCTCCTCCGAGGTTGCTTTTATTAAAACGGAAATTTCCAAGGCCCGGTGTGCGCCCAGGTGCGTGCTCGCGCGCACGGACCCAGCGATCCCCGCTCGAGGGCCGACCGCCCGGCCGCGGCTGCCGGCCTCTCCCTGCGCTTCCACCGCGCAGCCCCACGCTTGGCCGGCAGCCGCCGGGCCGAGTGTAAAAAACTGCTAAGCAAAGACTTTACAAGCGGGGCAGCAGCCCCAGCCGGCCCCGGGGGACCGGAGCAGCGACTCGAGCGCAGCCGACGGCGGAGGCAGGAGCGAAGTTCCTCGTCCCCGGCCCCGTGGGGCCAGCGAAAGCCTTCCCGGCGCGTTGGGTGGGTTTTGCCGAAGCGGCTCCGGGCGGGCGCCTTAGTTGAAGCAATCTGACTTTTTTTTCCCGTTTTTTTTATTATTTGGGACTGTTCTGTCAGCAGAACACCTATGCCTTTCCCGTATTTGTCCCGTACAGGCTTGCAGCCTGCACTTCATCATTAATTTCCCCTTATCCCCTCACCTAATTGCTCCCCGATGAGCTCGGGCAGCGAATGGGGCATGTCAAGCCTCCCCCGGCGGCGAGCGCTGCTTTCCTCTCGCCCGCATTTCAGGGCCGTCGCGCCGTCGGCGCAGCCGCGCTGGTTTAGCAGCACCGCTTCCTTCGCCGCCTTACTTTGACAACTGAATATTCCGCTTGTGCCTCCTCGGCGTGCTTTACATTCCTCCTAAATCTCCCCGCCTGAAGCGTGATATTTTCATGCTGTTCATATCTGCTCCTGCGGGAACTCGCGATAAGCTGTGGAAATGGCTTATACACCCGTCCTTCTCAGTGGAGTAACCACATACTCCTCTCAGGCAAAATCGTGGCATTAAGATCACTAAAAAAACAGGTATTAGAAACACTTCAGATATTTCTAAACCTTCATTTGGGCTGAAATGTAGCTGACCTGGTAAAGAATAGTGTATTCACAAAATTCATTACTTATTCAAGCTATGGGACACCGAGGCTGGTAGGAGCTCTGCCAGTACTGGATACGGAGGTCGTATGCCCACGGGCTATCTCTGCAGCCTGCAGCACCGTCACTGTTCTGAGCATTAACTTACCATGGTAGCTTATACACACACTATCTCACGTGACCCATATGTCTTTACAGAGGTTTTGCTTCCTGGGACAGAAGATGGCACCTGGCAAGCGGCACCGCCTGCCTGGCTCTTGCCCAGGAAGCCAACCCATACCAGCCTCCTGGTATTTGTCCCATCTGCCAACTATAGCACTTAATCTTACTTAATCAACTTCAGTGCTTAAAATCTTCAGTTTTCTCACAGCTTACCAAGAAAAATAGATTTGGCAATGGAGCGTCAGGTGCTGTTGTTTGCCTAGGCCGTCTGCATGGGAAGGATGCTCGGAGAAGCGCGGACTTTCCCAGGGGAACCCTTTGGGCCCCAGACCTCCCTCCAGGCAACTGCTGCCTCCCTCCTCCCTCGGGGCGTGGATGGAAGAAGTTTGGTCTTGCTGTTGCTAGCTCAGTCACTTTTCTTTCAGGCCTGACAATGGGTCAAAAATGGAGGGAAAAGAAGGAAAAAAAGTCAAAAACTTTTGCAAGGAGCGCCGTGCTGCAAGCAGCAGCTCTGTGTTTGAGCTCCCCTGGGCCGCAGGATGCCTTGCCAGCAGTGCACAGTTTTGGCAGCAGAGCATAAAACCAGCTCTGGTTGTTTACTGAGCACCAACTGCATGCCCATCGTTGGAAAGAAGAAGAGGAGACACAAGCAGCAATGTGAGGAGGTGCCAGGGCCACCACGGCCATGCCAGCCCCATCCTCACAGTTTGCTCGGCCCAGAGCCCCGGCATGGCGCTGAGGTTGCAATGGACACGGCTCAGCCCCGTGTGTTTGGGAGGCATCAAGAGACTCAAAACCACAGAATAACCTCATACTTTCCCCCTCCTTCCATCCCTTGCAAAAGGCAAGGGCAAAACAAGAAGGGCTGGATGTTGAGACCAACAAGCATCATGTGCAATTAGACCCTTGACCGCTCTGCTATTGGGGATGGAAAAGGAAGCTGGTCTGTGAACCTCATGTTTCCATCATAAAAAAAAAAAAAAGATTGGGTTATCTCTCTACATGCTGTAACTTGACTTTTGGAATGGCCATGTTTTACTTTCTACTACATTTTACACTACAATTTAAACATATTAGTTTCAGAACTGAGCTTACTGCCTAGTGCCATAAAAGTTTGCAAATATGGGATTTCACAGTGAAAGATCAGCCTGGAAACATTGCTTCCTTGGTACCGCTTACCAGTGCTAGGTACCTGGATCGTCCCAAAGCCCTGAAAATAGTACTATAACAATGCTAAAGTAAAAACATAGCAGAGCTTTCCATAGACGGTGCCTTTTTTTTAATTAAGTTGCACTCAGTTTGAAGTCGATAGGAGCCTTTATCTGCAAGCTCCTCCTTGCAAAGTTCATTCATCTTTGAGGATGCTGAAAGGGAAGTCTTAAAACTTTCTTAGAAGGAGAAACACTGTTGATTCTCACCCCCGGCACCTTGTGAAAAGTCATTCCCACCGCAGTAGTTTCCTCAAACACAAAACTGAAGGTGTATTTGCACTCAAGGCAGACATGAAGAATTTTGTCTGAAAAAGGCTTTTTTGGAAGGTTTAGTGTGTGGGGGAGTAGATCTGTGACGGACGCCAGTGGGTAATGTGGCCAAGAGCTCGCAACGGGGATGGTGGCTGCAAGAAGCAGGAACGAGCACGGCTTGGTGCTCCCTGCAGAAAACCACCGGACCTCATCGCTCGTTTTGTGAATCCCTTCCCCTGCCAAAGCCTGGGGAACTGGCATTCTCCAGATGGGTCTTCCAGCCTTTTTGCTCACCTGCTTTATCTATCGCAATGTTTCCTGCTCTCCCTCTCCTTTCTGCCCTGGAGACGGACAATCGTTGCTTATAATAATTTGTTTTTTATATACCATTTCTATCTCTCCCCTCAATCCACGCTGTGCCATTGTAGATGGTTTCCATGTGAGATGACTTCTTTCAAGCCTCATATCCTCCTGCAAGAGCCTGACACATCTGTCTCAGCCTGCTTAGTCTCTCCTTTGTGTACACTCAATATTGCAAGTTATTTAAACTCATAGCTATTTTCCTGATTAAATAAGCTGAGGACTAGTTACTGGAAAGGCATCATGGTTTTGTTAAAGCTACATCACAGGCTTGTTATTTTGATTCCTATTCACCCACCTCTCATCCTCCCATAGATAGAGGCTTCCAAGTTTCTTTATATACGAGTATTCACTCTTCTATTGAGAAATCTCTGCTCTTAAGTGCTATTCCCCTGTGGATCATATTCATCATGTTCTGCTCATTTTTCATTTTGTCTCTGCTCTGACAAATAAAAGTGAAGTCACTGGAGACAGAAGAAAAGGTGAGTAAAGGGCTTCCCTGCTCAGGTACCAAATCTTCCCAACTCTGATGAACCAGCTCGTAGGGCACAGCAGACTTCTCTCCTCCTTTCTTACAGACTAATTTTTACCTTGGATAAAATTCATGATATTTCAGTCAGCTCAATTATAACTGTCACTGAGATATATTAATAAAAAGGCAAATTCATCAGTGGAATTGTAATTGTAGCCACGTCTTCCAGACTCTGCCGGGCCTGGAGGGAAGAGCTTTGGAGAACATCTTTCCAATTAGGGAAGACTCCAAAAGTTAGAGCAAGGATGTGCACGATGGATGAAAATGCAAGGAAAACCAAAAATCAAAGGTGTAGTAGTTATAGATAGCTGAAAAATAGAGCATCTTGCTATTATTACTGACTGGATTTTGCTGACTGCACGGTTCACAGCCCAGAAGAGAGAGATCTGGATCCTGTTTGCTTTTCCTAGTTGTAGGATGGATTCCTCAGTCACACATAGAGGTTAAAGCTCTGATCTCCTGCCTCCGTGCAGGCAAGTGCAAAGTCATCCACACGCAGTTGCTTATACACGCGCAGAAGAATAAGTACATGGACAGATGCAAAATCATCAGGGCAACTGTTTTTGTTTTTTTTTTTTGTTGTTTTTTTTTTTTAATATATTATTTTAACCAGCAAACAGTGCGTCCTCATCTGACATCCAGTTATAGTCATTTCCCGTTAGGGCACAAAGTCTCGTGTGGACATGATACGCACCAGCGCTCAGGTAAGAGCTCCACACAGGACACTACTTCTTTGGGGGTGTCTACTCTGGCATGTACAATCACATCTCTCAATTAACAAATTAAAGCAGAGCATGAAGGGTAAACTAAACTGATCTCTGGTGTCTACAGAAAAATACACGGCATTTTCTCTATTTTAAGTTACAGCTTGACAGGAGGAGCTGGTGCATTCGTCATCAATGGATACTTCGGCTTCTCCAACACTCCTTCCCCACACTGTCTCCTATCCTCAGGAATGCAGTATAAAGCAAATTTTCATAGGTCTCT
Organism: Rhea pennata; assembly: GCF_028389875.1. Lineage (NCBI taxonomy): Eukaryota > Metazoa > Chordata > Aves > Rheiformes > Rheidae > Rhea > Rhea pennata. The sequence continues at coordinate 6,867,976 of NC_084668.1, forward strand.
TCACTTCTGACAATATATATGTAGCAACTTTTACAATAATGCCGCTAGTTCAGCTAAGTATAGATTTTATCCTTCCCTTAACTAAATTTTCCACAAGAGCACATAAAGCACAGACAAAGAGCACTCCTGGCAAATTAAAGAGAATATAAATGTACATGGCTAGCATAGTAGAGGAAAACACAAGAAAAAATTTGGGGAAATGTTTTATAAAAAAGGAGCACCAGAATACAATTGCAACCATGCCCTACAAGCTATAGTGTCTGGGAGTAGCCTTGAACTGGTTAACATTGAGCCAAAACTCAAAATTCCCCGGAACAGCTGAAAACCAATCACCATCAGGCACTGCACAGCAAAAAAGTAATGGAGCAGATAACAGTGAAGGCAAAACAAGGAGACTTCCAGGCCTTATCGCAGCACCGCAGGGTCACCTGGGGCCAAGTCTTTTGTTTTTCTTCTGTTTTCGTTTGCCTGCCCATACAATGAAGGACACCACGCCTTCGGTCACCTCACTTGGTAGTGCAGGCAGCAGAAGAGGGGCCAAGACTTTGTGGGGTTCCAGGTGTCCCTGTCATTGTAGATGAGAGACACATGTATAGCTTACAACTTCTACAGGTAGTGTTTTCCCAGCTCCTACCTTCAGGAAATATAGATAAAATACTTCCATTGGCTCTAACTGGTTGTAGAAGAGGACCTCTTTTCCAAGTTATGGTCACCCATTCCAGGCAAAACGAGTTGCCTAATAGTTGCCCCTTTTGTATCATCAAGGAGAATTGAAAAAGCAAGTCTAACATCAGCAGTAAAAGTAGAGGAAGATAGTAGTGAAATGTAAGGGGCAGGATGTTCACATAAATACTTTTTAAAGTTACTAGATAAATTTATATATAAAGGTCCATCAGGGCTAGCAATACACTAACACCTGTAGATGAAAGCTGTAGCTCAGAAGAAATTACTGGCAACTGAGAGAGTATGTGAAAAAACAACTCAAACATTTGTCCTATTAGTACAAACTTTGGCTAGCTGTTAGCTTCTCACATGCTTTTTGTTGCTGTTGTTTCTTAGTAATTAGGAGAAAAGCTGCAGTTGCAGCACAAACAGTTCCCTGTGGGTTAAAACACTAAGTCAGACAGAAAATAACAATGGCTTTTGGCAGCTTTGGAAGATTTGGCTCTTCATCAGGTTGCATTTCTTCTAAAACCAGCCCTTGCCACCATGCCAGGAGCAGACGGCCCTGCGGGTGCAAAGCCCATGCTGACCACATGCCAGGAGACCTGGCTGGCACCATCAGCTCCCGATTCCCAACTATTCCCTTGGTAACTGCTGTTTTCTCCTTCCCCTCTCCTTGCTCTACTTCTTGCCTCAGCTGTGAGTTAGTTTGCACAAAGGAAGGCAGAGGGTCCTGATCTACAGAGGGTATCTAGAAAATTCATGTGGGGCTTCAGCAGGACTTGAATACTCATTTGCTATCTAGGGGCCCTGCTAGTCATTCAGGCCCGGACCCCCACCCAGGGCCCACAGAAGTTTAGATGAAGTTAAATTGCTATCGACCTACATGTATTTCGCAGCCATCCCTATTTAGAGGGGAAAACGTTCACCAAGCTCCGCCGAGTCCAGATATGCAGGAGACGTATTTTCAGCTGCCCGCTCAAGATGAAAGAGTTTTGATGGAGATAAGTTGTGCTCTCAGCCAGGTGCCCAGGTTACAAATACATGTAGCAGCACAGACGTCTGGGATCCTTTTGTTAAGTTATAAAACTCATTCTTAAGAACAGCAGAAACAATTCCCTCTCTCAAGTATTCTTGCCTGAAGATGGCCTGTTGAAGAGCTCCTAAAAACAGAGCAGGCAAAACTGAGGTCCTGCTCTGGATTTCTTAACCGAAGGGTCTTTCCTTGCAAGCTGGTGCGGGGGCCCTTCTCCTCCCTGGACAGTCCTGCTGCCAGCACGAGCTCTGCGCTCGCTGCCTGCGCTTGTGTGTGGTCTTGCTGCCGACCGAAGCACAACATCGTCCTCCCAGAGGAAACGACCACCAGCCTGGCCAGAAAACAAGAATGCCATTTTGTAAAACATTTGGGTTTGTCTCACTGTGGTTTATTGGCCTTTTGCTTTGCTTTTGTGTAAAAATGAAGGCGCTTTCAGGAGAAAGAAATGCACTGCAGATAAGCATATAAACCAAGGATTAAGTCACCCTCTGGGGAGATGAGAACCTCTCCATTAAATCTCTGATTTATTCTAGGAATTGGGCTTTTGTTAATCACTTATTTTTTGGTTCATTGGCCTAGTTGTGTTTTGGGATGAATATACCATTTTGTCACATCAGAAATGGAACATTAATAGGAATGTACTGTTAATTTGGAGGATGCTTGTATCCGCTGAAAAGAAATAAATGATGCTATAATTAACGTTGAAAAATAATTCAGTCAAACCTTGGAAGATTTACAGAGGCAGAAATGCAATGCAAATTTCCTTGCTTGAAATATTCATAAGTGATTTTGTGAGTCATTACAGTTACCCTGTAAGCAATGTTTTAAGTAGCCAGTGCTTTGCTCTGCATTTCTTGCTCTTTCTCCTACAGGTCAATAAGTTTTATAGTCTTCTCCCATGCCTACTAGGTCTCAGAGTCCAAACTCTGGCTGGTCCAGCTTTCCCCATGCCTAAAGTAAGGTTCAGGATTTCTCTCCAGGGACTGCAGCCAAAGCATGCTCAGCACCCTTATTTACTGCAGTAAAATCCTTCTTTGGACCAAACCCTACAGCAGGTGCTTGGCCACTATCACCAGCTGCTATTGCAAGACACTGTGTCCTAGCAAATGCTTTTCACACAGAAGAAGCAAGCTGCAAACTAGACCGTAGAGCAAGTCTCACCTCTCCACTGCACACTGGTCAGAGAGGGCTGGCAGCTCTTGTTGGAAAAGCAAGTAAAGCCTGGAGAAAAAGAACAACATGCAGCCCCACAGGGTTATCATGGACCTTGCAACAGCCCTCAGCAGCTCCAGTTCATCTGGAGATACTCTCACATTTCATGGAGCAGTGACACCTCTGGGGACAAGAAGCAAAGGTGGAGAAACACAGAGCAACTTGTTGAAGGTCACTTCCCTGGCAAGACCAGTCGCAGCCCCTGACTCCCACATCAGCCCTCCAACTTCTGCAGAGACCTTCGTTTTCCAGGAGACATGAAACCACCTGCAGGTCTTCATTAAAGAGGAATTACAAGCTCAATGAGCTTTGCCTCAGCTTCACACAGTACCAAAAAGGGGTTTGGGCAGCCCGAGGTGGCAGGGAGCAAATCCCTGTTGACAGCAGCAAGCAATGAGCTTCATGGATTACATCTGTCTGCTTTGGTGCACAGCGGGCCAAGGCTTTCACATGTGGTTTTAGCTACTCCATTTCTGCCACTGTGGCTTGAATGTCTCTCACTGTGTTGGGGGAAGGCAGCACCCTCTGAAGATCCAGCCTCTTCAAAGGACCCTCCATAAGGCAAACACCAAGAACTCAACACTTTTACAGTGTATATATGAGCTGTAAAAGCAGCTTCACGTGAAACTTTGGAGCCATCTTTTTCAAGATAGAGATTCTGACAGCATGTGAACAAGGCATAAAAGCTGGGAAGTCGAGTTTTCTTTGTTGCTGCTGTTGGCCTTGGTTTTGTGCTTTATTCTTTCTTTGATCTTTGATTCACCCTGCCAGGTATACTGAGAGAAGCAACCTGTCAGATGTCATAACAGTGACTGCTTAATTTTCCTAAAGTTAATGGAGAGAAAGTCTCTAATCACGCATGTCCTTCTGTAACTTTTTAGCTTTCGTGATGAAGTAGAAGGCAGCATTATGGCACTTACGGGTATTGATTATTTAAACTAATGGACTGAGACTGATTGAATCTACTGCCACAGTGAGGGGGTTCTGCATTGTTTTCCTTTTATGAGTGCAATAGGAAATACCTCCCAAACTCCAAGGCAAAGAGGCTGGGTGAACTGCACCCAATTCCTCGTTGCTCCAGCTGAGATGGTGGTGGTGCCAGAAGGAGTCTCTTCACCCAGTTGCTGCACTGCAGTGGGCAGCAGAAACACTTCAGCATGTGATGTTGACTTCTTAGCACAGTCACTGGAGTTTCTTACCTTAATAGCTCTGCCTGCAATGATGCTTTGTGCCCATGAGGCAAAGGGTCCTCTGTACAGGAGACCTATCACCCTAGAGCCTCAGACAAAGCCCGTGAGATAGCCGAGTGCTGAGCAGAAGGTGGGGATCCCTACATTCCTGCCAACCGCAGCTTTAGACAAGGCTTTCCATAGCTCCCATGGGCTACAAGGAATTTCGGATTATTTTGGGACTGTTGGGGAGGGGAGGGAAGCGAATCTGACTCCGGGAGAAATGGAGGAGTCGCAGCCCTGGCTCCAGCAACACGTCCTTGCTGCTCTCTGCAAGCAGGGCCACTCAGCGCCTGGCCCTGCCACTCTGGCCATAGGCTTCTCCTGGGCACCCAGCACGCATGGCTAACTGGGCAGCTGTTCTGTGCTGTGGATGGATATCTACTGGGGATGAAGATAAGGCAACCGTACATACTCAGGTTACAAAAGCCAAATGTCTGGAGACCAAATTTTGCTTTGTTAATCCTTGGTCTAGCTATTATACTTTTAATTTGCTGTCTCATGCAGGTTATTCATGGGAATGTTTTGCCAAATTGCATTAAACTGCAAGATGTGGAAAATATAAGCAAACATAGAAATATATGAGACATTGCAAATGTCTGAGAGGTATTCAGCAAGAGTTTGTTCATCAAACAAACTTCTGCGCTGGGTTCCCCAGACAGCTACCTTAGACCAGTTCAGCAAAGCATGTAATATCACAGACATCTTTTGGGTAATTTCAGATTCAGGTCCAAATGGGTAGCTAGTACTTCAGGCAAAGCTGACCAGGCTTATTGGTACAGTTAAATTCCCTCACCTTTACCAGGATATACCAAATCCAACCTTCAAATTACTTATCTTCTTTGGTATTCCTATCTTGGCATTGTAAGAAATAGCATGCAGCAGAAATAAGGCAAATAAAAATACTCAGGCAGACTTAGCTTCTTTTGTACCTTCTTTTGAGGGCAAAGGGAGAAGGTAGGACTGTGAGCTTTGACATTTTCCTCAACCCAAGTCAAAGAGGGCATCTAGGCTGTAAGCTGCCATACTGTCGGGAACCATAAAACCCATTTTACTTTGCATGAGCTGACGATACGGTCTCTATGGGCCATTTAGGTTTCCAGGAATACCTTTATGTCATACTATTTCCCTATTTAAAGAAGAGATAGATAACAAATGGCCAGCAGCATGCATTATGGAAAACAGCCCCTGTCAAGAATCTCTAGGTGCTGTTGTGAGATTAAGATGAGGGCAGCTATCCCTAAACCAACTTTACTTGTACAGCTGCTGACCAAATGATGCGTAATATTTTGATTATACAATTGAAGAGATGCAAAATTAGCATGGTGCAAAATAAACAAATTAAAAAGCCCAGCTGAATCACTTAAGACATAGGTGCAGGAACAGAGGCTTCAAAATAATGATCAGATGTTTTACAAAAGGAAGAATTTTCTCACTCAAAGCAAAATTAGGGCCATAGGAAGGCAATTAAATGATCTCATGGTCCCTTCTGGGTTTCATGAGCTCTAAATTGCCTTATGCCTTCCCAATATCTCTGAAAATAAGTGTTAGTCACTTGATATTATTTCGGAGTGCTATGTTTCGGTTCCTGTGAGCAAGGGAGAATTTTCCAAAGGACTGGATTAGCAAACCAGGCAAAAGAAGCCATCAGGCAAGGAATGGTGGTAGAAACTTCTGAGGAACAGTAGTTTCTACTGTAAAAAAGTAAAAGGCTAACATCCTAGTAAACAAATAGTTGCAATACGCAGTTTATATTGATATCTTGCAAATGTTATAGGTCTTTGTGTATACATGACCAGAGAAAATTTTAATGACTGACAACCATAAACACTGACTTTCTGCTTTAAAAACCCAAAATGTCTCTAGTGTTTCAAAAATCGCACGTTCAAACAACAAAAGCCTCCATCACTTACCTGCTTAATGTTGGTGTGATTTGTAGCATCAGAAGCATGAATAAAACTCGCCCATTTGTTCGCCACACCGGCAGCCTCTCTCTGGGGTGGCATGTGTCCTCCTGCCCCAGGTGACATGTTGAGGGCCACACGACCTCACTGCTGTCTCTTCTCTGCTGTTGAGAGCTGGACTCATCAGCACAGTACCAGGCAGGAGGCCTCGCTCACCGCCCCCTTCGCTTTGCAGCCAACTCTGGGTATACGAAGTGCCCAGAGAGTTTATGGAGTCTCTATCCTTGAACATATTCAAAATCCATCTGGACAGGGCCCCAGGCAACCTGTTCTAGGTGACGCTGCTTGAGCAGGACGAGTAGACTAGATGAACTCTAGAGGCCCCTTCCTACTCCAACCATTGTGCAATTCCATGAAGGACACAAGTTTCCCACAGCGCTGGTGCCATGCCAGCACCCTGCGGACATCCCAGCTATCCCCAGGATAGCTGTGGGGGTACAGCTGGGATGGATTCACAGAAGGGACAGCCAGGGCAGAGCGTGGCTCACGAGGAGGCCACGTGCCCCAACTGTTGGCAGGCACATGGCAGGTCACCAGCTTGCCTCCAAAGGAGATACTGGAGCATGGAGACAATTTATAGTCCTTTCTTTGGGGCAAAATACAAAATACAAGAGATAATCAAAAATATTTTTTACAACATTTTTGCCATTCTTTTTCGGTGGGAACTCTGGTTTCCAATCAGTAGGGCAACGCTGACCTCTGCTGCCTGAAAGTAAAATTACTAAAAACAACAGAGGAAATGACTAGCTCCTTGCTTTGGACAAGCAAACGTAATGCCAGGCAAGCGTAATATTATTTCCTTGTAAATGGGGACCTCCCCAACCAGGGCCAGTGCAAGTGTTTGGCCAGGGGTGCTCAGCCCCAGGCTAACAGGAGAGAGAAATGCACCTGCAGGAACGATACCGAGCAGCTGACAGTCAGGCAGCGGCCGGGCAGAGCCCATGAACCTCTTCAAGGTTTTGCTCCACTGGTTGGGAAAGCAGCTGAGAAAAAGTGCCACAGAGCCGAAAGTGGCATTTCACTCAGTCAAGTAGAAATGTGGTGGTTTTACGGCGTCTGTACTCTAAGATGTTGGACAAAGATCGCTAAGATGCCTTATTATGACAACTTTAAAAGAGTTCGTATTTAGAAGAGATTAGCTTCTCAAAATTGGTGTCAAAACATAATTATAAAACTACAGGTTATTCATCTTAAAAATTCTTTGCATCAAGCAATGAAAGCCTTGAAAGGAGAAGTACCAAACTGGGAGGCATTTCCTGGGGCAGTTCCTCAAGGGTCAGGCATACTGCTTAACATTTTCCTTTAATGTTCTTGGCATAAAAGTGAGGAGTGTGGCGATAAAAAAGTGCTGATGGCACAAACCTGGGGGCACCTTCAATACAGAGGAGGATTGGGTAGTGTTGACAACCGAAAACACTAGCGCAAAAGCAATGAGAGAAAGCGCTAGGTGGTAAACATAGGGGCTCCTTGGTTGGAGACAGGCTCCTGAGAGACCCTGGCCCCTACTCAGGTCATTCCTGCAGCAGTCCTGCAGGCTTCCATGAGTTCACCATAAGGGCTGCAGTGCGTTTCACCCGACAGTGTTGCGCCTGTTACGCTTGAGCTGCTCCCTGCCTTCTGCTGCTGCAGATGCTTTGCTGAAGCTGCCGTGCACAGTGTGACGGCACACACTTCTGGCAAGAGCTCAGGGCCAAAAGCAAACAGCAGCAGCACGCTCCTGCTCTCCCTGCGGGGTTGGCAAGGCTCTGCAGCTTCCTAGGCATCACCTTCCCCACAGACTTGGTTCCCATCCTGCGGCCCTCGGCTACAGACACTTTTGCTAGTTTGACACTGGAGTAACATGGGGTAGATGATCCTCCTGTTTCTGTCCACATTCGGATCCACAGAATTTGACATCTCCTGGAGGAGGAGGAGAGGAGCAAAAGGTTTACTGGGACTGAAACTGGAGGAATTGCTTCTGGAAGTCACACGGAGTGTATTAGTGCTGCTATTCTGCAGCTGGGCAATAGCGACAGAGACGAGTGAAGTGAGCAACTCACCTTTGGAACAGGGACTCACAAAAGGCTCCTGACTCCTGTTCTCCGCACACTGGCAAAACCAGCTGCATCCCCCCGAAACGTGCCACAGCTGAAGGATATGCTGGGCAAGCCGGTGCCACTGCTAATCAGGGAGAGAATTATGTGTGTTTGTGGTCAAGGTGGCCTATCCTGGGACATGTATTTCCTAGTCATTGTCACAAGGGCTAATTTATCTTCGTAATTAGTTTCCATGCCTTAGAGCAGCGAGGCGCTAAATAAGCATTTAACACTGATGTATTGCAGCACTTCCCTTGGTGGATGAATGGCACTGGTGTTGGCCAGCGCTGATGCAGCCGTATCTTCTACAGTCAGGGGACTCACTCAGATATTAGCCCAATTAGAGGCCAAAAAACATAAGTAGGCTTTTAAAGTCAAACTCAGGGAACAAGTCTTCTCCAACCTGCTCGTGCTCTGAAAGACGGCAACAGCATTTCCCTCCTCCTGCTCCAAGATGCACATCGAAAGGGCTCCTCAAGGGGAGATGACTCTTAGCAGGAGACCCTTTTTCAGGATCAGGAGCCCATTTTCAGCTTTGCAGATCACTGACAGCACTGCCAGAATTAGTCACAGATTAGCACAAACTGCTCGATGCCGATTTTCCATCACTGATGCCCCTCCCATTGAGAATCCCTTTGTCTCCAATTCTTTAATATCTCCTGAGCCCATCCTACACAGTGTCAGCATGGGAAACCCTCTTTCTTCTTCAGATACATTCGTTCCTCCCAGAGTTATGTCTTGTTGCTACTCACAAGCTTCATCCTAATCAAAAATATTATGGACGCATACCTTACCTAGGGCGAATGTCCATATCCCAGCACATCTGCACTGATCTACACCAGTGGAAGAGCTGGTGCTCTAAGATGAGCTTTTCTGAAGATTTTTCCTTATATCAAAAAAAAACTCTTCTTTGGGAAAATTATTCATGTATTTACTTATTTAGACTGAAAAAAATGCCAGTCCTAATCTTTCCTGTCTTTAATTATGCACTGCATAAAATGCCACATGGGGAGTAATTATTTCAAGAGGAGAATGTCTGAAGATTATGATGCAGTTGAGGAAATGGCGAAAAGCCAGATACTAGGTGCATTTTTTTTGAAAAGGGAACTGTCAGACTGGAGAAAATCTATCAGGGGAATGTCTATGGACTGAACACATATAATAATTGCATTAAAAGGCTTAGCAAACAGGACAGAAATGTGAAATCTGTTGATGAGCAAGAGCTGGGGACTACCGTCAGTGCCCACAGGCATGGGAATGTCATACCAAAGGAAACGGATGATTTTGAAGATTTTATTAACAGAATCCACTGACAATTCATTGCAATGCCTGCAAGGGCCAGTAATGGGAGTATCCGCTCTAACCTGGAAGGCATCGGATGGGAACACCACAGGAGAAAAGATGTGGTATTTTACCCTAGAGTGACTAAGCATATGGAACTGAGGCAGGCTGGCAATGTTGAGCGAAAATGATCAGGAAGAATGCATTTCTGTTACAGTGAAAAGTATATTAAGATGTTTACTGAAAAGAATAGACTTAATAGTTGCTAACTTACATAGAACAGAAGCAGAAATAAAAAAATACATTATTCTACATACTAGAGTAGACTATGAAATATCTGCTAATCTAGTAAATTATAGACAGCAACATTTGTTATACTTAGTATAGTTTTTTACTTGATTAAATATGTTATTACTATTTGGTAGGAAAGTGATTTAGTCTATGTACCTAATTATTTCTTTGAAAAAGCTGCATGTTAATCTTTATAACTGTGAAATTAAAATGAGCATAAAGCCTCACTTTAATTGAGAGAGTTTTCCAGAGCACAGTAAGAAATATGACCTCAAGGCCTACCACCTGGCTACAGCGGCTCTTGTGCAGCCATATCTAGCAATGTGCAATTTAAAAACCTCTCCTTCCTGCACAGGGACTAGAAAGTATTAGCTGGTTGCAGCACTCATAAACCATCCCAACTCTTGGAAAGAGGTAGGAAAACTGTGCTGCACAAATTCAAAAAGTAACTAATGTGAGCATGACCCCCAAAATGCACAACAGTGGGAAAGTAGCTTCTTCCTAACCATTAGGGAACCTTTTGTCCTCATTAAGTATCTTTTCTTTTGCAGGTTAGATTGCAGCTTTAGAAAACTCATAGTTTCTAGTCATGATCGTCTTATTGAATTGCTTTACAGCAGTGGAAAAGTTGCAGAGGCCCATATTTTAAATTTGGATAGTTCATGTTATCAACTTCAGTCTTCGTTTTCAGGGTTTTTCCTTTTTTCTGAGGCTGCAAAAAAAAAACTCTATGAAAATCTGACCATTAGTACACGTTCCTAAAATAGATGTTGGAATTAGGTAGCTAATCCTAGGTGCCCTCATTTGAAGATGTTCTTAGGCTTTTGGCTACTCAGAGCCGATTCTAATTGCAGTTGAAGAGTAGCTCCCAGTTTTACAACCTATCAGATTTGTATGCCCAGCTGACACATTGTAAGTATATGATTGAAAAAAATTGTCTTGTCCTTCCTACTGACCTTTCTCCTCCCTCTGGATATGTTTTAATCCACCATACTCTGCCTCATTTGAACTTCCGCACTTCTTTGTTCTGTCCGGCGCTTTCTTTCTGGGGCCCTCCAGAGCATGATGCTGCAGTAATAAAATGCCACAGCTGGACTTCCAAGCCTAGGTCATATACAGAAATTCACCATTAGACAAAACCAGCTGAGGGTCTAGTGAATTGATGAATAAAACATGCTTCAATAAGAGAATCTTCCTAAGCATGAAGTATGATTATAATGTCCCTTGGCTGGAAAAAGGCTTCGTTCCTCAGCTGAAATTCCTCAGAGCCAGAAGAATATTTTTGCGCTGCTATTACGGAAATAACCACCAAAGTCTTCAACAAAGTACTATCCACCACGGATGTACAGGTTATCAAATAAAATCACATTTCCGAGTGTTTCAAATGTGGAGTTTTCTCAGCTGCAAATTCAAAGAGAAACTCATGCCTCGCAGCTTTATTATCATTCGAGGAGTTATCAAAGAATAGAAATCATCAAGAGACAACATGATGGCAGATCTGGTTAAAAAGTGCAAACCACTTTCTTTTCTGACAAGTCAAATATCAAAGTAGATTCACTTCAGGAACATTGGCATCAGTTTTCATCAGCTTTCTCGTAAGACTTTGATTGGCACAAATGATCACAGGAAGCAAACTTCACGCTGAAAGTGCTCTGCCCACCTCCAAAGAGTAAGTTTGTTGGGAAGGACTAATTGGGTGAAGAAATTCTCTCCTTTGAGAGGCCTTTTTCTTGTTAACATTTGATAATGTTCACGCTATACAAACTAACTCTGGAGCGCAACTTTCCGCCGTCACTCTGAATAGGCAAAACGGCAGCCGCTCACGCCAACTATTCTTATTTCCGTCGTAGAGAAACAACTGCCCTTTGCTCAGTGATCGAAACACATGCCGCAGCAGAGGACAGAAAATGAGGTACTGGGAGCTCAAAGGACTCGTTATTTCTGCTGACGGCCTCTGCTTTCGCTTGGTGAACGTACCCGCACGAGCGTCCCGGCTCGGCGGCGCGGGGAGGGACCGAGCGGCGCGCAAGGCTCTGCGCCAGGGCTCTGCGGCAGCCGGGGCCGGCGGCTGCCCGCAGCAAAGCGCGCCCGCCGCTTTGGGGGCAATGTGAAGGCCCTCTGCACATCCGTCACCGCACAATAGCCTGGAGGAGATGCACGGGGTCACAGTTTTTCAGAAGCATTTAAAAGCATTGCATCCTGTTGACGTCATCTGACACGGTCTGCGCTTAGGACTGGGGAGATTTAGAGCATCTGCATTTGTTGTTAGAGGAAAAAGCTGTAGAAAATTTGCAGCTCATCAGAAAAGGAAGGTTTTGGTTCCAGTGCTGTATTTCTGCTTGTTGGACAACTGGTCCTATGAAGTTCAGAACTGGGTGGGAGCCGGGTCTGACAAGGTTTTACATGATTGATTAAGTTCTCACTTTGTCTACACATTTAAATGGGTGGTTCTCCTGCATCATGATGGCAGCACCACCTGTGGCTTTGTAGAAATTACCATATCCTTCTCTTACAGCTAAAGAGACGATTGAAATGAGAAATGCTTTAGGGGGAAAAAAAATTTAAGACCCAATACTTTCTGTTGCTATTTAGGAGGTCGTGTTTTATGAGAGTTTTAAACGGTACGATTAGAACAGGAGAAACGGCTTTCCTTAAGGTTTTCTCGTTATTTCTTTTCTAAATCCTGTTTTTCCATCTTTCCTGAGTTGCCCCAAATCCCCGGGTCTCGACAGGCAGCGACGGGGAGCCCATGCTGCGGTACATCTGGGGACGAGCTGTGCCTCCAGCCCCGAAAGGGGGATGTGTGCCACGCTCCCACGTGGCTCTTTTGAAGAACGTCTTTCCACACCACATGGAAATACTAGCAGAAGAGTGTGTTTCCGTTTTACCTGATGAAAGTCTGAAGGGAATAGTGTGGCAAAATAGGAAGTTCTTCTGAAGCAGACCACTGGAAAAGCTTGCAGGATGGGTGGAGCAGTGGGTCCCCTGCCTCTCCAGGGGCCTCCCTCTGCCCCGCACCGGGACGCTTCATCCCAGCCCTGCAGCGAGTTGGGGCGAATTGCAAAGGTGACAGGCTTCTTGCTGGCTCAACGCGCTGAGGAAATTTCAGCTTGAGAAAGATCATTTCTGTGCAAAGGGAGACACTGCGAGCAGCAGAAGAGCTGTGGCCTATTCTGCATTCTGCCCCGCACGCTGCAAGCGCTGGAGAAGCAATTAATAACGTCAGACCGTTTTACACTTTTAGAGAAGTTATTTATTATTACTATTGTATTGGCATGACACTTATCACCTCAGTAATATAGCCTCTCACTTACAGTAATGGATCTAGCCTCATAACCTGCCTGCGAGGGAAGGAAGATTTAAAGATGGAGAATTTAGGCCCAGCAAGATTAAGTGATTACGGCCCGACGGGGGAAGCTCGCGGCCCGGCTGCATGCAGCCTCTCGGGAGCAGGTGCAGCACTTAATTACGAAAATGGACTGCCCTTCGCGTGCTCAGATGCAAATGCTTCTCTGTTAGTGAGAAGAAAAGATACCCAGCTGGGAAGTTTTTAAGAGCAGGTACTTTCTGGCGCTATTTCTAGCCTGATTTTTGGATGACAGAAGATGATAGACCTTTTGGCAGTCAGGATGTAGGTGAACACGAATGGCATAATGGTCCCCCGACCAAACGCGTGTCCTCTGGAGGCAACCCCGCAAGCAGCAGCGCCCGGCACTGCCAGGCTGGCTCTCCCCTTCGTGCCCAAGTGCCAGGTAGCAGCTCCAGAGCAACTTCAGGCTGATAATAAAATTACGACGCGTTCTGGAAAAGTGTTATGAGCAGCCACTTCTTGACAGCAGACAACACAACGATCCTGTTGTGCCAACTGTTAACTGTCAGCTGAAAACATCCTCAGTGTCACAGTGATGGGCGCACAGGCTTCTCACTGGAGCTCACTGCTGCAGGGTGATACCTGACACAAAGAGGGGCAGAAAGCAGTTAAATAACTTCATGGGGAAAGGCAAGCGTTGAACACGGTTGTGTGGCTACAGCCTTGGGCACAGGAGGTGCTTAGCCGACAGAACAGGGGAAGAACAAGTGATAGGAGAAAGACTATTTTCTCTGGTCCCTACTTCTTCCCTTATTTCTTCCCTCGCCAGATGGGATAGGTGGACTTTTTCTGGGCAAGGTAGACTTTTTGGCCGAACAAGTTTGAAATCTCTTACGTTCTTACATTTTCAAGGACTGTCGTGACATATGTAAACATGATTCCAGTAACAGTATAAACACTAATTATGCTCAAAAGCACTTTGTTGCTGGATGATGGAAGTGCTAAATCTATTTAAGTTCCTGCCTGAACCTGCAATGAATTTGGGGAACATATTTGCTAAGGGGAGGCTGCTCCCCTGGTGCAATGCAGCTCACCCATACTAAGGAGAAAGCAAGAACTTTACGCTGCCTTTAATTACTTATATGGCTTTGTACTACGCATTATATTAATGTCATTAGTTAACATTTCAAAAGCATCAAGGATATTAATAAACATTAAGCACTGGCTCAGGAATAATTTATACAAAATGCAGTGAAGGTATGTTCTGGCAGCACTTGCCGTTTTAAATCATTTGTAATCAGGTGACACACTCTCAGGAAAACACCTACACAACCCACAGGTCATTTATTTCATGTCACCTGAGGCCATGAAGCAAAAACACTGCGTTGCATTTGGCAGCAATTCCTGGGGAGCCTGCACCAGCCAAGCGGCAAGCCCTTACCTGGTCCACCAAGCCCAGCAGGAAGGTTTTCCCCAACTCCAGCTGCCTTTGGATAACGCCGTGGGGAGGAGGGATGCACTGCTGGAGAAGTGAGTTAGGAAGGATGGGACATTGGAGAGAAACCTTGAGAATTAAAAGAAAAGCTTAGGAAGGACATCTAGGCTGTTTTTTTTTTATTTTTATTTTTTGTCATTACTATTTTTAAGTAGATATGAAAACAAGTCCATCAGTTAGGGGTAAGCTTGAATGAATAATTTTTACACTGAAGGTTATTCACAGTTCAGTTGTTACATTCTCCAGTGGTAATTATTTCTGCTTTGGGTTAGATCATATGAATCACGGGGATTTCTTTTTCCTTCCAAAATGAACAGCTGATATTTAAAATTGGAGAATAACCCATAGTCAATAATAAATAGTGAAGAAGGTCTATATGCTACGTGTTAAATCTGTAGAATTTTTGTCCAAGTTTCCCTGAATACCTGCTACTTTTCCCAAATAATAAATGTCATGCCCTGCCAAAGCACGACAAACCAAAGTCAACATTTAGCTGTATGAAAACATCTGAAAATCAGGTTCTCTTAGACTGTTTGTTCAGCACTATAAAGTATATTAGCACTTCTTCCAGAAATAATAAAATTAAAACATTTACCCTCTGGAGGATCACTTAGCTACCTTATAAAATAAAACCACTTTGAGTTATGAAAGCATTGCAAAGTGCTCATAAAAGCAAGGGGCTTGGTCTTGTCGTAGTGAAGTCAGTGGCAAAATGCCCATTGGGTTGAAACATAAAGCAAACGCAGCCACTGGAGCATTGAGCTGTAATCTTCTTTAATCCGCAGTATCAGCTGTTGACAGATACACAGCAAGTGATTAATAGGATGCTAAAAAATGTTAACAAAACAGTGGGGACTGAGAGGCTGCTATGAAAATTTCTTTATCCTGTCTCTAAATTCACCAGAGGTACCATCATTACAGTGTATGACAAAACATATGTTTTCTCTCCAAACTTGCTCGCAGGTCTAAGCGACGGTGTCATCAGACTATCGGGACCCGACGAGTGGAAACGAAGCTTCCGCTATGCTCTTTGCTGCTCCTTCTCAGAGAGCAGAGAAATGCTCCGCTGGGTCCAACCCTCTCAGATTTTCTGCAAACCTTCTTCACAGCCAAAACTTTTCCAGCTGTAGCTTGTACTCTTCAAACGTTTTTCTTGGAGGGATTTCTTTTGCTGCTGCTCAAACAAGAAATTAAAAGAGACCAAGGGCTGAACAACGCATTTCCTGCGTCTTGTGGCAGCTGCTGCCTTAGCTAAAATCAGTGTCCTTAAATAACGCAGGCTCTTTTCTGAGCACCTCGGCTGCAACCCCAGCTCCCAAGCCGGGCTGCCTGTATGAAGGCATTCATACTAGCAGGATGAGCCGTGAGGGGTTTTTTTCCCCCATTATAGGATTATTTGCAGTGATAAAAGCTTTTTTAGTGACAAGGAAGTACTGAATACTGGTGGTGGAGGAAGGAAGGAAGTTTGCTCGCATTGTGCTGCGATTGCTGCAGGAGCACGTCCCTGACTCAGGCACTTCCCAGCAGAGCTGGAGCAGCTGGCAGATGTAGCAGAAGCAGGGGGAGTCGCTGTTACTGGGGTCCTCTCCGAACCCCGAGGTTGCTCACCTCTCATCACGAGTTTAGGTGGGTGGTCGAGCTGAGCTGAACTGCTAGAAGGGAGTGAGTGCCCTCAGGCCCTGCCGTTGAGTTTGTCAGTCCCACCCCTGGTGGAATACACATTGGTGTGAAACAAAATAATGTGATTTCCAGGCTTTTGCTGGCTTGTGTCCAGCCAGCTTGGCCACAGGGCAGCGTGAACAAGCCCTGGTCCATAGATGTCTTTAGAGACTTAAAAAAAACTCTTACAACCTTGCAAGATTTGAGTAGGTGCCGGTCAATCCTTGAGTAATTTCAAGGAGAGAAGGTTAATGACAAAGGTAGTTTTAGATTCCAGTAGGGTTGCTCTCAGTCTGGAGGATCTGAAAAATAATTGAAAAAAAAAAAAAAAGAAGAAGAAGAAGAAGAAGGATGAACTTTTTCAAGTTATGACCAGAGCCAGAAGATTAAAGACTTCCTATGAAGGTCTTTATAAGCTCCAGGTTAGTGTGACCCTACCACCAATACATAGAAGTAGAAGGCATATACTTCTAACTTGAAATAAAGGCAAAATTTGTTTGATTTGAAAATAATGCAGTTTTGCAGCCTCCAAGGCACTATGCCTGCTCCAAAGCGAACAAGGTTACTATACAGCTGTTCACAAAGTTGTTCATCTGGGGCTGCATGGAAGTAGGCTGTCACATGAGTAGGCATGACCCAAGAGGTCACCTTATAGTGCCGAGGACCTGCTCCTTGCTACCAGCAGTGTTAGAAATGGTCAAAAGAAACACGTAGCTGAACAGGTCTCATCCTGCGCTGAGACTGGCAGGGTTAATTTGGGACTGAAGGTGAAGCCATCCCGCGCTCCTGAGCCTCCTCTTCCTCAGCTTCCTCACCCTGCTTGGCTCCAACACTGTGTCAGCAGGCAGCAGATGGGCATTTGAGGAGCAGCTGAACTGCAGCACTTCAGTCATTGGAAGAAAAACCCTCCAGAGTGGATTATAGGCAGCCCTTGCTGGCATCTGTGCCGTGCGATCACGACTGTTTACAGCGGGAGCCCAGCACCAGGCTGAGCCAAGGCCGCGAGGCCGCGGCAGGAGAAAGCCTGGCTCCCCAGCAGCTGAAACCAAGCTGCTGCGACCCGGCGCAGAAAGCCGAACGAAGCCAGCACGGCATTAGCCTGCTCGGCTACGTGCCCGTTCTCCTTCGGCTCGGCCTCCCGGGCGTCTCCGGACGCAGAAGGAATCCGCCGGCTGCTGCAGCCCTCCCGTGGCCGCCCGGACCCCGCGGCTCTCCCGCACGCCGGACCCGGCGGCGGAGGAGCAGCGTCCAAATCCTGCGGGGGATGACAGCGTGTTTGGAAAAAATCACATCAGAGAGTTAATAAACAACATACTAACACAGGAAAAAATATAAATAAATAGACATTGTGACACCTAGACTAGCATTTGTTCCAGGTGCACGCATACTGCTCCTCTCAAATGACCTGCTTTCCGAGAATCAAAAGAAAAATTACAGATAAAGCATTAAACATTAAGGTTTTTTTAATGGGGCACGCTGTTTCATCTTGCTCAGTTGTCACTAACTGGGTTGTCTAGTGTCACTCACTGCTTCGTCTGCTTTGAAGTGCTCCTTTTCCTTTGAGTGTGTGTGCATTGATTTTCAGTGGCGCGGGTAAATTACATGATCACCGGTTCTGTTAAATAGCTGCTTCCTGGACGTGCTCTCCTCAGCCAGGAAACTCCAAGAGTGGTGGGGGCTGGTGGTGAAAACCTACCTGCCATTTTGGTTAGGAAAGATTTAGGGGAGCGTGGACTGCTCCTAATGTCAGCAAAGACTACAGGTAGAACATTACTCTGAGATTCTCTGAAGCTTGAAAACTAAGCCTGATACTTGATATATATTGATTTTCCTTTAAATCTACAAAAGAGAGGGAGATAAGGAGAGAGCAAGAGCAAAAGATCAGTAATATAGTCAAATGAAGCATGGGAATTATTCACGGCAGAAGAGCACTCCGTGGGAGCAGCGATGAGAGACCGTCCTCTAACCCAGGTTTATATTCCCTTCCCAGGCCTGGGAGCAAGCAGCTAGAATTAAAAATAATATGGATCGAAATTAAAAAGATTGCGCATAGTTATGGGGTGCTCTGATAGAGGTTGCCAAGTTTTGATTTATGTTTCTTAGACTGGCAGCAAAGAAAAAGCCAAACCAATAGTACTGACAGGTGAGGGTGCTACGGTCCTTCCAGAGAAACGATGCTGCACTGCAGTTTTCCCACTGCTTTCCCCCTTTTTAATGCTACAGCTTCAGGGGAAGGTTCTGCAGGAGAAAAGGCTGCATTTCAGAAGGATACAAGATAAAGAAAAACCAAATGCCAAACCCAAAGCCTAGACCTGAGCCACCACAACTGTGTGAGCTGCCGTTACCTTTTCGGATGGCAGCGTCGCACCTTCCTCGCACATACGGATGGACGGATGTGGCGCGGGGCAGTTTTGGCTGCACCACCAGGACTTTGAGCAGTGGTGACATGGGATATTTTGAAAGAAACCATGGTGAGTTCATGATGCTGGGACAAATGTAAGGTTTAAGGGTGCACGAGGTGCCTGGTCCACTCGAGCAGGGCAAGGAGCGCAGACGGGTGGCTGGACAGCCCTGATGGCACAGCACTGCTCTGCTGCAGCCCATGGGTACTTGTAGCTTTATTTTTTTTCCCTGGCAAAGAGCCACAGTGCTGCTGCCGCGTGGCACAACCCAGATATTAACATGGAGTGGGTCGCATGGCCCAAACTTGTTAGCATTTTACCCTAATTTGGAAAGAGGAACCTCAGCCATGCACTGTGTGGCCAGAGCAGCTAGTGAGCAAGGAGCAGAGAGAAAAGAAATCCCTGTTGTGCCCTTCGACTGGCACTGGGTAGTAATGCATGTTGTTTCAAAGGGGAAAGCTGGTCTGCTGGCTCACCAATGAGCAAGCTTGATGTGCAGTTATTAAAAAAAAAATCAGCCTGAAATCTCTGGTCTTTGTGTTGGTCGCAGCTTCCTTCCTAGGTGAGCAGGTGACAACCTTTGTAGCGCAGGCCAGTTCCTTTAGGATATCTGTTCTCATTAGCCATGTTCTGTATTAAATTTTCAGTTAATTCTAGTTCTTCTCAGGTTGCAACCTTGTCTTTCTCACTTAAAATAAACTTCTAGTATTTCCATAAAAGGATATTTTGCATTTCTCTATTTTTAACTAAATAACCTCTTCACTCTTTCCCTTTCTTTAAGCCCCCAATTACTGAACAAAAAGGGAATTTCTTGGTTTAAAATCTCTTTTATTTTATACAGAGAAAAATAGTAGTAAGAAAGTAACAAAATTAATACCTGCCTGAAAGGGCACGGAGTAAGCGTCACCCTGGAGTCTAGCAATTCTGCAGACAGAAGTGGGCTCTGCAGTCCCCTCCCAGGCCTTTTTGCCTCCTCCCTCTCCCCCCCACCCCCAACTCAGGACCAGCTGCAAAGTGACTGTAGGTCTGTGCAGCTTCTAGCCATATAAACACATCTTTGGAAATATAAACATGCCATATACAGAAAAAGAACTGGAAATCCCAGTGTCAAAACTGCTGACAGTACACACACCGTTAAAAAGATCTCCCTGTAGGCTTCTAGTTAAGCATAAGTCTTTCTTCTGAGAAGCTACGCTACTCCCTGGACAGCCATGTGGTAGACCAGAACTTCTCCAGCCAGTATGTAATGACTGCCCACGCACGGTCCAGTGATGTGAACTTGTGTCGTGGGTTTCCACCAGAAAATATGCAAGGCCAGCCCAGACCTTGCAGATCTCCTAAGGCTGGACTAAATATCTGGGGTGAAATCTTGGCCCCATTGACCTCGGTGGGACAAAGAGCTCATCCACAGTATTGAGCCCAGTTGCACCAGTCCTGGCTGTGAGTAGGAGGCTCCAAGCTAACCCTCTCTTTCTCATCTACCTCCTCTCAAATTTTACCAGTTGCTTCCTTTCTACACTACCCCCTGCTGAGGCAGAGCACTGCCTCTATACCCACCCCTGTTTGTCTTCTGCAGGGGTGGTATTCTGGGGACTTCTGGCCCAGACCTTAGGATTCAACTACAATCATACTCAGGTTGTTGTTGAAGATGATCCTCCCATCCTTCCTGCTGCTGCATTCAGGCTGGCAGAGAGCCTCTTGGAGACGCTTCTTCAGGTCCACAGGTGCAGTGCCCAGGAAGTTTTTCGTCCCTGTTAGGAAATCCATCATGTGGCCTCCAACCAGATCCCCCTCGATAAAGCACTCTGTGATGTCCCAGCCAGATGGGAACTCAAAAACATGGTATTCAACCCCGATTCTCTTCAAAATGTCTTCGATGTCATTGGAGGTAATGTAGTGGCCGCTATCAGTTAAAGGCAAGCAGTGTCTGTACTTCTTCCATAAGGTGGCCCATCCACTACTCTCTGTCAGACATGGCACGAGGAAAGGTTAGTTTTGCAAAGCCAAGGCAGTTGAACACCAACTAATGCAAACACTGCATTAGTTTGAAATGCTCCCACACCACTGATGCGGACCTTACCAGGAGTACGAGAAGAGATTTCCTCTTACTTGGATCCACTTATAAACATCACTGTCTGGACAGAAGTAAACTTGGGGTCTCCCTCAGCACTCCTCCCACACTTCTCCTAGCTATTTAAATGTGGCTGCCTGCAAGGAGAGACGTCCCAACATGGGCTCTCACGGCACTCGGCTTGTCTTTGGACACATCACCATGAACACCTCCTAACTTGCTTTTTTGGCATCTAGCAGGAGCATGTGCAGAGGCAAGCCGGCAGCCGCTAGGACCTCATGAGCATGTCCCAATGGATGCTGCAACGCAACAGCAATTCAAGTGACAACCACTCAGTTGCCCTGGGGCCCTGCTGCTTGCTATGCGTGCCCAAGAGTTACTGACTGCTGCTGTCACTGAAGTCAGTGACAACATCTTTGTTGTCTTCAAAAAAAGCAGGATTAAGCCTCATTCATTAATAATCACACTTCTCTCTAGTCATTAATTTCACAGCAGGAGGCCACTATGAGGTCAGTGGCAATACATCCATCCACATCGTATTCAGGGAAGCAAGAACACATAGGTTATGCATAATAGTCCCATCAGACACTGGTGTCCAAGACATTAAGCATAAGATTGCATGTTCCATACAAAATACAGTGTTAGCTTTTTTTTATATACAGAATAACTGCTACCTAAATCCCAAGACAAAAATTTGTGGTTCTTGTCCTTCAAAGCTTAAAAAAAAAAAAAAAAAAAAAAAAAAAACAATGAAGCAAAAAATCAAAAGCCACTTTTACCTGACAAAATTATGATAAGGAGTTTGCCATGATGGTCTAGGCAGCTGTGGAAAAACTTGATGGTATTAGGAATATCTTCCACACGGTAGAGCATCTAGAAGTGACAGAGTTACATATAGCCATTATTCTACCTCTACAGAGCAATAGGCCTTCAAAGGCTTAAATTCCTTATCTACCCACTGCAGGTGGGTGCAGCATTAGACTTCAGGCTGCTGATGGAGGAGACTCAACAACATGCATCCGAGTGTCAGCCTCTGAGCTACTCTGCTAATTGCCAGCCCCATGCTGGATGTTGAGCTGTTGAACACTACGCTTTGAGCCCAACATATTTTGCAGTTACAAGTTATGTACATCCTTTCAACCCAGCAGTGATTTTAAGCCAAGATCTTCACTATTTTTGCTGACTTCCCTGCTAATCCAATCAACAGTGCGTGGAGAAGGCCTGATGGCTTGTGACTGCCCCGATTTATCAAAGAGAATTGTTGAAATGAGTTACTAATTAATTGTAAGTCCATATTCACCTGGCATCTCTTCAGAAACCAGCAGTAATTTGCAATTTGTTCTTACATTGATAGCATCCAAATGCCTACAGGACATATGGGAAGCCCTTGTTCAGGAAGGCAAGCCCAACAGTCCTGCTAAGCCATCTCTTCATGAAGAGCAACTACAGCATGAGAAACGGTGTTTAGATGAGCAGGTTCAGAGCTGAGCACTGGCCCTAGCATGGCCTTATCACCTGGACCATTGCCACCAGCTCTTTGATGAAGCCGTTTCCGCTGAGCATGGAGACAGGAGCATCCACTGGCATCTGCCTGCTTCTATTTTTACACTCTTTGGTGAGCATGTGGTGATGACCTGATGATATGCTCTTACTGAAGATAATTTTGCCCTGCTCCTTCATACCACAGGGACAAAAGCAGTGCTCCAGGGACAAAAGCAGTGCTCCAGCAAAGATCCAGATGTGCAACCAGAAGCGAGGGCAGAAGTACGGAAAGTTAGGGATGCACAACACCCATTTCTGGAGAGCTCCCAGAGAGTTAAGTTGTAGTTTATCTAAATAGTCCATTGCTTAGGTTTCCCCCTGCACATGCAGCTGCAGTGCACAAGTCACTGCAAGGGTTCATGTAAGAGGGGAGTCCTTCGGTTTCTGCCTCATTTCTGTGACTAGTCCTTGTTATCAGGGGCAGTTTTAGGCTGTGTCTGAGTCACGGACAGGCCAGGTCACTTCCAGACGTTGAAGAAGTCACACAGGCACAAAGCAGGGCTTTGGGACTGCCCTTGGGACTTGTAAGTTTGTCCTTGACTCAGTTGCCAAACTCCTTAAATATTTTCCAGTTTTGAAGGTCAGCTCTTACGAAATGAAAGTGAGATAAAATAATTGCCACTTAAGGAAGTGAGTAACAGCCTTTAAAAAATATAACAGACACATACAATGTTAGCTTCATCAGGGACTTAGCAGCATAATTTCTGATCGCCAAAGGGATATAAATTTCACTAACCTTTCCCTTTAGTGCCATCCAAACTAGTCAAGTTAAACTTCCCAAAAATCTTTTTTTTTTTCTTTTTTTTTTCTTTTTTTTTTTTCAGTGGCAAAGGGTAGTTGTTGGCTTCTGTGTCGCCTTGGACTGCCTGGTGTCACCAGGCAATCTGTGCTCCTGGCCGGCCGCCGGAAGGTCGGCCTTGCCACCATGCTGTGGAAACAGCCCGGGCATCCACCCTCGTGTCCCGCCGGCCTCAGCGCCACTGGGTTTGGTGCTCGCACCACTGCTAGAGCAACGACCGCTCGCTGGAGAGCTGCATGCCGCTCTGGTCTCCCCAGCTGGGGGCACGTACCAGAGGCAAAGGGAATGTTTAAAGCCAATACTGCCACATTATTAATATTAGTAAAATATTACTGCTGTTAAAGCTAATCCTGCGTTACCTGAATCATGTGGATGAAGTCAAACTTCTTATGCGTGCTTTTCTCTTTCATCTGCTGTTCATACTCGGAGGAAGTGAGCTGGTGCCAAATAAAAGAGACATTCTGGAGACCGGGAGCTTGATTAACCAACTCTGTTCAAAAAGCAGAAGAAAAAAAGGAATTTCACAAAACAAGCAGGAAAACCTCTTCATTCAAATGGGCAGCCCTCGCTATATCCCAGGCACACACAGGTGCCCCAGGGTACCTCACCTTTGTAAGCTGCCACGTGCTGTGGGTTGGGCTCTATGATTTCTGCGTTAATGAAGACCCCTGGGTGTTCAGCCTGCAGGATCTGGATCATTTTCAAATCCTGCTCACCTATTCAATAAACGTAAATCCATTACTTTAAAAAGGACAGAAATGGTGTTAGGAGGACTCACATGGTAGATGCCACCATACAAATCTCAAGGTAGAAGGGTATTACTTCTGCTCTGAGGATCTCCTAGCAGCAGGTGTGCTAAGACACTCATAGTCTTATCACCATACCTTGCTGCTCAGGCTAACAAAACTTGGAGAATATATTTACTGATAAGACTAAGAACAAAGAGGAGATAAGCAACAGCATGGAAAACTCATAATGCCAAAACTCATTTGGGTTGTAGGACAAACAGGTCAGAATAATCAAAAAGATTAATCTGGTTTTAAACAGAAAACATTAGTCTTCTAATTAATTCCAGTTAAACTAGACAAACTTTATTCATTCTGGTGGAGGCTCTCCAAGGTGTTTGTAACCAGATTTGGGGGATTTGATGTGTGGGAACTGTTGAATGGTAGTGGGTCTTTCCTCAACTGGAGCCACGGTCCACACGGTCTCAGCTCTCAGCATCTGCTAACCAGTTGTCATCTGGGAGCTAGGAATAGTGAGTGACTCACGTATTTGTGACTTGAGCGTCCCACACAGCTGCCCTCCAAATTACCTACTGGAGCTCCGCTGTGCTCTGAGCTCCACAGAAGATAAGTACAAGTCTGCATTTCCGTCCTAGTGAACGCAGAGCCTCTGCCGACACAAGGCAGCAGCCTGCCCCTACCAGAAAGGTCCCGATACACCAAGTGTTTAAAGTCCATCTGGTTCAGTAGGGGCTACAGAGACAGAAAGCAGAGGTGACCAGCTTGACTGGACTTCTGAGAGAATCCTACTCTGTAGCTTTTATTGGGGTCTAAAAATAGTCCTGCCCTGGCAAATATCACTTAGAGAGGTCTTGATATGAGATACTAAAGCTTTTGTATCCTTTCAGCTGACGTAATAGCTATGAGAAAAGTAGCCTTCATTGGCTCGTGTTGCAATAAATAGAATTCAAGGAGGAAAATGTCAGCTAAGGCAGCACTCCAGCAAAATCCAAGGAAGGACGGGGCTTTGAAATTGGAGAAAAACACACAGGACCTTTCAGGAATGGCAGCTGCCATAGGACAGGGGGAACATGCCCCGAGCTGGCCAAAGGTGCAAGAAGAGCAGTTGCAGTAACCTCAGTTGAAGGTTAGTGCACAGACTGACCTGGGAGTTGTCCAGGGAGAGATGGCCAGATGGAAAATACCTTACTTTTACATCCAGGTCTCCAGCAGAGCCTAGAAGTTCCTGAAACCTGTGATTTTACTGTGTGCTTTTGCTGGTGCCCCGGTGAGGATCAGGTTGGGGCCAGGTGCCTGGGGGCTGCTGGCACGGTGGCAGCGTGGTACGAAAAAAAGAAAAGGCTTAGGAGATACAGCGAAAAGAACCTGCCCATGACCTCCCTGGGCTGGCCGCGGTCCCAGCAGGCTGCCGTGCCGGCCCGACCCCGCCGCGTGCTGGCAGACGGAGCGCCAGGGCGCCTGGGGAAATCCCATCTGCTCCTCCAGCGCAGCAGCCTGCTGCTGCCGACTCCTTAAAACCCCTTGTGAGACACTGGCGAGCGGCCGGCCACAACCCACCAGCGCTACCCGATACACCAAGGCACGCAGGAAACACGACTCCGCTGCAAATAGTGACCCCACGCCTACAGGAATCTGCAGCCGAGAAACTTGTGCCAACCGTGGGAAAACATCGGGCGAATGAGAGAAGGTGAGCTGGACGCGGAGTAGGTCACTAGTCCCCATTGATATTTTAGTCCACTAAACTCATTTTTTTGGGAGGCTCTATGAGATCAGACTCCAAGCGTGAAAAGGTCAGGGATCAGGTATAACCTTACACTCAACACCCGACTAATTCACTCCTGTCCCTGGCCGCAGTTCAGCTATTCCCGTCTTGAGCAGTAGGGGCTGGCTGCCTACGCAGGGAAGGGAGAGCTTAGCTGTCTCACTTTCACACCAGAACCATTCTGAGGGAAAACAAGAAAAATTGAGGACAACATAAAAAAAGTTCAGTCTTCCTGGATCAGACAGAATTTCTGGTTTATATTACTTAAATGCAAATGGTATGTAATTGAGCACTAAAAGGTTTTTTTTTCCTCCTCCCTTTCTCATATGCTCCAATGTATTCCCAACTGGTGAAAACAATTCAATGTTATTTTTCTTTTACTCAGGAAAGTAAGGAAACAAGTGAGAAACATATTAATTTCACTTGAAAGTATTAACACTAACAATTCAGCTGAAAATACTTCTTAAAGCAAAAGCCTACTCTGACAAATCAAACTGCTGCCTCTTTTCTCTGCTTTTTATTTTCTCCCTCCCAGTGTCCTAGGAGAAATTTTGGATGTTCCTCCTCCCCTTTTTTTTAACAAATGCATTTAAAGTAGCTTTAAAAACATTACTTCCAAGAGACTGTTTCTCTCTAGGGGGAAATATCATTTGCAATTAAACCCCACTTATCACTGGAAAAAACAATAACAACACAACAGCAGAAAAGAAGCACAGCTTGCAAAAGCTGCCCAGGCCCTGTGCGAGTGGTTCTGGCCAGCTCGCAGTCACCTCCCTGAGTTTTGCTTGCTTGGAGCTCAAGAGCATAGCCCAGATTGGCCTCTGGGATGGCAATGAAACAAGAGAGACCGTCGGGCGGGATATTCTGAGACAGGGCCTTAGGGTGCAACAAATATCTCTGTTGTCCCTAACTTTTTCCGCCAAGTTTTGAAGAAGCTCTGACCTCCTCTGGAGCAGGAATCTGCTTTTAGCAGTATTGAGTTAGTTGAGAGCCATCAAGAGACAGAGCCTAAGCTAAGACCATCAGACATCGCTTGGGCAGAGCTGACCCATGCTGGAGAAGCAGATGCAGGAGGGAAGGCAGCATGGCCCTCGTCCTGGCTCGGCACCCCACCTGGCACGTCTCTGCACCAGCGGGAGTTTCGGTTGTTAACACCCAAATAGTTCTCACCACTGCTCAAGACCTCGGCAGCTCTTTCTGCTGCAGCTAAAGCCGCCCCAGTGCTGCCACACTCTTACCTGTGCCGCTGCCCACTCCCAGGACATTTAGAGTGGATTTCCCATTGCCTAGACTGAAATTACAAGTAGACACAGCATGTTACTTAACATTTCATAAAATCGTACTCTTTAATTCTATTATCTGGGATGTCATATTTACCTAGGGATTTAACTGAGATTTGTCACACACATCGGGCTAGAAATCTGAGCGTCTCTTCAGAGCTATAACACAGCGTAGCCTTGCCAGACCTGACATTAGCGGAGTCATATTTCGAAGTACAGTAGGCATCGAATATAGCATTGCCCTTTCCCTGCCAGGTAACTTTCTGCAAGCCTCGGCTGGGGCATGATTGCATTTCCCGTAGTGCACAGGCATCGCGTTACTTGTGGGGACACTGCAGCAGTGATTCAATCAGAGGGAAGAAGGTGACAAATGCTGGAGGGTGGGAGCTAGTCAAGGAGCCTTGGCCCCAATGTGGATCGGAAGCCAGAGGTTCCTGCCTACATTTTTTTTCACTGCGGAAAATACAGTAACATGAAAAATTACTCAGACTTGAAAGGACTTTCCTGTGCCTTTGAATCTGGAGTGTTTTAAGACTATCTGAAGTCATTCAGGCTTAATGCGTTACATCTATACTTCCCAAACATGGTTTATCATTTGATACTTAAGCAATGCAAATCAACTTAGAATAGAAATAAGGAGGCCTTAGGGACTGAGGAATCCGGGAATTAGTCACTAGAAGAGAATTAGAGATGGGTTACTGATGTGTGATGAAGTCCCAAAAGCAAGAAGAGAGCACAAGGGAGATATTTCTTTTGAAAAAGATTTAACCCTTGGAAAATCAGCTAATGAAAGGAGATGGACATGAAAATGAGGTCTTGATTCTTTTCGTAATAAGAGCTGAGAAGCAGCCCAGTGTATTAATTGAAATGTATTCTGGAATCATTCAATAGAACATTCCCTTAAGGGATGTTCCCTTAAGTCCCCTTAAGAGACTTAAAACTGAAACGCATTAAAAGTTTATTCATCCCCCAGAAATCCCTACACACATTTGCTGATCCAAACAGGCAAGTTTCCTGCTCAGCATCACAGCTGGCTTTTGTGGCAGCGCTCCTTACCCAGCCATGATGTGGGGCATTTCTTGCTTATTGAACGCCTCCATGCACTGGTGCTCCGTAGAATGATCCAAAAATGATTTGAACGCCTCCACATACTCCTTGGCCGTGAGACTTCTCATGGAAGGGACTACATACAGCTCTTGAGAAACAAATATGAATTGTGTGTTAGCAGCTCCAAGGCCAAGGCAGAATCCAAGCCTTTACAGCATTTAAGAAACCAACCCCAGGAGGACATGTGTCCACAGAGCCTTACACATCCTGCAAACACCCCACAGCCTTTCCACAACTCACAGCTGGAAAAAAATGCTCTTAGATGCACTTTGACTTCGGAGTATTTGTCAAGACACATAGCTGATTCTGTATTTTCAACAATTCTCCCTGTGGAAAATGTCCCTGAGTTTCCTGAAGTGGCCATGCTGAGGGCACTCGGTTTGCAGAAAGGGCAACGGGGCACCAACGCGTTTCTGCTGAGCAGGGAGGCTCCATCAGGGCATAGCACCGTGCTGAGTCTCCCTGCCTCCAGGTTCAGCCCTGGTTCAGCTACGGGCTCCCACACCTCTGCAAAAGAATATATGAGCCATTTCATGGCCAATGGAGTCAAAATGGGCGCCAAAAGCGCCTGGTGTGGTCCAGGATGCCCCTCTCCTGGGGGAGCAGAGACAGAGCAGAGCTGATCCAGCATCATATGGACACCGTGAGGAGCAGGCTTGTGCCAGCCTGAACATGGGTGATTGATGTTGAACTGGTAACTGTCTAGAAGAAGAAAAAAAAAAACAGCTTTTACTCCTAAACGAAATGAGGATGAAGGACAGGACTTGGCAGAACACCTTCATCCTCCTTTTTGTCTTATTAGGAGCTGCTTATTTAACATCTGCATTTAATATGTTGCAGCTAATAAGAATGCTTCGCATTAGGACTCAAAAGGAAAAAGCATGTCTCACGCAGGACTGTGCAACCCGAACACGGATGCCTAAGGTCTGTCCGAAACCTCGTGCCATAAGCAGCTGTGTTTCTGGTAATGTGAGCGGAGATCCTCCAGCCAGCTCATTCAACCTTCAGGGTCCTCACAGGAGCCTGAAACAGTCTCCACTTCTGTGGCTACTGTAAACATTTCAAAATCTACCCTCAACGCTTTGAAAGTATACCCTAAAATAAACCTGACATCACCTGGATTGCAGTCAATGTAGTATCCCATTTCATCTTTTTTTTTTCCCTACCATCCCAAATACCTGAATTCTCATGTGGAGCCGTTAGAATCTCTGCTTCAAAGTTCATGCTGTGGAACCTATTCCTGTAAGGAAAGTTCAGCATTTCAGTTATTTGAAGAAGCTGTAGGCTTTCTGAAGCTGCACTGAGAGTGCAGAATAAAAGGAAGATACTCCAGGACAAACTTTCCTCACTTGATAATCAATACTTTTTGTGGGTTTTTTACTATAATAAAAGAAAATCAAAACTTCTTGGTTAGCTGATTGGCCATAAATGGCAACAGAGGACTTGCCACCTGCACCAATATTTGTCTGAGGTGCATCATGGAAGCTTTTTCTCCCTCTGAGGAATCGTTAACAGGTCAATACTAGTGAAAGGCATTAGACTAAATGATATTACATGCTCTGTGAAACCTTTAATCATGAGTGGAGTAGAACAGCAAGGTCAGGAAAAGGCTAGAGTGAGCTTCAGCACCTGAAGTGCTAAAAGATCTGCTTGGCCCAGTGTCCCAAGGTCCATTTTACTTTATTTTGTTTTAATGTCAGTTTTCCCTGGCTGAAAATATTATGTCGGTTAATTTATAAAATCCAGAGGATTGAAAGGATAAGAGGTAAAAAAAGTCATTTGCTCATAAATTAAATGTTTTCATTCTTAGTTTAAGAAGTCTTTTTGTAAGGACTTCCAGCAATGAAGCCACATCTTCATTTTAACTCGATAATGATGTGCCTCATGTAGAAAATAGGGCTGAGGCGCCACTAGCAAAAGGAAGATACAAAATGAAATTGGAGCAGGAGCCTCATCTCTGTGAAGCAGAGGTACTAGTGTTGGGGTGAGGCTACCTTGCAAGGGGACTAGTCATCTTCCACATAACTGCATTCAATAGCTATACACACAGCAAGATTTATGGGCGATATTCCTATACAACCTGAGTTATAGGCAAGTTTTGCTCCCAAAGCCATGCCATTAGAAATTGCTTCGTGCCAAGCAGCGTGCCAAAGCAGACCGCAGCCCCCTTTTCCCCCACTAGGGAACAAAGTTCTGGCATGAGCGAGAAACAAGCCCAGAGGTGGAAAAGAAAAATGCAAGTCTTGTAGGGCTTTGAGATATACATATCATGACTGTGAAAAGAGGCAGTAGGAAGTGGTCACAGGTTCAAAAAATATGTTACTTAGGTTAGTGATAGCAAGAAAAGACTAAGGTGTCCCAGAAGTACTCAGAGAAGCCAGGGCGCTGCCAGAAGCCTACACGAATAAGTCACCTGTCTGAAATCCTTGCCAAAATCATGGCAGAAGAGCTTCTCCGACTCCCTAGAGGCAGGTCAGAGATCTCAGCTCCCTCGGGAAAGAGCCGAATTTCAGCAGCACCAAACCTGAACTCGGCCACTCGCTATAAGCTCCAGTTTGGCTGCAGACCCAGACCCTCAGATTTCCACTCAGCTCTCCAACCTCTTCCTCTTCTGACTGACAAAATAGGGACTATTTTGTGCCCTCAGTTGGACAAACTGAGCAAGATGGTTTTCAGAATAAATCTTCCATTTAGCACGGTTTTCCCTGCAGAGAGCAGCAGCCCCGGTCGGCAGGGAGTCCGAGGGATACGGACTCCATTTCTGAGCGGTCAAATGTTTCCAGCCATGCCAGGAGAACTGCCAGGCGGCCTGGACAGCCCGTACGGCGTGAGCACTTGCCAGCATGAAGGATGCCAAGCGAACTCTTCCAGCGAGACTTGCGGCATTTCTCCCCAGGCAGGATTTCTAAGATTAACGCTGGTTGCTAGGAAGGTGGGACAGGCTTCCTTATCACTGGGAATAAACGGATATTCTCTAAAATCTGGCTGAAAATCTAGCCCAGATCTGATAATTGACTTTAACGCTTCCGTTGGCTTCGGGCTGGTGTTGTTCCTCCTCAGCCCGAGGCAGGACCTCCAACAGGTGGACCAAGGGCCACCTGGACCCACCTTGCTTTCTCTGGCAGCGACAGAATCAGGATCGTAAAGATGCAAGTTGCCTCCCGGTCCTGCCTGCTCAGAGGCTCAACGAAGTCCTGAAATATAAGGTTAATTTCTCTTTCCCTAGCTACGGTTCCCATCATGACCAGGACGCAGGAGGGGAAACGCTGCCCAGGTCCGCTCACCTTTTCCTGCCGGGGGCCGGCTCCATGCCGGAGGCGGCGCCGCGCTCGCTCGCGCTCGCTCGCGCTCGCTCCCGCTGCCGGGGCCGGGCTCGGGGCTCCCTTGCGGCCACCCCAGGGCTCGGTGGCGGCACGCGCGGTCCTCGCCGCTGAGGGACAGCGTGCCCCGGGCTCGGCGCCGCGAGAGGCTGGCTTAAGTCAGCGTGCCCACCTGTTCTCCTACTGTACGTCAGCTCCCGAGCCCGCTGGCGCGCGACCTCCCGCCTTCGATGAGGGTTTTACTAGCACCTGTCATGACGGCCTGGGTTACTTGAGCGGTGGAAAGAAATCTGAGCCACGCTGGAGAAGGGAGCTGGGGAGTGGGAGGCGGAAGGGGGGACAAAAAGCAATGCAAAAAAAAAAAAGTGCAATTTCCCGTGCAGATCACCGAGGCCGGCTAGCTCGCTCTCAGACGGAGTTGCTTCACCTAGCAAGTGACCTCATTCTACATTAGATTTGCCTTTGAAGCGGATTTAAGTCGTCTCCACCCTGAGATAGGCCCGTGGCTGCATGTGAAGTGAGAAACAACCACATCGCTGATCTTAACCAAAATGTTCAGGTCCAAGATGAGGAAAGAAGCCAGCTCCTTTGCACGCTGTAAAACGCGCACGGAAACCGCCCAGACCACCTTGGCGGCGATTTTACATCCTCCTTCCAGCTCCATAAACGCTCGCGGCAGAGCCGCGGGCCCCGGCAGCGGCGCCCTTTGCTCCCGCGCCCCCCGGGTGCCCCCCGGCGCGGCGCAGCCCGGCCCCGGCGGGACGGACGGACGGACGGACGGGACGGAAAGCCGTACCTTCCCGGCGCGGCACAGCGGGAGCCGCGGTCGCGGCGGGCTGCCTGCTCCGGCGCCGCTCCGGGGACTCCTTTTATGAACCGGGAGCGCCGCAGGGAAAAACAACAAAAAACAACAAAAAACGACCAAAAAAAACCTCCCTCCCCCCCCCCCCCCCCCCCGCCCGGCAGGTCCGCCAGAGGCTCTAACGAGCCCCCATTATCCCGCAACAATGGCGCTTGTTGTGCCGGAGCGGGGGGACAATAGGGCTTTGTGCCGGCGGGAAACAATAGGGCTTTGTGCCCGCCGCCGGCAGCAGCGGGCCGCCCGAGGCCGGCCCCGCCGGCAGGCAGCGCCTCCGTTGTGTGCACAGCCAGGTTCGCGCAAGGGAACTTTGATCCCGTTCGGAGCAGCATTCAGATTTTCTTCTGTATTCTCCTGCGGGAACTATCGGGGCAAACCCACCGCTGTGCCCCGAGGCTGGCGGCTGAGCCGCCGGGCGGCCAGGGAGGAGGCGAGAGCAGGAAAAGCAGCTCAGCCGCCCCGGGCAGGAGCCGGCCCCGTGCCCGGCCGGCAGTGGCCAACGTTATTTTTATTATTAAAAAATAATAATAGCGGGCAGCAGCGTGAGGGTGCAGGGGCTAGAGGCAGCCGTCGATAGCCGGCTGCGAGACCGAGCAGAGAGCGTCGCCCGAACCAAAGAGGCCGCAGAGAGGTGTATTTTACTAAATATGAGATGCATTTTACCAAGCATGAGCTGGCTTTTCCGCAGTTTGCACGCTAGAGGGTGGTGCAAGGATGCTTTTCCTCCGCCGCGGCTCCGCGGGCACCGGCCATCGCCGCCGCGTTTCGCTTCGGGGCTGGTTCTGCGTCGAGCAGAGCGCGGCCGACGCGGTGCTCGGCCAAGCGGGAATCTCTGGAAACAGCCACGATTCGGAACAGTCGCTGTGCAGAAAAGCCGGGGGTTTCCCTGGGGCTCAGCAGTCAAATCTCCTGGCAATTTTTTTCTCCCCTCCCTGGGAAATCAGTAGTTATCCTAGGATCTAGGCGAATGTGAAAAAAACCCTCTCCTAGCCTATTTTTTAAAGGTAAATTTCTGGGTTTTGGCAGACCCTGGGGTCTCCCTTGGAGAGGACATGAGATACCCAGCACGTGCACCAGGGATCAAAATGCAGAAGAGCCTTGGCAAGAAGGCCAGAAATGGGTCCATTTCAGAGCAATTTCACAAAGGTTTCCCTGACCGGTGGGGGGAGCAAGGGAGGAATCGCAGGGCATCTCAGGCAGGATAATTAATACGGAAAGGGAACATCTGACACCTCTGAGATGCCCGAGAAATGAAGCTTTGATAAATAGCCTGAAAGCAAAGTAATCTTTTATCAGAAGGATAAATCCAGAAAACTGGGAGAACCATTCAATACCTAGGTGGTGAAACATCTTTCTCAAGCCATAAGCTTAAAGCGTTGAGCTAAGGCCATCAGTTCAGCCACTTTTTAAGAGCTGGGCAGGGGGACAACTGCTGTGCATTTTAAATTGCACCTCCAAGAATTGCTAGAAATTGATAATTAGATTTCATTAAAAATAAACAGAAGTACTTTTTTTTTTCAGATACTGCGAGCAGCTCTCCTTTAGGTGCTACAGATAGATGATTCCCACCCAAGGTGTCTGCGGTATCTAGAGCAGGTACTGCAGGCTCAGTGTATTTTTTCCTCTATTTTTTCCTCGCCGCTTAGCAGTCTCCTCATGGCGACAACAAAATGTCTGTTTTCCAGGAAACCATTTGAGCTTTACGGATTAGCCACGGTAGGCACTTGCAGACTTCCATAAAGCACACTGACACGCTCCCTGGGGTATTACTAACTTGCCTGAAAAATTGATCAAAACTGATAGAGTTACGGGGCCCGGAGTCCCTTTGCAATCTGCCTTTGCGCTGCTCCGCTCGTACGGAGCCAGCAGAGCCAAGCTGAGCAAAAACACTTGCTTGGCAGGGGGGAAAAAACCAAAACCCACAGCTTAATATTGCTTTTGGTTTTGCACCTTCCGCCCAGCAGGCGCCTGTGCCAGGAGCTCCCTTGGGCCGTGGAAGCGCTCCCTCGCCCTGCGCATTCCCGTGCCGAGCCGCTGAACCCGCCACCGCTGGCGTCAGCGGTTACGAGAGGACCAGCACCCCCAAAAAAAAAAACAAAAAACAAAAAAAATCCTCAGTAAATTGGATGCTGCAAGATGGTAGCAGCCGGCTTCAAAAATCACTGCAAACTTTCAAAAAGAAAACTGAAGCGTCTCCCCGCAGCGGCCGCTGCCAAGCCCGGGTCCACCCCGCCGCAGCCACCCCCGGGGCCGCTCGCTGCCCCGGCCGAGCCCGCGGAGAGGTTTTCCCAGGAACGTCTCCCAGCCGCAGCGTGGGCCGGAGCTCTCCATAGGCCAAAGCCCGCGTCGAACTTCTGCCTTTTTTCCTTCCTTAAACAAAAAACTTGTGAACGAGCTTCCCTAACACAGGGAAAACTCTTCTTGATCTTGACACCGTGACGGGTCTGCCCGGGCGCGCTGCCTGATTACGCTCTTCCGGCACCAACAAAAACTTGGTATTACACTCAAAACGAGCAAATGGGATAGAGCGGGGCTTGCGATTTCGCATCCACCGAAAGGCTGGGCTTTCCCCTGCTCTCGTGCCCTCGCCCTCCTCCAAGGCCGCTTGGAAACTTCTGCCACGTTCATTCCTGCAGGGCCGTGGGAAAAGCCCGTCGCCCGAGGCGCCGAAACCCCAACCCAATTTCTGCTCCCCGCTGCTGGTAACTAGCAGGAGGCGCCGGGCAGCTCGACTCACAGGCCCTTTCCTAAAAAAAAAAGACGAAGAACAACCACACCGCCCAGACACGGATGATTAGCGACTCAACCAGAACTAACTTCGCAGCAAATCGCGCTTGCTGCAGGACGAATCGCGTCGGCGATGGCGGGAGCCAGAATAATTTCCCGGGAGATGCGGGGCTCATGCAGCAGCAAAGCTCCCTTAACACTAAAAAAATTAACATGCTTTCTTGTATTTATAGGTATAGTCCAGATATGATCATTGAACTGAAAATACATATTCTGCACATGAAAAAGCAGTTACCATCCAGTAAGCATGTCTGACTCAGGAAAGGCCACCTGCATTTCTATTGCGCCCTGTTAGCCCAGCCATTTCCAGCAACATCAGTTAGCAGGTGGTGCAGAAACAAATGCAACAGGAATTCAGGGAATGCAACCTTCAGATAAATACCTATAGCAGAAAAGACAAATAAATCCAGCCTGCTGCTATGCAAACACCCGCATAGCCTCGGCTAAAGCCGCAGCAGGGAAAGGCCGCTGCAGACAGCTGCCATCCCCTTGGAAGGGCACCTCCATCCTTAGCTACTTAACGACACGCGGCATCACTTGGAACGGACCCACATTTTCCTTTGAAAAAAAAAAAGATGCGTAACACGTTTGCAGGAAGCGCAGATGAAATGAGGAACCACGTCTGCGAGGCGAGCACCAAAATGCCTGCAGCGAGCACGCGGGCGCGAGCAGGGTCCCGCTGCGGGAACCGGCCCGGCGGCGGCCGCCCCGCGGTTGCCTCCGCGCGGAGCCGCGCAGGACGGAGCTGTCGGCTCGCGGCACGCTGCTTCGTTTCCGCTCAAACACCCATTTAATATGCATCGTGTTATAGGGGGACATTTTTATGTCCGGGAAAACACAAGTGCTCTCATAAAATGACTCAAGGGCAATAAAGCATAAATTGTCTTTAAACCTGTAAAAAGGGTTCTGAAGTCACAAATAAGGCATAAAACAATATAGAGCTAGAAAGTGCTTTTTCCTTATTAGGTTTATCAAAGTAAAACTAGTCTGGCAAGCCAGTTCGATCAAGCAAATGGATGTGGGGGGGGGGAAGGAATGGAAATCCTGATTCATATTCATTGTTTCAATGTCAGTGAGGGAAGAAAAAAGCTTCACTTTAAATGCTTCACTTTGGAAAGCTGAGCTGAAGTTTTACAGACAAAGTAATCAAAGCTGATACAGAGGCAAAAGAAAATCAAAGACAATTAATAGAAACAAAGAAAGCAAGAAAAGAGGCCAAAGTGTCTAATATTAAGGAAAAAAAAAAAGCACAGAACACGCTTGACTGCACCAAGCAGCAGCTTTAGGCATGGCCAGAATTTTAATCGGGAGATGTTTTCTCCTAGAGCTCTCAGCACTGGCCCAGCTATCGCTGTTTCTGTCCTTGGCCCACTGCTAATAGGCACAAGACCCACCTCGTCCCCATCAGTGTATTGGGGGAACGGAGCCTGTCCTGAAACAGGTTACCGGCGTGGGTGGGTTTTTTTGGGGGGAGGTCTTAATGGTCCTACCTGTAGTGCCGGTGAAGCTACACCCGTGACCTCCCGGCACCCCTGAGCCAAGCCGGGCTATCATCGCCGCAGCGCAGGGGCAACGCGAGGGCGAACCTGCCGGGGCCGAGCTCGGCGCGCCCGCTCGCTCCGGGCTCCCGGTTTCGTCCCACACGCCACGCCGTCGCGGCTCTTCCCCCTGCGACCGCTTCCCGGGTCCGCGCGGCGGCGCGAGACCTGCAGCTTTCCGCGTTTTGAAGTTGTGCTTCGTCCTGGTCGTCATCGATACAGCAGCAAGATGATGAAGAGTAAAAGCTCGACCATTACATAGAAAAGTACTCACAATTTTACTACTTGGGAGACTTGCCCCAAACGATTTGTGAGCGGGGTTACCAGTTCATCAGGTCTTTTGGTTTCGGTGAAATGAAACCTCGGCTATGTGAAGTGGGAACTGCAAAGGGGATCCATCAGTCTCACCTTAGGGAGGGTCGACTCACATCTAGGCAGTGCTCTTCCAGGATATTAAAAATACTGCACAACTTTGCAAAATCCAAAGTTTTTTTTCTTTTTTTTTGTCAGAAATGATCCATGCTGTACATACAGGAGTGACACAGGCGGAGAAATTCAGCCCTTTTGGCCTCTCTGCAGCCTGTTTAGCACTGTGGACAGATTTGTACTCCTCTCAGTTACACCTGGCTTAGGTCCCGTGAGCTCATCAGCACAAATTTTGAGGGTAAATCTTGACAGAGATCAGAAAATTATGACAGTCCCTAACCCTGAAGAAAACAGAACTGCTGGAGAGCAGTGCATGCAAATGTACTCTCTTTCCTCAGAAGAAGATAGTGGTTTTGACAACAAATTGAGTAAAAAACTCATTTGGTATGAAGCAAATAAACCAGGAAATATTTCCAGCTACTGCTTTGCAGTAATGGAGACTACATTTAAAAATAACGTGCGTGGATCTGCCGTACCACAGAAGGGAACCGAGTGACAAGCAACCGTGACGTGACACGTCTGCATCACGGCTTTTGGCCACAGTTCAGACGTCACCAGGCTCCAGCGGCTGGTTGCATTAAGTGCACGAAGCTGCTGCTTGCTGTCGGCTCCCCTGGAGAAGCGCTAGCAGCCTCCCAGGGCTGCCCGGCCCTGAGAAACCAGGGCAGATTTCACCGCTGCGCTCAGGGGGGAGCCGTCCCACCCCGCAGAGCTGGAAGAGGGGCGTGGGGCCGGCAGGGAGAAAGGAAATGTCTCGAGTTGCTCTGCTATAACTTGCTTCTGGTCCGGTTATTTCCTAGGTCTGGCAGTGGGAGCGACGCAGAGATGGTTCAGCGAGTGCAGCCCCACGGGCCGTGTTTTAGTGAACCTCTCTCACACCTCGAAACAAACTGTTGAACTGCAGCACCAGGAACGCAAGTAGCTGCTGGTGTTTTACCTAGGCAACAACTTCCACAAGCTCTACGTAGTATATCATGGAGGACATAATACCCTGTCATAGAAAAGTTTCTTCTCCAAAATCCTACTTTGAATTTTTTATACAAAGACAAGGCTTTTGAGTCATCAGAGGAAATAATTAAAACGATCCACTAGCCATAGGAAAACCCTCAACGACTCTCTGGACTTTCTGCATGATATTTCATCAAAGCACAGAAGATGATTGATTACATTTAAACCTCTACTGTGTCTAGTCATTGAAATTTTATACTTCTGCCCTCAAGTAGACCCCCAAAACTCAACCTAAATAAGTTCAGATAGGTTTGGTTTACTCAACGCGTGCAAGGCAACAAGCTTCACCCTGCTGCAGAGCACCCTTCCCAAGGCACACTCGGGCCCTGGCGCGGGTCTGCGTTATCACCGCAGTTGAGGTGATGTTCTTCTCTAATTCAGCCACTGAATTACATTGACGGGGAATGCAGAAAGCAAAACCAAACTGTGCGACTGAATCACTTTTTGTCACGCATTTCAGGATTAATGAATTCATATTTGCAAAGTGTGCTGAAGGTGGACAGCTCTAAAGAAGCAGCAGATAATAACCTACAGAGGATCCGATCATCTCTAAGTGAAGTCAGTGGGCATCATTTATTGACTTTGGATCAGACAAATCCCTCCTCTGCCCTCTCCAAATGGGGTTTTGCCTGATGCTACAGCAGTGTCAGGTGAGAGACATTATCTGCAAGCTAAAGCTCGCTAAATGCAATGTTCGGAACTGAGCTAACACAACGTTAGCTGCAATGGAGAGAGAAGTCACATTGTTCCTTGGTCTAACCCTGCCGGCACGCAGATACCAGCCAGGCGGCACCAAAAAAACAACAAAGTCCCCCCCACACGCACTGCCCCAGCCTCAAAATTAATGCTTGCGCCACTTCATTTGCTTAGCGGTGAAAGCTTCTTCATGTTATTACATTTGAAGAGTTTTTGTCCAAATGTCATATTGGCATCAACTACAATATTCATAACGTGCTGGTGAACTTTCATAAAGCAGAGGAGAAAATTAACATTCTTCTTTATCAGAGGAAATTGCATCTGAGTTTTCATTCTATCAAAACATCTCTTCAGAGACAGGATAAATCCCATGAACTGCTTTAACTCATCTATCTGTCTGAAGTCCATTCTATGCACTGTTGTAACAACGCGTGTAATCAAAGCAAATGAGCATAATTACCAGTGAGTGCAAATATGGGGGGGGGGGGTTGGATTCTTTTCTGAGACATTTCCTATGTGACCAATGAACGTTGTTTACATTTTAAAACAAGAACAAACTGCATTAGATTGGAAGATAAAAAGGTATATATTAAAAATTCATGCTGAAAGCATCCTGTAGCTATGATTACTCTTACAACTATTCATTCAAACCTATTCTTTTCTTCCCAAGTGTAAACGTAACCAGATTACGAAGTGTGGCCAAATAATAAACCATTTCAAGGGGCAGCGGAGGCTTGAGCTGTTAAGTTTTGTAGTGAGATTTTTCTTTCATTTACCTCTGCCAAGAAGGAACAACCAAAGGCTACGTGCAATTCCATTTATTTAATAATAGTTACTCCCATCTTTCTAGTCCTCGTTATCGAAAAGGTGTTAGACAGATTTCTTTAAGGCAACTTCAGAGCCATAAAACTTTTTAGACTGGTAAAAATGCCCAAACGCGTCACATCGCCCATCAGCACAGACACACTGGGGCAGGGAGACCGCTGCGAGCTGGGGACTTTCCCTCTCTGGCTGACAGAGCAGATTAGGGAAAACCGGGAGGAATTACATGAGACTCTGGTTGGTTTTCACGCCTGACGGAAGCAGGAGGCACGACCCACCGTACGCGTTGCAAGTCAAGTCAGATCACGTCACCGCGGCTTAACGGCAAGGCCCGGTGCACAAGTAGAGCCAGCAGCTAAATGACAGGAACAGAGCTACCTGCCAGCCCGCGGCTCGGGGAATCAAATAATACGTGCACATTGATGGCACTCAACAGCACGCATGCAGATAGACCTTCAGCCGGAGGGTATAAATCACGCACCTGTCCAGGACAGCAGCGCGTCACAGCTGTAAAATCTGGCACTTAATGCTTACAAATTGTGTTTTAAACCAGACAGAATCTTAATCTGTCTTGAGGCAAGTTAATACACCAGGTCTCCTGCTCCAGGTTTCAAAGTCCTGAATTATATTGTTTCTTTCCTGCATTACTACTTCCCAGTTGAAAACAACCCCTGACACTACATTTAAACCACATCTCTCCTTCCATTCATAGGGGAAAAATTAAGTTGCATATTAGAAAAAAATAACTCTTTCAAGAAATCAGCTATGCTATGTTAGCAGCAAAGTATCTGATCTCTGACAGTAACTTTATCCTTACCAGGACTAAACCAAAATGGAACTGCTCAATTTTTTTCAAGAAAGGTACTATTTTCTTTATGAAAGTGGCTGGGAATGCAGGTGCACTTGAGCAAAGAGATTCATGCAATTAGGCTATTCTTGCAGACGTATCAATATGAGCACAAACTAATTCATGGGTCTTTATCTACCTTGCCTTGGAGGAAGTTTTATAGTAGTCTGTTACCAGGGCAAATAAAATTACAGTCGTGTTCTTGGCTGTAGCATCTAGAGTTAAAGTCTCGGTGACGCTTCCTGAGTAACCACGGAGGAAGGGAGAGGACTGCAGCTGGCATCCTGCCCTCCTAACTTCGGTGGCAAGCTCCCCACGATTTCAGGCGGTTTCTCCAGGAGGAACGGTGGTTGACTGTACATATCTCACATAAAGGCCCAGAGGTTCCAAGTGTTTAGTTGCAATAATCTGCATAGATGTGGTACCTGTGCATGCAAATATCCTATTTATCAGCATAATTGAAATAACTGCGGGAATTATGTAAGCATGCAACACTTCAACACTTCTTGGCAATTTGCTTTCCAGTATCTTATTGCAGTTGGTGCTATTCTGCTTCACTGCTGAAGTCTTTAAATGAAGGAGAGAGAATCCCACAGAAGAGAGATCTCAAAGGCTTTGAAAGAGAGTTGCATGTTTCACAGCTATAATATAGATGTAGGAAAAATCTGGCAGTGGCCATTGAAATCAATACCTGCTGAAATTAAAGGTATGACCCAGTAAGTGCATCCTACTGTATTATTTGGTTATGAACTACCGGTTATGGTAGGGACATTTGGCAAACTCTTCACCATTAGATGCTGTTAAACACAATCAGACAAATATCCTAACAGGATGACCTGGTTAGGGTATAGGAAATACCTTGCTGAATCGGACCAAGATCTCCTTCCTATCCGCAGCAACGGTCAGCACTAGCTACTTCAGCCTGAACTTCACGAAGCACTGAGTAGGCAAGATTTGGGATTAATCCTTTCATGTCATGACTCATTCTGGACTCTGAGAGGCAGGAATTGACTCTGTGCTTTAACAGCTTTAAGAGCTGGGTATCCCTTTCAGCGCATTTATCTGGGGCTCTTACAAGTAGCAATAATCTTGGTAACTGTCTAAATATCCAATTCCCTTTTCTGGATTATGTTACATTCTCAGCCTCATTGATCCTGCAGGGCCACAAGCTC
Source organism: Rhea pennata (assembly GCF_028389875.1). NCBI lineage: Eukaryota > Metazoa > Chordata > Aves > Rheiformes > Rheidae > Rhea > Rhea pennata. The sequence continues at coordinate 6,909,375 of NC_084668.1, forward strand.
CTCAGCTCAATTTCGCAGGTTTATTCAACCCCAAGTTATTGAATACCTGCAATTACATTGCGAAATTTTCATGAACGACCATTTCTGGTTCTAAATCGTGAAGCTTTGCAGTATTGTGTTGCATATTACCATTCCCAGATGAATAATTCTCCATCCCACATCATGTAAAACACATACTGTATATCGTGTACATACAAAGGTGTTACATGTACACATGAAGCTCTTTCATGATATGGGCAACAATTGCCCCCTGCAGAAATTGATGGTTTTGCAAGCTGTGACTTGAGCCATGACTCTTCAACAGCCATCAGGTCTGCACTGAAGTCGCATCTCCTGAATGCATATTGGGACTATCCCTATGCTACGCTCTAAGAATGGAGCAACATTTCAGACTGAAACACTCTAATAGATACTGCTCAGTTAGGATTAAAAATGAGGCATGTGTAATGCAGCAACCTTGTATAAATCAGTGCTCTTCAGTGGTTCTCCAAGTCAAGCTATCCTTTCAGCTCTGAGGCTGGCCCAGGGAAGAGGAAAGTTTCACAGCTTGGCTTGTAACCTATGCCAATATCGAGGGCAATGACCACATGTTGCACTGTCATTTTTTGTTACTATTACACCAACTTTCCCATGCTAGCGACTTTTTGAACAGGTTACAACTGATTTTATTTCTTCATTATTCACAGAGAAGTGTTCTCCTCACATCCTATTCCACAGGGAAAAAAATGTAGATCTGGCAATATTATTCTTAATAACACTGGGATGTTATTTCCCTTGCATCCCTTAGCCTCTGTATTTTACTCACAGGTTCAGGACAGGGTACTGTTAAAGAGAAGATGTAGGTCCCCCATGCCACTGAGAAACTCCGGTTCCTGCTTTCTACCCCATAATCGGTTCTGGCTCCGCAGCAGAAAGTGGGACTAGCAGCGTATCTGCTACGGGCAATTGGGCTCGCGACTGTTTTCTTCTCCACACCACTGTCCTTTTTCACCACCTACGTGCTGATATTCTCATGGCTTTACACAGTGAGGAGCAGCAACGCAGCCACACCAACAGGGCATTCGGTCCTCATTACGGTCTCCCCTCGGCGTGATCTGCTCCGAAGCAACTGCCCTTTGAGACAGGCTACACAGATTGCTTTGCCTGGGGATAATCCCTTTCCTTCCTTCTTTCTAATTACTAGAATAAGGAGTAAAATTGAGCTAATAGTAAGACCAAACATTCTCCAGATCTGCAATTATTTTCTGAACTTCTGCATGTCTATGGCATTTCTTCTACCAATCACTACAGTACAAAATACCCCAGAACTGTTTGAGAACAGGGTCCAATTCCAGACACAGTAAAACACTAATAATTAATGTTGTTTACACACATTTAATTCAATATTCCAGAAGCAATATTCTCACTCTCCTTAGCATTTTATTTGCTTATAAATACAAGCCAATACCACAAGATGGCACTTTCTTACTTGCAACACACACTATTATAAACACTTACCCTCTTCAAATGTTCCCAGATGCTTATAATATGCAACTCTTCAGCGGTTTTGAAACATTTAAAAAAGCAAGACCTTCTACAAACAGTATTTGTGTTAGATGTATATTAAATGAGGTCAGGTAATTAAATTTGAAAAAAGAATTTATAAATATTTCAGATAAGAAAATTTAAATACAAAAGCAGAGTTTGTATTAATTAAACTGAATAACAATTTAAACTGGCCATAATGTATCTACATGGTTCAATTTAATTTAAAATACTTCTTAAACAATCAAGTCCTCTAGCCATTCATCAAAACATCTATCTACTCAACTCTTTAAAAAATATTTTCAGTTAAGAAACCACCTACGTTTTTTCATAACAATCCTTATTCTGTACTATAGGTGGAAATGAAACAAAATCATATTCCAGACTAGAAAACAGGATAAGAAGCAATAAACTATAAAAAAACAGAAAATTTCAGTCCCTTCAACTCACTCTTCTTTGCACTTCTCAAAATGCATGATCCAGTTTTAAAGTCTTTTGAACGAAATGTAAACACTAGAAAACTCATTGTTGAAGTATGTGAAGAATAAAGAGCCCTGCACTAATATAGTGCATAATGATGCTGTGTCAAACTTGTCATTTACATAAATGTCACATTTTCCTCAAGATTGTCATGCCTTTTTTTTCTTTTTTCCTTTTCTTTCTTTCTTTTTTTTTTTTTAAATAATGCCTTTCGATATCAGGAGATTTTCTTATTTTTTTTATTCCCATTGCTCAACAGGAAGAGATGTGTTTTCTGGTCTCTTCAGAAAACTTAGAGAGGATCCAAGTCTTTGACTCTTTTTCTTTTTTTTCCTTTTTTAATAAAGAAGTGGCAAAATTCTACGCTTGCAATCTTTCTGTTCTGCCCAGTGTATTACACATCAGGAGATTCCTCAAAAAACTGAGAAGTCTGAGACTTACAAAAAAAGAAAGCAGTTAAGGCAGTAGATGTCTACATTTGGACGTATTTTTTCCTGTTACATGTCAACGTCGCCGTCGTAGGCTAAGGTGAGAGGCTTCTGCTGCGGAGGAGGGCTTTGATGCTGTTTTGTTCTTTTGCTGCAAGGAAAATAAAAGCATTTCAGGAATAATAGTAAAAAAACTAATAGTGTATGAAGCTTAAAGACAGAAAAAGCCCCACCCCTCCATGCTGGCTCTTTTCATTTCGCAGTTAGGTGACACTGCTGCGTGGTGGCCCCTTGGGCACGGGGCTATGCCCAGGCTGCTAAGCGTGCAGGATTGGTGCCGCCTGCCCGAGCAGGACGGGTCAGCCCTGCTCTTAGTCTGCAAGACGGAATAAAACAGATCTCCTGTGTTGTCATCTCGGACGACCGAACAAGGAGCGTCTCACAGCAAAGTGGAGCCGCCAGCCGGCTGCAACGGGGATATGCTCATTCCTCCCTTGCAGTGAAGCAGCAATAACTGCTGTCACGGAGACACATACTCACTCACTAGTTTCAAGTGATGGAGAACCAAGTAATGTTATTTATAAAAAATCCTCTATATGCTCCACTTGGAGGTCACAGAGAACTGGTACTTATGTCTTATAAAAAATAAGGAACTACCAACTAGCATTCAAATCTGTTGTTTAAGTTTTTAATTGAAGAGAAAGAGAGAATGAGCAGGAAAGAAAATGAGAGAATGAGAAGGGGAGAGAGAGAATAAAGCGATTTTGGATGACGTAAGGTAATGTCACTATCGGGAAACAGCTGTGACTCTCCAGTTCTCAGCTCAGCTTTGCTAGAGTTTTGAACAATTTAGAGTATTATGATTTCTGGAGCTCTTCCAGCTCCGTGGGCTTCAGGGCCACCTGTGGGCCCTGCAGGGCATGTAGATACTGATGCTTCATGTCTTGTTGGATGCATCTGCTTAAATATTTAAACCGGAAAATGCGATGTCAACCCTATTAAACCACAGCCCTTGCGGTGGCTGCTGCTCCGGGGGAAGGCAAACATCTCGGCTCGCAGCACAACACACAGGCAGAGATACACGTGGGTTTCAGGATGCAGCAGGGCTTCAGGACACCAGCATCCTACTGCTAACTGTGGCTAGAAATAAAAGCTTTAGAAATGGGGCATGTTTCCTCCTGACGGTCTCGCTGTGAAAAACTACCTGAGCCGGAGCCCAGAGCTAGGAAGCCACATCTAACCCAGGGTCCCACTGCCCGGCACCTGCTAGGCCATGGGGGAGTCCAGCTCTCCTGTCCCCCGCAGCACCCGATAGCGGAGCCCTCACCATGGGACAGTGCACTGTGTGAAAAATAAAATCTTTTCTTTATTTTAAATAATTTCATCAGATGCCTCCTGTTTCTTACGCCGTGGGAAAAAAAATTCCCCATTTGCCTTCTCTACTCCATTCACGATTTCACAGATCTCCCTTATAGTCCCTTGCCAAATACCATATTTCAGCTGAACGACCTTACTCTACCTAGTCCTTCCTTGAACAGAAGCTAGCTTCTAGATCTAATCAGCCCTCTTGTCTTTTTTTTTCAGTTTTACTTATCTTTTTTTGAAGCAGGTGCAATAAAAGGCCCTTTAATCCCAGCACAAGTCTGAATAAAACCTTTTGATAACCAAAAAATAATTCTTTCTCTAAATAGACACATATGTAGCCTGTACATCCACAGTGCTTCTGCAAGATCCTATCAGTTAGCATTTACAATTTTGAGAGGTTTAAATTATTCTGAGGTAGGGGCCAAATGATGGTGGTTAGATTATCCCAAGCTCAATTCTTCCTTAAGACTTTGAAGATTAAATCTCTGCAACAGAGGGCTTTGCCTGTGCTGTATCTTGGATTATTTAGATAAAAGCAAACAAACAACAGACAAAATACCTGCAGGACTTACCACATAAGGTAGGACGTAAAAATCATGAAAATGAGGAGGAGGAACCCACCAGCTGATACCCCATACACCCAGATCTTCAGTCGACCATCTGTTGGAAGATGGGGAAACGATGGCGGGAGAGAAGGAAAGAGTAAGAAGCTTTATGTTAAAACACAAATTCTTCAGAGGATAAAGAGGATAAAAAAGAAAAAAACACACAAGTAAAACTGGTATTACTGCTGATGGGAAACACAGCAAGGACTGCCTGGGAGTACTCCATCAAGAGTACGCTTTTGATGGAAAACATTTTCCTGCACTCTTTTTCAAGCCAGAATTTTAACTTTGGTGAAGATTTTAGGCTCTCCTCAGGAAACCTCGGAACGAACCCTTCAGGTCCGTGCTCCGAAGCAGCACGGCGGCCGTGCAGCGCGGCACGGCCAGGCCGCCGGCCCCGGCAGAGCAGGGCGCCGCGCAGGGAGGGCCTCGGGGAAGGGATGTGACCGCTCCCGGCAAGCACCCGCGGGTCACCAGGGGTAAATACCAGTGTGGACAAGCTACTTATTGCTGAAAAAAAAATGCCTTGGACAAGTACAAACGGGAATAAATTCAGCTTAGAAGAAAAACAAGAATATGTTTTGTAAAACTAAGCGGGATAAAGTTGTGCAACAGCTTTCTAGTAGGACCACGGGAGCCGGAGACATAAGGAGTTTTAAGGGGGGGGTGAGATCGGGCTGCAGGGCTCGTTTGCAGGCCGGGCCAGGGGACCGGATCCTGCGACCCCTGCAAGAGCCCGTCCGCGCACGAGGCTCCGCTCGAGCGTCTTGGTACTTTCCTTCTGACAAAAAGTTTTGAAACGTGTTGTGTTGAGGGTTCTTGAATTAAAAGCTTTGCATTAATAATGATCATTAAAAAAAAAAAAAGGAAAAGGAAAAGAAAAAAGCATTTCTGCTTCTTGCCCAGATCTGGACGCCCAGAATCCCTTGTAGATAGAAACTATGCTTCCCCCCCCAGTGCAGTGTGTTTCATGTCAGAGTCATCACTACCTGCTGGGGGCAGAGATACGAACCCACTCCGTGGCCACGGCAATGATCCCGACAGAAGACTCGCTCACGCCCGCGTGGAGCTGCTGCGCGGGACAGTCCCTGAGCCTACTCCTATTCCATCTTTGCACGGCGGTCTTTTTCAAAGGGAAACAAAATTTAACCAGGTCCCACCCCTGCCGGTTTTTCCTGACTCTGTGGAAAGGCTGAGGATCTCTCACCGAGGTTCTCTGCTCCCCAGAACACCGGCAGCCTGTCCCCGACGCGAGGAGAGCCCAGTGCCTCCTGTCCGGGTGTGAACGCTGCGCAGTCCGGCCAAGGGCATTGCACGGCAAGAAGGTGGCCCCACGCCCTGTCCCCCGCGAAGGCAGAGAAGCTCTCCGTCCCCGGCACGAAGGCACCGGGCCGCGCAGCCTACACTTTAGCCATACCATTTAAATTGCCTCTCAACTTGAGAAGGGTTTTTGTACCCGAACCCTGGCCTCTCTCAGTGTGGTTCAGAAAGAAAAAACACAGCCCGGTTCGAAATCGGTTCTGCGCACTCCTGCAGAACGTTTAAAAGAACAAAATCCTCAGCCTCATCGAATCGCTGCAAGATTTGCGCTCCAAACCGTAACCAGGAACGGAAACCAAATTAAACAGACAAAGGCACGAAGACTTTCCCCGACAGATACCAGGCCTTAAAAGTAGACAGAGGTCAAGGGCTATCAGAGGGCCACGATGCCACCCACCGGGAAGGTTCACCACAGGCTCGCTAGCAAGAGCTTAACTGGCAACAGTGGCTCCCTAGCAGTAATTACTGCAACTCTGCAAATTAGGAAGCCTGACAGCCTTGCTTTAGAGGAGCAATTACGTATTTTATCACAAAGCTAGACAAAGAAGGGGAACGATCTGAAGTGTACTAGCCTTGAGCTGCAGTCTGAAGGACACGTACAGGAACAGACTGAAGAGATACCTTCAAGGCTCCATGGGATTGCCTAGCAGGCACGTGCCTTCTTCATTGCATTGCTGTGTATAGTTTCTGTAACATTTTGCCCCCAAATTAAATCATACCATGCTTTGTAAAAAGCTCCTTAGTCCCCCTTTCTCTCTGCCTGCTCCTGAGGGAGAACCAGCTCCGTGATGCTGCACCGAGGCCAAGCTTTCAGGGTTGCAGCTTGAATGCTGATTTGAAGAGAGGGGGATGCAGCATCCACCTGCTCCTCTCTCCCTTTTGCTATCCCCACAAAGCTATCAGCTGAAGACGGGACACCTGAGTAAGTCTGCAGACACTGGCAAAAAGGCAATTAACCCCAAACCTGTGACCTGAGGTGCCAGTGAGCTGCGTAGGCTTTTGGATGATGAGTTTGATCTAAACCCAGCCAACTTTAAAAGGCTTTGGACCAAGCTCTATTAGCTCTGAGACTGTCAACGCAAAGGGTAACTACCGCATGCAAATCAAATATGTAAATGTAACATTCAAAGTGTGATCACATATATCAGGCAGAATTATGGCCCCTTGAAAACCGTAGCAGAATTTTTCATTACATGTTTTCTAAAATCCCGTGTTCATTACAAACTAATAGGAAACAACCACAATGTCATAGAGTACAGGGAAGGAGGCACTGGGAGGATTTCAGAACATGGGGAGCATTAATGCATTTTGACTTGCCTGACACTTTTGTCTCCTACTTTAAAGTTTCCTTCCTATTTTAGAAATTTATTTTGAATAAATTCATGGTGCAAAAATAGTTTTAAAATGAGAAACTCACCAAAATATAACAAAACTGTAAGTGTGTGAAAAATGAGGAAGAAAAATACAATGAGAGCAAGAAGATCAAATGGGTATGTTTGCTTCTGTAGACTTCTATTCCCCAAGTTTTACCCAACCTCACTCATTCAGTGTTCAAAATTACTTAGCTACGTTACCTGAGTAAAAAAGCAATGCTCATACTGGTATCAAATACTCTAGCAACGGCTCCAGCACTGTATGCTGGTCTAGGCACATTCAGTCTGCCAGTTCAAACTGGGAAACATTTTATGACACCAGAGTTAAATTCAGTTTTAAGACTCACTATTTGGGTACTGTAGCTTGCCCGTCTCCCCCACCACCACCACCTTTTTTTTAAGTGTGTTAACTTCAACACTTAAAACTTCAGCCTCTTCTATACATTTTCTATACCCGTTTTTTTCATATACTTTTGAAATGCGGCAAGAAAAACCCAACCTCTTCTTTTATGAAATCTTAAGATGTACTTCTGCTCTGAGTCTTCTGAAGTGCTATGATCAATGTCTTTCCTGGTCCAACTACAACATTTGTAGAAACATCATCAGATAATAATACTAAGCATCCCCAAATCACATATGAGTATTCTTTTGAAAAATATTATTGCTTCATTTTGTCTCTGCTATCTCTCAGCATAAGAGATTATGATTATTCTATATAGCCACAAAGGAAAGAAAGATGACACACAAGTTAGCAATTGTGAGACTGCTCTGCAGCTCCCAGACACAATCTCTGATGTTATGATCTGCAAAGCATGTATCTTTCTTCTATAGAAATGTTGTAAAGAAAATTTATTCCATTCATATTTAAGTTTTTCACCTGGATTAAAAGGTTGAATAGACCATCCTTTGAAAATGTCATGCATTTTTGAGTTGACAGGTTTATTTTTTCCAGCAACGGTCTTAACATCAGCTTTCTTATCTTCTAAACCTGGTACCTTCATGCAGTAATCCAGGAAACCATTTGATCTCATTATTTCTGTATATCCTCGCTCACATCCGCAGACTCCTCTCTAGGTGATAAAAGGGAATAAATAGTATCCTCTTGCAGAACAGTGCAAATTGCAGGTAAGCTAGAAAGAAACTGTGAGCTACTTTCTGCATATGTAATCAGCAAGTTAATCTCCACCAAACCAAACAAGCCAATAACTGGTCCCTGCAAATCCATTTCAGACCAAAAAGACAAAAGGTAAATAGGGTATTAGTTGAGAGAGAACCAGTAATTATAGAGAAGACCAACATGGAGCCATTTTCATGCATTTTCATCCTAACAGGCTCAATCACAGGCATCTGTGGCTTTATCCACAATCCCTCTTGTCAATAAAATTTTTACCGCTAACCACGCTGGCCATTAGATAAGATTAACAAAGAAACTGTTTGATTCCAGAAAAACCCTCTATTCCCAAGTATTTCCATTTCAGTATTTCTTGAAATGAAGTCTTTATCACCAAATACCCATTGCCCTGTATCAGTCTAGGCAGTTTTTTCTAGAGGTTTCTTAGAAGTCTTTGGCTCACTAAATGGATACTCAATTTTCTGGATGTCTACTTTAATATAGCTTTCTTATGTTGTCTTTCTTTGCTAATTATCTTATAATTACAATATCTGCCTGAGGGTCTCATGTTACGGTCCAAAGAAGTGATTGATTTACATTATCTGTGATCAGAAGTTAACTCTTGACCTCAGCATTTTGCCACAACCTCCTCAATATGTTCATAGATGATCCTGAGCTTTTGAGAGGCTTTGGACAGAAAATGGAATCTCAAGAGGTTTTACAGATAGTAAGGGCTGGTTTACCCATCACTTTTATGTCCCTGTGGGCTCTTAGCGCTCTCAGAGCAACCCGCATGGCCATACCCAATTGCTACCACAGCTTCCTCACACACTGGGGCTTTCTGTGTCCATAGAGGAGATGAAAGGGAAGTACGCTTTTATCTCCTCTCACACCAGTTTTAAGTAGTCCTCATTTGCTGTGTGACAGAACAATAGAATATAATGAAAATTAAACTAAGAGGTTCCAAAACTGCTCTGCAAAGACAAAACCAAAATCGTAACACCATCACTTGTTTCTGCAGGTTTGTGGTTTCCTTTCAAACTGAAATTCCTGCAACTTCCTCGAGGTGGTATCATGTGCGCACTGAAGTATATTCCAGGGTCCTAAAATGCATTTGAGATACAGAAGATAACTGAATAGATTTGCGGTGTTAATTCCTCCAACATACTCTGCAGCAACTAATTACCTGTGTGCAGTAGGAGAATGGTTTCCTGCATGCTGGACTGCAGTGCTGAATTTCAGCCGGTTTGGTCTGAAGAGAACACCCTCCTGTAAAAGGAATTATTGAGCACTTTAAAGGGTATGTTTTACAATGTTTTTGACTTGGATCACTATAGTGTAAGTATTACTTGTCTGCTTATTTTATATGGTTATATACTAGTCTATGGAGCTCATTAGCATAATATCTGTAGGCATCACATTAATTAATTTGCCTTAACAAGGCAGGGAATCATTATCATATCCATCTTACTAATGGAGAATGGAGATATCCAGAATTAAGGAATTTGCCACAAGCCACATAAGAAGCTGGGGACAGAATCAGGAATTAGATACAGATCTTCTTCATCCCCATTAATGTCTTATCTACATCAGAAGACATAATCCACATTAACACCATAGCCCATCCTCATCTGGGGGAGTCTATGCTTCTCTAGGCATAAAAAATGCTAATGCGTTCTTAACTTCTTGGCACCCTTGCACATAAGAATTTGTATATTATTGTAACAAGTTATTATAAATAGTATTAGGATGTGCAAGCCCTATTGCCTTTGCCAAGAAGTCATGGAGCTTCAAAGCGCTGACCATGAATTTCACTTTTCATCATGTACAGGAAGGCTTTGTAGGTCACAAGAACAGCAGGAATCTCACAGTTTGAGCTCTGAGTGATTTGAGATTCCTGCGCTTGGAACAGAAGAAGAGGTAAAGAATCTGGGCTCTCTACTGAGCTTGTGATTTTCTCTTCCTTTCTCTAGAGTTATACAAAGGTTGCACTATCAGCTGTACAAGCCAGGCCTTTTAGTATGTGCATACTCATTTCTTCCTGTGACCAATCAAACAATAGGGGTAACTCACCCAATTACTCTCATTTAATGACAGGTGTGATGCTGACCTTATAACAAGGTTGGCAAATTCCTACCTGTCTTTCCTACATACAAATCTGAATTGATATTCTGAAAGACTGCAGAAAGGCACTCCAACTGTCCTTCAAGCAGCTGATTCAGAGGATGAAATAAAACAGGATGAAGACTTTTTAATCAGTGGGGCAGTTTTTGGCTATACCTGTGACATTTGTCCCATCTGAGCGCTGACACCACACTGTGCGTTCATTTTCTCGCCAAAGGCTGGTTTTCCACAGGTAGCTGTAACACTTCCCTCCTACAATGTAAAGACATCAGTATTAGTCAGTCTTCACATCGCAACAAAAACCAAAACAAATTCTCAAGTGGGAGAGAGCAGACTTGTGGCAACACTACCTGAGCAAGGCCGTGTTTCCATGACTTGTCCAGAACATCTCTCTTGGTGCTCTAAAGCCTGAACTATAAATGTCCTTGATCGAGACTGGCGACCTGTTGTCTCAAAGCTCCTGCCACCAATGCACATAAGCTCACATGAGCTCCATTCTGACCACTCTGTCAGATGACAATCACCTACACATTGAATGAATAAATCATGGGTTGTCAAAAAGAATCAGCCATAAAGGATAAGGACAGTCTAAGTATACATCAGCTTTAATATCAAAATACCACCAGTTTATTACCCAGTGATAGGCATTATTCAGATTTTCTGCTTCATATGGTATCTTCCCTACCCCAAAAAAGAAAGACTTTTTCAAGCAATCTAGAAGCATCAGATTGAGCATTGTCTGATCTGCTGAATTACATGTTCTTAGCAGTAACTCTGACAGTGCTTAGGGCTGGGAACGCTCCCTAAGCTGAGACTGCAGCACAATTCCCTGCATCGTCTGACCACAGCCAGACGTCAGAAGTTGAGAATGGGCTACGAGTTTGAATAACGGAGGCCTGAGCGTAACTGACTTTTGTAAATTAACATAAACCAAAAAATGAAGAACAGCTATTCTACCAGTATGAGCTGTAATTGCCAAACTATAGAGGCATCTCTATCTCAAAAAGCTACTCAGGCAGGAATATACTGCAACTTCTCAAAGACTTTACCTGGGCAAGGCACAGAACAGGGTAATTGCAGGACACTCTCTTTTGAAGGCAGCTCACCGCATAAAGCATTTTCCACTGGTTTGTAGGTAACAGGAACAGATGCATCATGCACTACACACGTGAGGCTGCGGACTTGGAAGCCATCTCCACACTGTCCACCCTACAAAACAATAGAAAGGAACAAAGACACACACTGCTGACATACGCACATCACAAAAAAAACATGGTTGATTCCACCTGAAAAGACTTCAGAGACAAAAATCTGATCCCTGGACTGAACAGTCCACCAGGTATGCCAGGTCATGGGAGGACAGACGGAGATCTCCAGGCATGTCTCTACTGAAGCTGAGACCCAGGGTCACTGCCAGGCTGCTCTCCCTGTGCTGGCAGAGCCACCACATCGTAACCGAAGTGGGAGAACAGCACACAAGTGCTTTCCTTTCTCCACCCGGAAGGTCCAGGAAGAACTGAGTAGCTGAGGCGATGAGGGAGAGCTCTGGCAGGAGCTTTCTGTGCAGTGGTGCTGTTCCACACAGTCCTGGCTAGCAGCTTTGCCTCTAGGTGCCGACTGGATGCTAAGCATGGATGAGAATTACTGTACTCAGCACTAATACAGTTCAGAGTGGAACAGAGTCACAGCTCTCGGGCAGTGTGAGAGCAGTTTGGAATAGATACCAAAAGAAAATATAATACTGAAATGCATTAGCTGGAACAATTCAAATATACAGGACTTGAAGTCTGTGTCTAGCATGTGGCAAGGATGGAAAGGATATGTGAAGAGCACTGCTTCAGGACAGTTGGTCCTTTCCCATAGGGCAAGGCTTAGAATCTCCTAGGAGAAGGGATCAGTACCAAAAATGATGAATGTCCTAGAAGAGGTAACTTTCTTGCTGAACTTTCCTGCCTTTGATTAGAGCTAATGAATTAACTGATTCTTAAGATGTACCCCGCTAACTGAAAACAAAAATTCTTGGCTACTCTAAAGAAGCCAAGGGTGGAGCAGGGCATGAAGAACAGGCATTTCCGTTCACCTCCTTTGATGATACAGCCCAAGACGAGTGTTTGAATGGTGTAAATCTGCAACAGCAAAAATTCTTCAGAGCTTTTAATTTGTCTGCAAGGATTGTCGTCCCCCAGGATGTTTGTGCAATTTCTTAATTGTGCAGACAGTTATTGATTCCAAAGCGGACAGATATCACCAATTCATTGCACATACTCTACTGAACTTTCTTTCAACGTTAGCCACGGTCTGCTAGCACTGAATTAATTTTGAACAAGCAGTAGAAGGCTCCATCTGAGCCATTCTTCATTCCAGTCCTGAAACGCTTAACAATAGACCAAAATACTGGCTAAAAATGGCTTCCCTTACTGAAAAGCCAGTATCTTTTGGCTAAACTGATGATCAGGGATGCTGTAAGAACTGAAGCACAAAGGCTATCTTTAAAGGCTGGAATTGTTTCATTCACTTCTGAAAAACAGAGTTGCAGTGACATTTGAGGAACACACCTTAGCTCTGTGCAACACTTGATGCACATGTATCCTACGCTTTGCGGAAATGGCATTTTACAAAATTCAGTAAATAAAATGCGAGAAGAAACATGGAACACTGCCTTTATATAACTGAGGGAAGTGTTACTTGCTTGGCAGTAGATTTAAAAAAAAAAATAATGGACTTCATCTGCAGAACTGAATGGCTCCCTACCAGCACATTTATTCACCATATGTTTGATAGCAAGAATCTCAAGAATGGCTCTCCTACATACACGTGGTACCTTTTTCATTTTCTGCATTTCTCCTTTTGCTGACACATAAGGAAATGAAAATAGGAGCCTAACTAGTTGGATTTAAAGTACTTGCTAATCAAAAGTGTCTTAGAGAAGTATTAGTGTAGATTTACTATATGCAGCTAGATTTTCAAGTTTTCAACACCATGTTTCACTTTAGTCAGTATGTAACTTACTGTTCTAAATTACTGTTTCACCACTGAATTCTCTATTGCAGTCTCAGATTAATGGTGTGTGAATAACTCATGCAGCTGTCAATTGGGTTAGAGTTCTTAGAAATTGCTGGTGGAAACAGAATACAACACGGAGAAAATTCTCTGGGGAAATGGGCACTAATCAAACTGTAGTGTACTTCTGACTCAAAGAAATAACTCATGGAATAACTAAAGATTACTAGAAAGGACAAAAAAAGTTTTTAAAAAAAGATATGTACGCTTTTATAAGTGATATATAAAAAAAATCTATAAATTCATATAAATACAAAAATAGTTAAATAAATATGAATAATAGATATAAACAAAACTATTTTCTTCTAGTACAGTAGTCTCCACTACAAAAAGCAACATGCTTTAAAGCAACATTCTTCATTCTTCTACCATGCAATACTGGAAATATACACATATTTTCCTATGTTTAGAAAAAGAAATAAATAGAAACTATGGCATCTCAAACAATTCAAAATGTAAAGGTTAGCTTTTGAATAGTGGCTTCCATTTACTTACTTTCATTCAAGACCAGTGATGTGTTCTTGCAGTCAACAGAACCCAATGACACACTTAAAAGATGTAATGTTGCCCTGTCATTTACACATGAATATGACACTGACTTTTTCAAGTACATCCAGCAAGGTCATAAGCAATGCAGGAGCACTGTATTAACTTTCATATCATCTTAAAAATTATTCATGTCCCCAAAATTATACATTTGAAGATCTAATTAATAGGTGTGGAATCAGTGGAAGATTGCTACAGTAATGGCACAACGAGGATGCAGTGAATAGCTCCTAATCAGAGGAGAATTGCCTAGCAAATTATCAAATATTCAGAACTCTACGGATCAAATCTGTATTGTAAATGCCCTTCCCTGGAAGATGTGAGGATCTGAGGTTTGCACAAAACCAGGATTTTTCTCTTGAGTCATGAGCTCCTTGCAGGACATCTGCAGGGCTCTGACGTCCAGGGGGCAGGACTTCCCTCCCCTCGGCTGCACAAATTCCCGCACTGACACTTCCCAGCACATAGCGAACCTGGGGTTCCCTATGTGCATTCGGGGACCTCCAGCCTCCCTGCACGCAGCCTCCCTCCAAGAGCTCCCCTTGCCCCACGTGACCACCTGGAAAGCAAGGAGAAGGTCTGGCCAGCAACAGTTAGTGCTTTTAGTTGTTAGCTTGGAGAAAGACAGACGAGACACAATTAAACAAATACAAGTGTAATCTAGGATAGTGTTTTGACAACCAGAGATGCTTTTAATTTGCTAATATGTTGATATATAACAGCATCTACACGAACCTGCTATTACTTCACCCTCAATGGTGCATTACCAGCCACATATAACACATTAATTACAGAACAGGTAACAGTCCTAATAAGCTGCTTTGCTTGGACATGCCTGTAAGAAAAGTTTTCTCTTTTCAGCTTTTACTTGGGTTTTGTGCATGTTCACGGTCATTTTAGGTAAAGAGTTGATTGGCCAATGCCAGTCTCATCACATATTGGTGCTCATGTTGATAAGCACTGAATTACATAAAAATTCTTAATAAAAAAGCATTATATGATCACATTTAAGGGATAACTTTTAAAATACTTTAGAAAGGAAGGGTTCATACCTGAGAATCATAAGTAGTTAGTGTTTGGTAATGTCTAGCAACTTGACTTAAATTCCTTTAACAGAAAAATTATGAAGAGTGTCAGCCACTGTTAATTTTTGTTTTCTTCCTCCTTATCAGGGTAAAACACTTCAACTCCAGTGGGAAAATGGTTTGTGTAACATATAAGATTAACCACATCTCCCATTTTCAAAGTTCTGCATCCCGTTGTACATAGCACAGCTGCAGCACCCTCCGCTGGAGGTGTGCCCGTGATACGTGTAATTTCATGGACAGCAGCGCACTGATTTACACACTGCGAAAATCAGCAATACAAAACACTTAGCAAGCCCTATTCCTAAACACACAAACACCTCTAATTATTCACATAAGGTCAACTTACAGTCCTTCTATGATTAAGAAATATATTCTCAGTTATCTCATAATACAAGGAAGAAATATTTTAGCCTAATAATTAGGTGTCCTGATTATATTACTATAGGAGAACATTTTTATAATATGTATTTTGGTTCTACTATAGTATGCATTTACCTTATTTAATGAATTATCCTTGAAAGCAGGAATTCTGAGAGCTTTCTTTAAAAAGTAATCTTAAGCTTCTTTTCCAGAAAAGCTCAAGAATAAATCATCCTATATTTATGAACCGCATTTAATTCCTAAGCACCTCATTAAAGGGAGTTGGACATGAAAAAAATGGCTGCTCTCCAAAAAAAAAAAGCAAAGGGTAGAGAAACTACAACACAGTAATTTAAGAGGAGAAGCAAGCAGTATCGCACTGAGAGTGCGGGAGGAGATCTAGGTTAGAGCAGATTATGATTACTTGTGCTGAGCTGAAATTTAGCCAGCTTCTCGATGTACATATTTTTATTCTGCAAGATGCGTTATTCAGCTGGAATATGCTAGGGTGTTAAAAGAATTAATATGGGAGCTGAATTATCAGCTATGTTATTTTCTGTGGTTGAAGGTTTCCTCTCTAATATTTAGCAGAATTTGCTTGCCTTAGGTGGACAAAATGCGAGTTGAGGATGTTATACATAAATAAATAAAGTATGTAGTACATACACAGCTCATATTCACATCTGCAGTTGCAATGAGTTGTCAGTCAGTACAGGAACTGAGAAAGAAAGGTGGTCCTAATTGCTTCTCTGACCTTGGACTGGCCAAAGGTTGTAATAGTCCAGATTTCATTTATAAATACCTGGGAAAAATTCTAGGCACCTGTGATGCCATCGGCAGTATTCTGCACAGCTCTAAGATGCTCTCCTGCATCTGCTTTGCCTCTGTCAATAAAGTGAGTAGGTAATCAAGAGGCCACACCACGCTAGAGGGCAGGCCACGGAAGACGAGGGATGTGTCTTCACACGCGTTACTGCCCTTATTTTCCTATGCTCTGCAGTGCGAAGAAGCAGCCACAGATCCCTGCAGAGGTCTCGTGCCCTGGGATTGGAAGAGGGATGCTTCCACTCAGCCACACGTCTCTCACCTGCAGCTCTGCAAAGCTGGCTTCATGGAGACTGAGCAGATTTTGTTCTGCCTGGGAAAACTTCAGTGCAAGAGATTCATGTCCACTTTATCTGGCTAACTAACCAAAACATTTAAATATATGAAACACGATCTAAAAGATAAGGAGAGGGGGAAAAGTGTAGGGGGAGGCAGAAAATCAATTCAAGTTTGATGCAACTCAAGGGCGGTGAGAAAATGAAGACTCCAGTGCTGACAAAGCAGAGGTGCAGAGTGTATGTGCAGCACATGGCAATTTATTCTAGCCATTTTTTGATCATTAAAAAGATAGTCACACTTAGGAGAAAGTAGAAATAAGCATTTCATACCATAACTTACACTATGGTACTTAACATCTCGTAGGGAGAGACCAGCTAGCAGACTTAAAAAAAAAGAAAAAAAAAAGAAAGAAAGAAAATAACCTACTAAATGCTTGTGAAAACTAGCCAATCTATTTTTGTGTTAGAGTTATTTTATATAATTAAATTATAGGTCACCATGGCTATGCTCACTCAAGCACATTTACTCTGTAAATCTCCTTTAATACCTCTATAAGCTCACAGTACTGGAACTCATATTGTTATAAATAGTTTTTGATGGCTGGAAGATTAGGTGAGCAGGTTTACCATTCTTGAACTTTCCCCACTTTAGCATGGATCTTATCAACACTTTCAATGACAAAAAAAAAAAAACAAAAAAAACCCAAACAAACAAAAAAAAACTCTGAAGAGCAGCCTAAATCAATTCTGCCATATTACCATGATTTTTATTGTTAACATCAACGGCCTGCACTGCTGGGAGCACTCAGGGAACGTTAGAGAAGGCCTTACCTCCACGCGGCACGGAGACCACTCTCCCAGAGCCCAGCGGTAGCACGGCTTGACGGGACAGTGCCTGTACTGGGAGAGCTGAGCTGGGCATGGTCTTCCTCCGCCCTGCGCCTGCAGCACGACGGCGCGCGATCGGACCGCTTGGCCTGCGCCGAGAGAGGAGACACCAGAGGATGAGCAAGATGATACTTTCTTCTTTCTTTTTTCTTCCCCTCATTTCCCCTACACATCTCCGCAGCTTTCCTCGCTGGTGCTCTCCTCCCTCCCAGTCCTCTGAGGCTCCATCTCCTCCGTAAGCTTTTCTCCCCTATTTTTTATAGCTCCTCTCTCTCTTCAGCGCTAAACTTGCCTCCTCTGGACCATCGTCCTCTCTTCTGTGCCCACGGAGGACAAGTGGATGAGGCTGGGGCTTCGGTGAGGCCCCAGTCCCATAGCGGGACCTGTCCATGTGGGCCCCAGTAGGCACCAGCATCACGGCCACCCCATGAAACACTCCATCTGCCCAGGCAGACTCGTGGACAGAACCGAGCCATCGTGTTTTAACGGAGAACTGTATTTGTGATACAGCATGATCACAGCTGTTGTGAGCTCCTTGCTCAACAGGTTGGGTGGGCTTTTGGCTTTTTTGTTTTGTTTTGTTTTTTAATACTGGCAACTGTGGAGAGATTTTTATGGACAGAAGCTTGTCATTTTATGTCCATGAATTAGCAACAGTTTATAAAAATGCAGTTAAAAGTAGTTTGGCTTTCCTTTAATTAACACCATATATAAGTTCCGTCTTTTTTATAGACTTGCTGCACTGCTGACAAACCTACAGCGCTGCTAAGAGACACCAAGTTTATCAATAGAAACAAAGGCAGATTTTGTGATGAGTAGTTATATGGGCTTCTCATTATTATTAGTTCATTTTTTTCACCAATAAAAAGCTGTTGAGAAAGTAATTATTCAGGAAAACTATTTGGATAATATGGATGTAATTACTAAATCTGCCATTCTGTGGTTCATATACTGATGTTTTGTATGTTTTCCAAACACACTATTTGTTTATGCAATACATTTAAATACTTGACTAAATCCTGATTATTAAATATGACAAGAAAATCACGGCATCATTTCCAACATTACACATTCAATATGCTTCCACAGATTTTTAACAAATGAAATTTTCTTTTTATGACCAATTATGTGCATCTAATTTGAAAATTGCAAGTACTCTACTGGCTATTACCGTCCATAACCACTTCTACAATTTCCATTAAAATCCTATTTATTATTGGTGAAAACTTCTTCAGCTACCGAATGGAAAAAGCAATTATGTTACTACTTCTGAAATAATAAAGCTGAATACATTCATTAAAGTTACAGCAATTCCATTTTCTTCTCCTTCGCTGTCCATTTAAGTCCAGGAATGTTTTCTCTCAAAATGTTTCAATTAGAATCCTGACTACAATTAAAAAGAAGAGTGGAAAAGAGCCTTGCGCAGTGGGACGCACAAGGTATGCGCTAGGATAACGTTTCTGCCTTGACTCTCACTAGCCACGGATGGGAGAGGCAGTTAACAACAGGGCTCAGCCAGCGAGCAGGCACGTGCAGCAAGACGGACGCAAGCCCGGATTGCAAACCCGTCTGAAGACTAGTTTCTTTTCCAGTCGTAATCCCCCGGACCTGGGGAGTTCGGAATAGGAGCGATGATAAGAGCTCCTGCCCGCGCGACGGCGCACGGAGCCGTCGCGGACTCGGACGTGACGGTCAGACAGCCGGCGGGGACGACGGCCCGAGGCCCTCGCGCCCCCGCTCCCCTCCGCCCCGAGGTTTCAGACCTTGAAGCATTCATCAGCCTACTTAAATTAAAGAAATAGTTTCCTCTTAATCGCCCTGCTTAACATCTTTCTAGCAAAACACAAATGAAAAGACCATTGAATGGAAAATACTATTTTCCTTTCAAGAGGAATTTAACAACTGTTCTGTTTTCACTTACGCTTTAATTTCCAACAGCTGCTTATCCAAACCATTTAAAGCCACTGCACTCTCAATGGCAAGCTGGTGTTTGACTCATTTTTGCTACCACCTTTCTTGCTGTGCTGTGAATAAATCATTAAAGCAGGAAGAATATTGCAAGAGATTTCATTGAAAAGGCCATTTTCCTTGGGCACAGTCACTGCAGTGCATCTCTTAAAGCTCCAGGGTTTTCTCTTCACACCTTACACGTTATTTTGGTGCTCAGTTGTGCCTCAAGTAGCAGAAAAACTCCACTTGTCTTTACTGTATGAAATCTTAATATCTATGGAGACTATAATTTCACTGCAGCTGAAATTTCACCGTGCTGCCTTTACAAACTCTGCAATAGACAAAGCAGTTTCTTAAATTTCTCAGTGAACTAGCCACATTTCTGTTTCATCTGCTCAGCAGTGTTAAATGATATGAAAAGTAAGACAGAAAGTCTGCTGAAAATTGCAAGTGTGAAGTTCTTCTTCTTATCCTCAAATTTGCCAAAGACAAAAAGACATTGGACTTGCTAATGCTGTTAATGGTCACTGAAAAGCTGCTTGGAATCAGCGGCAAAAATTTCATCTCAGAAACACAGGGTCATATTTCCAGATTGGAAGGAGAGTACTTTTAATGGAAAAATTTTGCACTGTTCCTTGCATTTTATCCCCACAAAGTTATGCTACACGGCTGAAACCGAGATGATTAAACTTTCTGCTAAAGCTAATCCCAGTCAAAATCACCGGCGTGTTTAATCTGTTTAAAACAGTGCCGTCAGACTCTATAAAGTGCAAATCTATTATGCAAATGCAAGACTGCAGCCGGGATCGAGTTCCTTAAACACAACGCGGGAGGTCAGGCTAGCTCGGGTGCAAAGCAGCCGGGGCTGGGAAACGCCGCTTGCTGGAGACGCTCCTTAAAAAGCATCGTTCCAGTAACTTTGATGCACGCCTTTTGCACATCATCCATTAAGATGGCATTATAAATCTTTCCATAACAGTACAGCAGCAACTCTGAGGAACTCGGCCATACGTCAGCCTCAAGCACTAAGCAGCGCCCAGCACAGGCGCTGCGCAGACCCATAGCTACGAGAGGCAAACACAAGCTACACACCTCCGGAGGCTCAGCACAGGCAGGGAAGAGAGATCTACTCGACTCATCATCAGTTATAAAAATCAATATGTTCCCCCTCTGGCCGCTGTGTACCAGAACCATAGTAGATGTCAGCATCGCATATACAGTAGCACCGCATCATGTTTTGATGCAGCTTTCCATAAAATAAAACCTGAGCAGAAAAAAGGTACCAGCCATTAAAATATATCATAGCAAACCGAGTTACTGGAAGAGATGGCCAGAATACAAACAGTAAGAAACGCAGAAATAAAAATGTTAGCAATGTTGCTCAAGAAACGGATGAAATCATAAATCCAGCAAGAGTAGATTTTGATCTCAATGATATTTAAATGATGTTTCTCTTTGAAGTCATTTATGGCCCTTGAGCAAGCCCTCCACACACTCTCCACGAAGAGCCTGAGAAGCAGAATCTTATTCAGAGTGAACAGAGGAAAGAGCAGAGCCAGTGGCAGCACATGCAAATGATTCACTGTGAATCATTCCTGAGGAGTGAGCATTTATGTCCTACACGTTAGCTTTATCAAATAGTGTGATTTTTTATTTTTATATATATTTTTTTTATTTGGCAAAGGAAAGCAGAATCAGTGTTTACTACAGTCTATTCCCACAGCTTCTTTATTGTCATCCTTTGTTCTTCTAATGTCTAATTTGAGGCTTAATCCTATTCTCACAAATGACAATGAGAATCTCATGTTGGTTTTCTAGGCATTACAAGCACTGAAGACTTGGGCAGGAAATCCTCACTATATTCATCTGTGAAGTACCACCTGTAGATGCATATATAATTAATGTCTACTGCACTCAGAATAACTTGGGGAGCAAACTGACACAAATTCTTCCTAATCATTCCTACGTTGGGATGAGAATCGAAGACGCTTGGTTAAGCCATTCGAATGATCGAGAAGGATCTAACAAAGCTTGGCTTCCTCATGACCCGGGTTCTAAGGCAGCTCTTGTAGATTCTTAGCTGATGCAGGTTTGTAGAATATCTCCAGCTTTTGAATCACACAAATGTATGGCTTGAACCGTACAAGCCAGCTTGCTAGCTGGTAGCCTAACAGCTTTGTGTTCTTGGTGGGCCAGAAGGCGACTCAAACTGATCTGCGTTTGGGCTTGACTATGGGGTTCAAGTAGTCTTAATGAGTTTTGGGACCTTCAACAAAGGCATTCACAGAAAAGCTGAGGTCTGCTCCACAGGGCATTTCTGCTTTCAGTCGGCTCAGGACCCTGCAGAAGTCCAGCTCTAGCTTCGGAGATAAGACATATGTTTACTCCTGAACTGCATGGGGAACCAGAAGCTCTTGAGTCACTTCTTAGAATTTGTATAAACATTTTTAGGGTTGGGGGCAGAAAATCAGGCATACCTTTACTTTTGTAGTAGTACATCCCTTCGCAGACTCAAATGGATGCTCAGGATGAAAAAATCTCCAGCCATGAGACAGTATGAGCTAATCACTGCTCCACTGGATAATCCACTAGCATGCTAAACACCACAACCCGCTTTTGCAGATGTAGCTCTGTTTACATTTAGAAAAGTAATATATGTCCATTTGGCAACATGAATATTAATACCTCAGAAGAGATTTTGAAGAAAAATAGTACTTGGAATTAATAGTTTTCTTAGTGTATTGTCGGTAAATGGGAATTGTTGGTAATTCATAGTACTTTCTATGTTAACAGATACTGTTTTATTAAAAGTGCTCAAAACTCTGGAGAAAGAACACTATAATCCAAATATTAAGCTTTTTCTATAACATGCTTTGATCTCTGAAATCTATCTGAAGGGAATGTGCTACAGAAGTTAAGAACTTTTTTCTTCTTAACCTCAAATGGATTTGATTGAAACATGTATTACGGCTCTTGAATCTCAAAGATTAGCTTACGTCTAAAGCACACCAGAAGCTTGGGAAATAATGTCACAGGCCTATTTTGAATAAAACCTACAATGCATTTCCTTGTGTCAATACTCAGAGGACTTTTTAAATCATATAAAATTAAATAGGGTCTTTATCCTTTCGCTTTTTGGATGCTCGTAAGTATTACTGACTATAAAAAGCCTCGCTGAAGTTACTGGAACCATACAAATACTCAGGGACCTGTGGTTACAAGATGGAGACAGAGGCATACACTAAATAATGAACAATATTCTTAATGTTTATGTCTTCAATATGATATAATTACCTTACTAAAAGTAACTCTACCAAAAGGATTTTTAGCTATTAATCTATTTATTTTTTAAGTGTCCTGCAACTCTCACTAGCTTTTCTGATAATTCTGTATAAATTCTCCCCATATCTCAGGGGTTAATACTTCAGGCATCTGTCTACCTGCTTCCTAAATTGCACTTTTCATTTTGGAGAAATTTCAAAATATCCCTTGGACTGCTGAAAAACATTTCCAAAGATCCCTTTTGAAAGGTTTACTGTAAATCGAAGCAGCGATTTCACTTTTTAAATGCGCTCGGAAACGCGCGGCGCTCTTCCACCTCTCCTGGGCGCGGGGCGGGTGACGCGGGGGCGGCGGGCGGCGAGGCGCGGACTCACCGCCGGCGCCGCAGGTGTGCGAGCACTCGGACCAGGCGGACCACGCCGAGAGCCGGCAGTCCACCGCGCATCCCACGAGGCACTCGGCGCTCGTCTCGGCGGGCCTCTCCAACTTGAGCTAGGAGAAAACAACATTTTAAACAGAAGCGGCGGCTCCGGCGGGACTCCCGGTGTCGCCACTTGCAGGGAATTTTCCTGGGGATATAATCAGCAAAATGGCTTATCATTTTGAAGATTGGGGTTTTTTCTTTACGTCTAAATGTGAATGTTTGGGTCTTGTTTTGAAAGGATGATTCACCAACCTTTGATGGGTTATAATCTCCCAGGCCTGGCTTCTCTGGTGCTACCTGGGTAACATAGGACCGGCAGCACTGTGACCCAGGCACATCGCTCTGATCCTAAACCCCTTCGGAGCAGAAGGGCACTAACGCGCAGTGACATTCCCGCATCTCCCGTAATAAAGACAATTTGCCCACGGCTCAGAAATAGCGACTCGGTGCGTATCAGAAGACGTGGGTCGTGTAGAAATGAAGTCATTCCTTAAAGGCTTCACCTGCTCGCAGCGGCGCGGGTGCACCGGTTTGCCGTCGCTGCGCACGCAGCTCAGAAGGCGCCTGCGAACTCCGCGCCCGCAGCTCGCGTCCGCGCCGAGCTGGCACGTGCTCCACTCTGAAAGCACAAGGCAAAAGGATTCAGGCCGGCAGGTCACGGCTGTAACTCGGTTTTATACCTATTTACGCCGCACGCTGATCATCGTTTCTTAGCGCGGCACTTCCCCACGTGAGCTTATATCGAACCCGAGAACAAAGCGCACAAAAGCGAGTTACTTTGGGGGGGGAGAAAAGAAAAAAGAGCAAGTCTCGGAGGAGAAACTCATGGCTTCGTGCTTAGATTTCCCCCAGCAAAACTAACAACACATCAGACCACGTAGAAAACTGTTAAATGCTGATAAAGTGTATCAGTTAAATCCAGTTGGTGCATGTACAAGACTGCATCGTCTGAAATAAAATTCCACTTTGATAAAATAGCTATGGAAGTTTCTGAAGAGTAACTCTATTTTAATCTATTTCTTGTCTCAAAGCAAAGCTTTCCGTTATTTCAAACTAAGCACTAATACTTATAAAAGTGGTATTTCTAGTAGGAAAAATGCGTCTTATTACTTGTCTAAAACAATGATGTTCAGAACACAACCAACCTAAAATACGCCTTGAAACACCATTAAAAACGAACAAAAACAGCTAAAATTCCCAGACACATTCATGTTCCCGGAAATGTTCTTCATTCCTGAAGCACAATGATAAAAAAAGGCATCATGATGCTATCTATATGTTTCTATGGCTGTTATTTCAAATAGATATGAAACCTCAGTTTCTATGTAGACACACAGGTTAATATTTTCTCCTGCTCTGGTCTCCCTTTCCTCCCACCCCCTAATTCAACTTAGATCTTAGTTTCTGTCTTTCTCATTTACCTATCTGAGCTAGCCAAAAAAAAAGGGGGGGGGGATTTTTTCCAGTTTTTTGAAACAGATCTTATTATTTCTAATCAAGGTTCTGAATAATGTGCTCTCAAAATATCCACATCCATCCATATAACTTATATTGCCTTCAAATCATATTCCTGTTGGCAATATTGGCTGCATTGGAATCCTATGGAATTTTAAGCTAGAACTTATATATGCAATAATATATATAAAAATATTTCATAATATTGGAATAAATAATTCTGTTGATAATCCACCAAAAAGAATAGATCCAACTTAACTTATTTCTACTGTATCTGTAATGACAACTTAAGTAGCAAAATTATGCATTTACCCACAAATCTGAAAAACATAGGCCTGTAATTAACTTCTGCGGAATCACTGATGTTTAAACATAACTCTTCAAATATCAAGGCTTTAGGAAACACCACAGGCAAATATAACTAAATACGCACCTGGTGAAAGTCAGGGTCTTTTATACACAGATACTTAGAAAAGCAAAATTTCCATTTAACACTAGAAGGTGCCACTTTGGAATTCGTCCTGCTAAGAACGTATCAGAGAACATATACTTACCGGTTAGGTTATACTGATATTGGAAGCAATTTTGGTTCAGGATACACGGCCTCATTTGCGAGCCTTCAGGGCAGGGCTTCGTAGTGACCGAAGACCGTAGCACTTGTCGCATTCGTAACTGCATGACGGTCGGGTCACACACCTAGAAAAGCGACGGAGGGGACGAGAGACCTCAGGACATACCGCAGACGTGCACGGGCCGGGCTTGCTGCAGGCACAGCCGCTGCCACGTTACGTGAGACATAATTGTATTTCTAAAGCTATTTAGACCGTACGCAGAACGCACTTCCCTGCTTCTTGCAGCAGGACCAGAGCCTGCTTTTGCTGCTGGGAAGGACGGCAGAAGTCTTCCAAGGTGGGACAGAGCAGGTGATTAGTATTTGAATACACTTTTTCACGAGTCCAAATAAATAAATAAATAAATAAATAGAAAATTTTTAAAAAAATCACTACCCATATGCCCAAGTGCCACAGTTCAAATATGTAGTATCACTTGGGAAAAAGTCCTTAATAGCAGGATCATCTGAATCATTGTAAAGCAGTAATGACACAACCACTACTTATTTGCAAGTTGAAAATGTTCTGAAGATTTCGGGCATAGTGAGTGTGTTTTTAAGCAACAATAGGTGTTACAGCAAACCTTCCATTTACAGGAAGGACATCTGCTACCACGTGTTGGTTACGAAGCTGTCGACAGGACGGCGGCGCTTCCCAAAGCGGGTGCTGCAGCGCGGGCTGGCTGAGCCTCGCGGCGGTTGCACGCGGGTGCAAACGAGCCGAGACCTCTCCCCGTTCCCCGCCTGGGAAAACGGGCCCGGGGAAGGGTGCTGGCCCTCGGAAACACGCTGCCCTTCCCGCGCTCCAGGGCAGCAGGGACGCGCGAGCGATCCCAGCAAACCTGACGGAAAGAAATCCTTACTAGAAGTTTTCAGAGCGATTTAACTGAACGAGACGACCCATTTGATTCCTAACAGTCTCTCAATAGAACAGAAGATTTCTCAAGAACAGCAGGAAAAGCCAGAAAACACTGCAAGTAGAAATAGGTTACTTTCATAAACGCTCGGAAACATAAAACACATTTTTTCTATAGAGTACTTCAATATAAAAATTAACTAGCAATTTAAAACCGCAAATCTATTAACATGCAAATGCCTGCAAACACGAAGCTCTGCAAGGACAAAAGTATGGATAAGCCCTTTATTGTGAATATTAAAAAGAAGTATCATGGCATTACAGCATAAATCTAGATCTCAGACTGCTGAAAACTGGATTAGTTGCACAGATGATAGCACAGTTAGACAGAATAAAAATCAGTACAAACAGAGAAAGGTCCGGTCCAGTCTTAAAACTGAGCTGTCAAGGCCTATGTTCCTCACGCTTGTCCTATGTGAAGGGAATTCTATTACGCTCTTACTGCCGATACATCACCTCGTCAAATCGTTTTAAACAGCAATCTTACTCAAATATCCATGGTCATCTAAAATAACCAATTATTCTTAATCTTGGGGGCAGGTTTAGCTCAGTTGGTTAGAGTGTGGCGCTGCTAATGCCAAGGTCATGGGTTCAATCCCCGTACAGGGCCACGCAGAGGGTTGGACTAGATGATCTCCAGAGGTCCCTTCCAACCTTGCCATTCTATCTGAAAATTACACCTACGCTGAGTGTTTACCAGCAGTTTGCTACCTTTTCGGCAACTAATCTGCTTATTTTTTTGGCAACTAATCTGCTTATTCATCCTCACAACGAGGACTCACAACTTCAGTTATTTGCCAATTTAAGAAAAAGAATAAAAATCAAAGACGCTCAATAGCTCCTCCTAACTAGAGTTTTTATGCATTATGTTGCTAAAGGGTGGGAGGGACAACTCAGTAAATGCTGGGAGAGCAGCAGCTCTGAAACACTTTCTCTTGCTTCCTTCAAAATAAGAACCCGCAGCCAGAAAATACGCATCACTTGCAGATAAGCGAATGCTCTGAAGAAAACAGTATTCCCCCGCCTCTGCCCAGCCCGCGCCGTGCCGCGCTCCGGCACAGGCTGCTGACGCCCGGCAGCGCCGCCCGCGTACGCCCCGTCCCGCGGCCACCCGGCGCCGCCGGCAGCGGCACCGCTCTCCCGCTCCCACCTCCTCCGGCGGGGAGCAGAACGGCCGCCGCAGCTCCGAAGCCGCCGTTCGGACGGCACCGACGGGCCGCGCCGTGCGGGAGCCGGCTCCTACGATCAGCAGCCCGCTTCTCCCGGGTTTGTACAATACAGAATCTCTGCAGGAAAAGCGTTCGTTTAATCAAGCTGAGTACACGGGGCACATGCAAGAATTCAAAGTCTGCAAACTGTAACTAATATCCTGTAATATTATTTGTTGAATTTTTCTTTACGTCAATTGAGAAGCCAATTTAGTTTTGTAATTGATTTTCTGGCCTTACTCTTTCAAGTTAACTATGTAAAAAATTAAGCCAAATATGTATGGAACTGAATAAGCAGCAGGAGGGAATGACTTGCAAAGCAAAAGATGAAAGCTGGGATTTTCAAAGGAGCAAGAGGGAGCCGAGGATCCAACTGCCCTGGAATCCCAATGGGCTTGGGTGCACAGCTCCTGCGGGATCTCTCAGAAAGTCCCAGCTCAGAAGAATTAAATATTTACTGTGTGATAGAAACAAGGAATGGCTGAACAGACTTGAAGTAGTTAGGGGATGTGAACTGCAAAAGTTAAAGAAGAGGGATTATTGCCAGTGAGGGGTTACAGAGTGCATTAGGAAGGGATAAAGAAGCATGTAAGGTATTGGGAAGAAGATACTATGTCACCGTTATAATCACTGCTATCACTAGTAACTGTATGGATCTAGTCCTAATTCTGGATCTTAAAAAAATCCGAGGAAAAAACTAAACACCATTGATCACAAATTACATTTTTTAGGAGATAGGACAGAAACAGTGTTATCAATCACATTACAGAAAAGGCAGGAAAAAAATGGGGGGGGGGAGGAAGATGATTTGAGTAACTAAAGTAAGCAGTTAGCCCAGAATTAAGAATTAGGACAAGACTACAGAAGCTGTAGATTTTGAACATTCTTGTAAATGAAGAAAATGACAAAAGTTGGCACCCACTCCTGATCTTCTAGGAGATCTGAGGTTCTGTTCTAGTAATTCTTGCTTAACTTGGGGATTATGAGAGTTTACTACCTGCTCAGCAAAAATCCGTTGTCCAATTTCTGCCTTCAGCCAGGAAAACTGAAACCCACCTCTTACCCCATCCAGGTGTATTAACAGGTATAACATTTATGGAGGAAGGAAGGGGGATGGATATGGATTCTGACTGGTCATAGACACAAGAGAGAAAGCAAGACCAGTGAAACGGGGGTAGCTGCGAGGCGCAGACGCCCAAGCTCAGCGGCCTGGAGAACCTGAAGCGAGGCCTTCGCCGTCAAGGTTAGGCACTGACTCAATTTAAGTTTCAAAGCCTAGGTCGTCTGTTGGATTTAGGCCAAGATCCTTTTTCGATGATTATAATCAACAGAGCATATAATTTAGGGACAAGCTTCCTCTGATACTGCTGGTAAAGATGGAATTAATTTCTAGATGGAAATAATAATAAGGACCTAGCTCAGGACTCAAATTAATATCCTACAGCATAAGGACATCATACACAGACACAATAAATTTCTTTACAAATGTAACTGTACTGTTCCAGCCTACTTTATTGTACTAAGTCTCACCATTTCCATTATCCTTTCCTATCAAGTGTGAAAAAAAGTTGAGCTAGAGCCAGGAATCTATAGGCTAAATTATATAAACCACTACAGAAACAAAATATTCTGAAGCAACAAGAGGTACGTACCATGTTAAGAGAAGAATGAATCAAAGGTTTTCCCAAAGGACCATTCACTTTAGATGTTACAAAAGCCAGCATCTTGTTTCTATGGAGGAATTCTTGGCAGTATAACTACAGCATCTTTAATATTTTTTTTCAACCAATCCTGTTTTTCCACCATGACCACTTGTCACTATTTTAAGCTAACACAGAAAGGGAGCGATATAAACACACAAAGAATGTACCCGGCCTCTTCTCCAGACAATAAGAGTCCAGACAAAGCACAGAAAGTTCTAGGAGAGAAGAATATTAAATAAAATAGAACTGTAAGGTTATAAATGCTAAGTTCCCGGGTGAGAGTTGTTACCATATTACACAGTAATATATACTATTTGACCTTCTTCGTCATTGATCTGAAATGTTACCCATTGATCGAGGCTTTCATATGATCGCAGTTGTACAGCACAGAAGTTGTAATCCATTAGACAGCCCTTTAAGCTGATTTCTTAACAAATAGCTCCTATAACGCATCCTGCACTACAAAAAGCCGGCCACATCACGTTTACCAGGCTGCTCACAATGAAACGTACCACCCGAAACGAAGGTAAAGGCATTTGCAGGAACGGGTTTAGCTAGTTTTAACAGTGCAATGAGCCACTGTAATCTTATTCGTGCAGATACAGATGTTTTGTAACAAACATGAGCCTTTTTTTAAAAAAAAGAAAATTAATTTGCCCACATTTTCTTTTTGAGATGCATCTAAGTTCTGAAACCATCCAGTGTTACAACTGTTTTTTAAAATTGTCACTAATAAAGACAAATAAAAATAGAACCAAGAATCTAAAAAATACGGCAGATACCAACTTTTTGATAAGGCCATACAAAAAATACCATGTCACAAATATGTGAAAGAAGCAGCGTTTTTCCAAAAATGCCCTAGACCAGCCTAAATCTCATGCTTCACTTGAGTAAATTATCCCTTGGGCTACAAATATAACTCCGCATCGGTTTAATTCTTTAACCCAGTCTCCGTACTACAGGTCCTCCGCCAAGCCCGTGCGTGACGCTGCGGTGAAGACTTCCACGGCGCACACAGAGCCCCAAAGTCCACGAGCGTCCACGAGCGTGCCCACAGTTTCTCTCCCAACGGCCGGAGGAGGGGAACGCGTGTCCAAACGCCAGCAACTCAGTCTCACGCCCGAGATGAAAGCCACTGCCAAAAACCTGCAAGTCACCCGTGCTGCCCGGTCCCACGTGGGGTACAACCACTTATTTAAATCCTACCTGCACGCCACACAGCAGATCCAAGACAGTAACAGCTCAGCCAGTCCTCAGCGTCCTACGTTGCTACTGATCCACATGGAAAATGCTCCCTGCAACAGGGACAGCTGCTCTCACGCACTACACATGTAACCTTGAATAATTAACTAATTTCAGACCTCTCAGAATTAGCTTCTAGACATACCAACAGCTGAGGCAAACGCGAGGCCACTCAGACCTGATGCTGGGGCTATGACTGTTACGCCCGCGAGAGCGGAGAGCTAACGAAATGAATTTGAGAGAATTATTTCAGGGACTTGTAGCACAACTTGCATATTAACTCATTTTACGCATGCTTTGATGAATTCAATTGAAGTCAATTAATTACATTTCCAAGTCAGATGAACACAAAGTCAAGACACTGCAGGTAGTGCATGTTATTCGATCACTGAATATTTAACAGAGATGATAGGATTTCAGTTTCCAGATTATTTAGCTGCTTCTTTGAGCTATCAAGTGATGATGTCTGGCTGAACACACCATTGTAGCTGGAACGAATATGAAATCTCTGAAGCAAAATGCAAGTTGATCTAATTTTCTCTTTCTCTCATTTTTTTTTTCTAACTAGCAAGCTTCAAACTGTTATTTTAGGTAGCTTTAAAGCCTGGATACTTAGAGCTACATTGATGTTACTTAGCTACAGAGAAGAAAACTTTATGAGCCAAAAAATCATCTGCAATCAGAGGAAAAACCACTTTGAATTTACTTCTTACAACAGGGAATGTGCGAATAATAGGGAAGCTGAAAGTCAGTAATTATGAGCTTCCTGAATGCAATAAAGAGACAGAACCTCAGGAAGCACCTTTAGGTATTACATTTCAGTCAGACGCATTTCCGGATCACAACAAAGTGCAATTAGAGAAAAATATTAAAATTTACCATTCTGTAATTTTGTATTAAAATATATCTTCGTGTGTATCTTCATATAATCAAGACATAAAAATAGAAATTGAGCTGGAAAATATATAGAAGGTATATATATATATATGTATATGGAGGGATCTGAAACTTAAAAAGAAGACTCTAGAAACACCAAAATTTAAAAGCAAAGGGGAAATGTAGCCAATAAAAAGCAAGAGAAGCATTATAAATGGTGCATATTTGTGCAGAAATAAGTACTGAAGAAAGTATTTCCTATTGACAGAGCACTGGCTACACTTATGACTCATTGATTTCAGTAAGATTCAAGATCATTTACAATCCTGAATGTTGAATATTCAATTGGAAAGAGTATTGTTACGAGATAAAATTGAATAATACCCTAAAAATTATCCAGGATACAATGACATATTGACAAAGGGTAAACTAGATAATCTAAAAGGCCTCCTTACGTCTGGCTGCTAAGACTTTGTTATTCTGCTATCAGGATGAATTTATTACCAACACCAAAAAATAGGAGCAGAACACTTTGGTGACTGGAGAGGAACTCTCACATGACCAAAATCCTAGGCAAATACATCAAATTAAAGAGCTCCTCAGTCAAAGATGATGTTGAAATTGTGGTTGCTCGATTCTTATGAACACGAATTTGTCAACTTTCATAAATCCTCTTTATCTCAAGTAAGCCAGAAATGACTGGAGATCGGGGAAGATTTCCCAGAGTGCTTTTGCTGGTCTGCCTTGCAAGAGAGCTATCACTAAGAGAGTGCCAACTACTTTGCTATGACATGTAAATGTGCTTGAAAGGATGAAGGTTTTTCCTTTTTCCTCTTGGTATAATGTGACCCTTCAAAATTTTCAGGTTACCTGGGGAAGCAAAAGGAGTTATACTTAGAAAATGGATTGGCAGTGAATATACAAAAAGTGTTTTCCACAGCTACATTTTGAAAATGGACATTTTGATCCCGTTTTCCCATAAATTGGAAACCCCGCGGGAATATACCAGCTACTGCACAAAATTCCCTCAAACAAAATTAAATGGGCAGTGCGAATAAGCCAGATGCTCTACATATGCAAACTTATCGTTGTTCTTTTGGAGAACCGACTTCACTGACTCCACCGATCAACGTTTGTGGCCGTCCTCCACGCCGATTTGCTGCTCGCGCAGCAAACCCAGCGCTCGCCTTCGACGTGCAACGCGGGCGCAGCGTGGGACCGTGCCGCGGGGTCCTTTCGCAAAACTGAAGGACTGCAGACAGCCCGCGCAGCTGTAAAGGGCGGGCAGCACTGCTGTAAACTCTTCAAAGAGGGGCCTTTATTTTCTCTTAAACCTAACACTGTTTGGTGTTTCATGTCGTGACAGAGCTATCTAAACACACGCTCTAGCGGCACGCAGTCATCTCAGTTTCCCAACAAAACGTCGTAGAACAGCTTGTGGAAACATATTGTTCCGCTGATTGCACTGGCGCCCACCCGAACATTTAGGAATTAACAGCTACCGTGGCAAAAGGATGCGCAGGGAGACACAGGGACTGTGGCACTCGGCACTGCAACGGCCAAGAGCCGGGCTGCCCAACGGGGCAGCCGCCCGCAACGTTTTAGACATCCCTTGTGTGCACCTCTGCGCCCTGGAGGCTTCATCACAGCCAAAAACCCAGGATGTCCTAAGGACACCAGGACTCTTAATGGGGTAGGCAGTGCTTCAAGACCAAGCGACTGTCATGAAGGCACCTGAAAAACACCCAGTGGCCTTGAGGGTATCAGCATTAGTTTGCTGCATGCAAAATGAAGAAAATCTATTTATGAAAAAGAAGTCAACGGCAAAGAAACAGTCCTACCACTGTGGGACTTTGAAAGGTATCCAAGCATTTATACTGGTTTCAGGAATGTTACACTTCATCAAAACTAAGCTGCTCAGGAGGAGGTAAATACAGGAAATGATTTTATTTGACATGTTCTTACTGAGTATATTGATATGCTACACAAAATAATATGGAAGGAAATTATCTGTGTCAGCAATAGTATAAATTCCTGTCCAATAGCCGCTCAGACTTTTGATAATGGGTTTTCAACACAGGAGCAATGAATAAATGTTCATCACTTAAATATATCAAGTGAGTGTATTACGAAACTCCTTACATTAAACCTAGCAACTATTTCAATACTAATCAGAGAGAAACAATAGGCTTTAAATTACATGCTTTGAGGCCTGAGAGTTTTCACAGGACAGAATCTGCAGCTTCTTTCCATCTTGAACACTTAGAAAAATACAGGGCATTTGGCAGTGGCTTGCATCCCTGCATAATGCAGTGTTTTGAGTATTTTCTGACATGACAAATTGTTTGGGTATTTTGCTGCCATATCCTTCTGTTGCTGTTGCCAAATCTGCCCTCAAGTTTTTTAGGAGGAGATGCTAGACAAAAATATTGTGTTTTGAGAAGAGAGAGCGGTCATTCTCTCAGGCCTATGACCTGTCTAAAGGAATGACAGCACCATGGCTTACCAGAAGGTTGTTACAGGAGTTGTCTGTCTTGGACAGAGCACTCCCTTGGGAGGGTTCCTTAACGTGGCCTTCACTGTAACTAAAATACAGATCCCTTCACGCGTTGTACTTCTTTGGGTCCCTTCTTGTAGACTGCATGGAAGGATGAGTTGAATCAACTGTCATAGTAATAACACTGTGTTTTACTAATTCATTTTTCATAGCTCATTCTTTGGAGTTGTAGAAAG
The DNA here is from genome assembly GCF_028389875.1 of Rhea pennata. Classification (NCBI taxonomy): domain Eukaryota; kingdom Metazoa; phylum Chordata; class Aves; order Rheiformes; family Rheidae; genus Rhea; species Rhea pennata. Next base: position 6,943,149 of record NC_084668.1, read on the forward strand.
ATCAAGCCCTCCAGATTCAACCATGCTGGCTGTAAAATCCATTAAGCTTGAATTCCCTTGGGAAATCATTTAATTGTTAGAAAATACCTACGTTATAAAACAGTTTGAGGGCAGCAATAAGCAAGAAGTGCAAGAAACATCCCCATGGGAAGCACAACGAGGTGAGCTCACCTGTGGGCACTTGCTCCACTGTCCCCAGTCAGACACCGCACACTCGCTGGGGCAATACAAGCTACACTTCTGAATTTCCTCTGGGATTTCAGACTGGTTGCACAGGGCGCTGGGTACAGTCTCTCCTTCATGTTCCTCAGCAGTGTTTACACACCTAAACAGAAAATCGAATTTTTTACATGATGGTCACCAGCTTATCATAGAAGTGATGAAGATCAACAGGTCTGCCTGACTCCAAATAAGATACCACGCATAAAACATTAGTTCTATGCAATACTACTGGTCAAAACATGGAGTTAATTGCATTAATAATACAAATGATTACACATACGATATATGCTTTTGTTACTTACAGTCATTCAAGAATAACATTAAACAAACCCATCGAGCCTCATACCACACTTTTCATTTCAACTGGGCAGCAGCAGATTAGTAAATAGCAAATGATGATCAGCAGGAAGAAAGGTTTATGTTCCTCCTAGTAACGTCACAACATTTGGAAATAACTCAGCATTTCTCCATGCCTGAGAAATAAATACTTGCTAATAATGAATGTCACTCCAGTGTGAACATTTGCGGAAATACTAGCAAAGCAGCAGGCAGGGAGTTGCTGCTCAGGCTTTTTGTATACGTGGCATAAAGGTGGAAGAATGATAATTTAGACACCATGCCTTCTTCCTCAAACAAGTCTTGATCATAACACAAGGCTGCATCTCTGAGATGCTTCTCCTGCAAACCGCATCACACAAACACATTCTTCTTTTCTTCTGAAATACATTGGACTCAGCGACATCCTGCCACTTGGCCAGTCACTTCACCTTTACACAAACATACTTTAGCTCTTTTTAACTTGAAATAACTGTGCTTTTGTCGTCACGCACCTGACTTTTCTTGTTTGTATTCCTTCTCCACAGTGGAGGGAATTTTGTTCGCTGTTGATTTTGCACGGAGACCACGCTTCTACTACCCAAGCATACTGATTGCACTCGCTGTAACATGGGACTGCCTCATGCACCTGCCAGGGAAAAGAATCAAAACTATTCACTTGAACTACCCAGGTTAGCATCTCTGCAGAAGTGCCTCAAACAAACCAGGAAAGAGTAAGGGGAAAATAGCCTGGCTTATGTTCCTCATGTTCCTGTAATATCTTTAAGTTCATTTATGCATTATTGACTTGCCAGGGATTTTTAAGTGTATAATAAACATGGCATGCATGCAGCATCTCAGAAAACAGAATAAATAACAGCTCTTTTCTAAAGCCAGAACAAAATTCCATTACAATTTCATTTGCTCAGAGCACTCACACAATAATCTATCACGTATTATTCACGAGGACTGGGTATATTGAATCCTTTGATGTTCCAGAAGGTACAAACTTAAAATTAGTGGTCATTTACCTTTGCTTTTAACATATTCATTTAAGTCATTTATTGTAAGAGACTGAAATTTTATGCAGCCTACAAATTTCATTTTTATATACAGAACTTATAAATGCTATTTCCCTGGAAGTGAGTTATCTCTAACACATCTCCCAGGCAAACAGTACTGTATATCTACCTGAACTATAGTATCTACACAGAGAGAAAAATACAGCCCAGAGCTTGATAAGCATTTTTAAAAGGTGACAGCCGTTAGAAGCAGCACACTGAGAAACATTACATTAGCAGATTTTTATGTTTAAGCTAATGAATCCATCGATAGTTTTGTTACAGAAACAAATAAAAGTTATTTATTTTGAATCCAGTTTGCCTGCAGAAGCCAGCCTGAAGATACAGCATTCCCCGCCGCACAAGGCGCTGCTCTGGAAGGACGCGCAGTGCACCGGCGACAGCGCTACCACCTTCCCGGCCGCGGCAGCGGCTCTGCTTGGGGCGAGGGAGGGACCGCCGCGAAGAGCCAGCGCGGACCGCCGCGTGGCCAAGGGGACAAGCCACCACCACCAAAGCACACGATTCAAAACGGGAGCCAGCCGAGGAAGCAAAAGACCCCAGATCCTTACGGGGTGGCAGAACGCAACGGGGGCACCGGGACGTTACTTTTTCCATGAGGAGGTTGGGATTAAGCGCAAATCCTTCCTCAGGGCTTGTGCACAAACCCCATGAGAACCTGCAGAAGTTGTTAGGCCCACGGGGGCGAGGAGGAAGCCCGAGCAGTCACAGCCCGCGGTGCAGGGAGCTCCCCACCGCGCGAGGGACGTCCCTTCGCAGCGGGGAGCACGGTCTCTCCCGCGCTAGCTGCGCCTGCACCAAGGTCTTGGAAAGACCGCATTGCCCATCACGTGGTCACCATGAGCTAACGGTTTCTTCACACCGAGGCACCCCCAGCTTCACACCGTTGGGGGCATGAATCCAGAAGAAGCAGAGCAGTAATATCAGGAATTTAGCTGGTATTAGTTTTGGGGGTCAAAACACTGAGCAGTATTTACCTAGCAGGACACCACCCTGTGCCAGAAAGCAGACTGGATCTGGGGAGAGACACAGTGCCAACGAACTCTAATCTAGCAGAGAAAACATGAGGACAAAACAGAGACCACATCCGCAGGCAGTCACACGCACGCAAGCGAAGCGAAGCAAAACCTGCTCTGACATCCCCGCTGCCTTAGGCAAGGTGCAGAGGACATGCCGGCCCGCAGGACGGCCCACAGCGTCAGCAGCACGGTTTCCGTGCTGCTTCAATACCAGCCGCAAACCCTGCAGCTCCCGCTCAGCGTGCCCAGCACTCAGAGCGATATTACGCTACTGACTCGGCCACCATTTAGATTTTCGTCGCCATTCCCTGGTTACGCTAACAGTCAAAGAGCCAGAAAGATAATTATTAAGAATAAGCCCCATCACTCCACTCTCACCTCTGCCCAGTTTCAACACCAAGCAACGCCATCTCTGCTACTATTTTGAAGACACCAGAAAGGTGTCAATAGCTCCCACGTGTCACCCAGACAGGTATTCTCCTCTAGCGCAAATACAGCTAAGCTCTGCTTTAAATGGGAGTTGAAACAGATGTCGTATTCCCATCGGTGAAAGTAAGCGGATGTGCATTTCCCATCTGATTGGAAGCTGTGAATATAATTGGTGACTCTGTCTTTGCCTTAAAAAAATCTGGTGATGGGGCACGTGTTCCTCTCTCCTGCCACACGGTGTTTTCCTCCGATTTCTCTCTCCTGGCTAGCTATCATTTGTTTCCAATCAGTTCTTGTTCTTCTTTTTTTATACAGCCTTAAAGCCTTTCATTCATATCTTTTGCAAACAGCTGTGTGGCTTAGAAAGGTCAAACATATGATGTTCTTAGTTCTGCATTTTCAACAGATTTTGGCTAAGCCTTGCTGTTCTTCGGGCACCTCTAAGCAGGGGCAGCTGGGATGCTTCCCCCTTCCCAGGTCTGCAGCAGCACCCTGTCGGGACGCAGATACGTGCCGGAGCGTGTCGTGGTGTCCACGCTCCTCACCCAAACCAGGCAACCATGTGCCTCAGCTGGGAGAGGGCTGCGATGGGCCGCTGGCCCTGCCGGGCGATGCAGAGTGTGCCTGAGCCTCAGGTCAGACCTGCACCTTGCATCCTCCTGGCACGGCCCCTGCCACACGCTGCCTGCTTAATGCTCAACCCTCCCTAAACATCTTCAATGACAGCGTATTTACAAAATCCGTCAGATCGTGCCATCCTACACAAGCTAATGAAGACGACAGGTTGGACTGGGGGCCCCATTACAGCTCTTTGGTGCTGCCCAGGAGGCAGGAACGTGCTGCAAACTCATGTCGTCTGATCTCTGCGGAGCTGCAGACCTCCGTGCCTCCAGAGGCCAGCCTGGCCCCACTCCTCACAGGACTTAGTGCCTCATCTGTAATGCTTTCAAGAAATAAACACAATCAAACTACTTCTAGCATCTTAGAAAACCAACTCCTTTCCTTAATTTTTATATATATTCACATGCTGTTTCTTGGGCTAGATGATGTAAGATACCATAAATACGGCTGTTCCGAAAGGGTGACATCCTGCCTGGCTGAAGCCACTGACTTTCACAGGACCACTCTATCACTCCTAGTCTTTGTAGCTCACCTGCAAAGACCATAAATCTTCTGAAAATAACAATAACGAAAAAAGGACAAAGAATTAAATTTAGACTGGAACAAAACATGCTTTTTTAAACTGAAATGGAGATATTCTGAATTAGAACCACAATTAACATCTGAATCCTAAAATCAAGCTGATGGCTCCAGTCCTAAGTAATGGAAAGAAAGACAAATGTTATTTTTTGAGACAAACCTGCTATAGGCTTGTCCTAAGAAAAGAAGGCAGCTTCCATTCACTCCAATGCACACTCTGAGTCCTTGCTAAGGTATCTTCAAGTTAACAATTACTTAAACAAGATATGTATAATGTATTTTTTCCTTTAATAGTTGATATTTACATTTTAGTGAAAAGTCCAAGTATCTAACCACCAGAAAGCTTTCATTTGATGTATAGCATTCGGCAATTTATTTATTCACACATAGGTCAGGAGCAACACTAACCTTCCAGAAGACATATAACAACAACCGCGCTTGCTCATCTGACCTGACTCATTAGAAGCAATTCATAGCTATGCTCCAGGTAGTTGTTGGGGTTTTCTGATGAGCACCTGCACTTACACTAGAACTGTGGGTGTTCAACCCTCCTGAAAATCATAGTGACTTCATATTTCAGTAAACATGAAGATTTATTGTCCCTCAAGGTAAATATTGACTCTGGCCTTCCCTCAGTCGATATTTTAGCTTTCAGGTCAGTAAATCTTGGTGTTCACCTCAACTAAAGTCAATATCTGCTTATTATATTAGAACAACCAAACAGATCACTGTAGTCCTGAGACCCCGAGGACAAACTCTGTGCTATTCATTTCTAATAAAAATGGATTAAATTCATTTCTAACGTAAGTTCATTTCACATCACTGCCCTAACATGGAGGTTACATTAGACCGAGTATACTGAAACAATCAGAACTGAAGAAATAACAATCTACTTCTAAACTATGGAGACCACCATGAATAACTCTAAAGCACTGTATATGCCAAAAAGAGAGCTGATTTGCTCTGATTTGCAAAGATGCTTGTTGGAAAAGAAATTCATACTTAGACATTAAAACACTGCTACTAAGACTTATCAACAGTTCGTCCACTTTTAATGCTTTTGCACACCTACTTCCATCTATCTCGCATATTTAGATGTCATGGTGAGATCTCATGGTGCAAAAGTGGTCCTCTCCTCCTCTCACGTCCGTGACTTTTTGAAAGCTGAGCCATAGCCAGAACTTCCCTTGCAAGCAGCCCAACATGACGAGATCTAGAGCACATCATGAAATACGGCTGTGCACATGTCTGTCCATTGCAGGATGGGAGACAGTGAGGATCTGGTTACATCATGATTACCTGCAGCTTTGACTTCTATGCTGATGCCACCCAATTAGTCCAAATCTCTTTTTTGGTTGTTAGGTGCTGTTCTACCCTTCTATTAAATGAGCAGTTCTTGTAATGCTCTACCTAATATTGCATTTGCATTCCACTTAATCCAACACATGTACTTTCTGATAATAAGTTTCTTTTATTGAATTCTTTAAAACAGAATTCAAAATGGAGTACTTGCTTTGGTAATTACCTGAGCACATGTTTAATTGATTTGGTAGAGCTAAGCATGCATTTAAAAGCTTTATAAAATTTACTATGTATCTGAAGGACAAGTACTTCTCTATGAATAGAAACTGCATCACAGAAAAAACCTCATTAAAATTTCAACATTAAATAATGCTCTTTAAAATAAAATTGATTTTATTTCATTGTAGTTTATGTATTGATCACAATTGCTACAAACATGCTAACTGCTCATCAGTATCAAAACTGATTTTGATTGAACAATTAATTTTCAGGTAATTTGGGTTTTGCAAGCAGTTGTTTCAGAGATGAATACTTTTTTTTTTTTTTTTTTTTTTTTTTTTTTTTTTTTAAAGTATTTGGACCCTAGTCACCAAAGTTAAAAGATACTGTTTTAGAATGATTTCTGGCAGAACATTTTGAATAGATCAGCATGTGATAAGATTTGTGAAAAAAATGGAATTCCTGGATTTTTTCATGCCTCTAGCAGACAATATAATTGCACAAATCTTAGTGAAACAAACTCAGCACTTCTAGTTTTCATTTATACCTGAATCAAAAGGGGGTTGCTATTTTTGACCTCCTTCGCGGTAAGGAAAATAGAAAATCAATTAGAACTTTGATAAGGTTATGAAAGCCTTCACTGGTTTTGAACCAAGTTCAGAGAAAACCCAGAATTGGCTAAAACTTCCCAGCTGAGAAAAAGATGGAATCAATTTTATTCTAATGTCTAAGCACAAAGTATGAATTGAGAGGCAGGGCAACAACTGTTCCCACGATAACACAGAAGGAGACAAATACACATTCCCAGTCTCTGCCCGCTGGGCAGTGCTCAAGCCCAGAAACACAGGAACAGACACTTCCAAATCACTCTAAGTGACTAGCCCTGGTGACAGGTTTCAAAATCATTGCCAGAAAGAAAAGCTCTTCTGTGAGTAGGAAGGGTAAAAACAATTACGAACCCTCTGAAGTTCTTCCCAGCTCTTGGTTATCTATTTACAACCCAACCCTCAAAACAGCTCAACTTTAATTGTAATTTACACATGAGAAAAGCAAGGATGAAGGATTAAGGGGTTTAGTACAGGCTGGGGAGGGAGCCCTCAGGGAGCAGGGGCTGAATCTGGAAATACCCCCCCATCTTGCACTAATGCAACAGCGCAGGGTAAAATCAGATACTGGAGAGTTTATCTAAAGGCACTCCAGGATGATGCCATTAGAAAAGGAAGCAGATCTAAAGCTACAGTGTGCAATTTTGGCTTCACAATAAGAAAACAGAAAAGAGGAGAAATTAGGAATGCAATGGGACATCCGTGATACAAAGACACCTGGATGTTCAACGTCGGCTCACCACATTCTTTAGATGCTTTTACCAGATCTAGTCTTTTTGTTGGACTTTAAAAGTCTCCCAGTAAATCTCTTATTTTCTTCTAATGGATAATTAAATATACCAAGACAGATACCTGTGTTTTTTCAAATTCATAAGTGCAATAAATGGAAAATGTCTTGTTTAAGAAGTTAATTGAAGTGAGCTCTGTAGAACCACAGCCATTACAGTTACCACTTACAGAACTACCATGTCACTCGGTAGGGTTTATTAATTCACATTTACTAAGTGCCTTTATTTTCTGTAAATTTGGTGCCGGCATTAAAAATACTGAGTTGTAATAAGGTAAAGTGCAAGCATCCTCTACTGGAGATTAAAGAAAGAAGTCAGTGTAATTACACGTGAAAGAACATGGGAGAAAATATTCTCTACTGTTCATTTCAATAAAATCCACCTCTCTAACTAGCAGCAGAAGTTAGAGGCCAGAAAGCACGTTGGCAGCCACGGACGACGCCTCTGATGCCACGTGAACTTACTGTTGGATATAGGCAGGTCTGAAAAAGTGGGTTTGGTATTTATTACATGATTAATAAGGCAGCAAATGAGAAGATTGGTAAACAAAAAACTGCACCCAAAGGTTTATTGCAATGACATTTCTCACCCTTTGAGTAGTCAAACACAGATATCTCCATGATACCAGCTATTTTCAACTGAAATATTTAAGCAGGACAATTTTGTCTTAGAATTATACTAGGAAACGGAAATTTTAAAGTATGAATCAGGGGTATGCTAATAAAATTACAAATCGCCAGTTCCTAAGGCTTGGCTCTTTGTTCTACTTTTCCAATCTAGAACACAGAAAGTCCAAAACTTGAATCTATAAATCTTGAATCTAGAGCACAGATAGGTCCAAATACCCATTTAGTATGTTGTCAAATACACAAGTCTAAACGAAGGCAGCAAGTCATTACAGAGAGCTCTGGTGAACTTTTTTGCTGATTCCAGAAGCTCTACATACTGTAGCTGTTGCTTCCTCCCTGACACAGAGCACGACAAGCATAGCAAATTTAAGCTGATATAAATAAATCAATGTCCTGTTTTTGAAACAGCACATTTTGCTAAAGCTGAAGGATAGTTTCAGGAGTAACGAATGTGGCACCGCTCTAGATGAATTTGTTATGCAGTAATAATGTTGGATCTAGTTTTAAGGAGAGGAGCGGAGAAAGCTGACTAATGAACAACACCGAAGCCCCTTTTTACTAAATGAGAACAATAAGATGAAGACAGATTGCAACACCAACCTGAGCCTTCGTAGATGTCCATGTTAGCAGGGCATGACAAGCAGAAAGGAAAGAAAATTATATATTCATTAGTTGAGCTGCTGTATGATAATATTGATAAAAAAGCAGAAACTCTGCTTAAAATAAAATTGCCACAATGTAAGGTTGTATTTAATTCTTGGATTTCCCCATCTTTCAGAAAAAAAAAATCCCTCTAAGCAGAAATCACACATGTATTCATGAGTGAACAAACAGCAGGACTATGCTGAAGAATGAAGCAGAGTTCATTCAGCTTTCCTCTAGATTTCATGAGAGTGTCTCAAGATCAAAGCCTTAGGGGAAAAAAAAGACCTATGAAGCTTAACTTGAAATCTGGTAAGAAACCCCACAATTACAGAATATCAACCACAACAGATATTAAAGGCTTTTAGACATTTAAATCTTAATTGGGTGGCACTATCTTCTGTGAAGTCTGTAGATTAAATGCAGCATATATGTCAGGCAGAACAGAGCCAGCTGTGCTTTATCAGGTGGAACCCCATCTCCATGAATACTAATCAATAACACAAAATAGATTCCATTAAGAAAAAATAATTAAATGATAAAAATTCAGTAACATGGGCATATAGCACATGCACATCCTACAGAAAAGCGGTGGAGGCAGTATGCACCAGCAATCTCCCGGGGTTCATCCACGGTGCAGTAGCAGCACTAGTTAAGTCAGTATCAAATTGTCCTACAGCCCGGAGGAAGTCTCCCCGAAACAGCATGCCAAAGTGAGCAACAACACAAAATCACCTTCTGTTAGCGCAGCCTGGGCAGCACGGCATCCCCGCTCTGCTCACCTACGCGATGCTCAAAATGAAACCCGTGCGCAGATACGCCCTGGAGGCCCCGGGCTGGCTGAGACCCCGGGAACCCCGAGTGACCCACCGGCATCCCTCGGAGACCTGGCCACCACGCTGTCCCGCCACGCAGCAAACTTGTTCTCCTAAATCAAATAATAGCTTTGGGGGAGGTCAAAACTCTGTCTCGATGGGATATGAGCGAGTGATTGCTAGATCCAAAAGCCAAGGCATCTGCCGCAGGAAATGAAACAAATGCCGGTACTGAACACCACAGTCCCAAAGACAACATCTACACAACAGGCAATCTAGAGAAAAGACAACCAGAGCTTACCGCTAGGATAAAAATGATGCCTCAGAGACAAAGTTTCAGCCCTGGTCTCTTTTAATAAACCTTCTCAAGGTCTAATATTTTGCCAGGTCATGTCTTTAATGAGAATTAATTACAGCGTTGCAGAGCAGTCATACTTCCGTCCTTACATAGCGTGATCTTTGACTGACGCAATTTTTCCATATGAGATTTAAAACTGGTTCTCTGAAAGGAACAAATTGATTGATAGCACTAAAGTCGAGAAACAGAAGAGCCTGGGAAGTGGCAGACAGTTGGAAGTTAGACACTCTCAGAAAATACACGTCCATGCGACTGTGCCAAAGGCTTGAAGCCAGGAGAGCTGCAAACTGCTCCTGGAGCTTCCTGCATTCACAGCAAGCAACAGTCCCGTTTTAGGTTGCAAAAGCAGGAACAGAAACGGAAGCCAACTTGCAGCCTTAATTGTGTCATTAGTACGAGACTGTCATTCTCCCTGCAATGCACTTAGCGGCAGGTCTGATTCCTCCTCATCAGCCACGAGAGAGAGACACGAGAGAGACAGGAAGCTGCAACCTTGTTCACATCGAGAGCGGGAAAGACACCAATCAAGGTGCGATAGCGCGTACAGTGCTGGAGCTAGAAACGATCAGCCACAGCCTGATTATTAACTGGAGTTGCAAAATCTCTCCTAGATGAGCAGGTTACTCCAGAAGCCAGCATATTTGACAGCCCGTTGCATGGCGTATTTATGATAACTGTCTCACTGCCAAGACAGGCAGATGTTTGTGCTGCATTGAGACACAGCACTGACTTGAGCAATTTCCTTCGTAGAGTTACAGGCATCGCAGACCTCCTAGCACTGCCGGTGAGGGGCTGCTCCCCTGACAAGCTAACTGAAGTCAGGTTTCAGAACAGACAGATTCAGACCGAACAGATTTGCAGGTAGCTGTAATCTCACTGCTGCAGAGAGAGAAATTCTGAAGTTTTTCTTGATTGTTCCTGTAGGTAGATTCAGACAGTGAAGATTTAAACCTAAAAGCTATTTTTCTTTACCAAAAGCGTATGTTCTGGAAAAGCAACATGCTGCGGAGAGAAGCTCTGCTTCTTTCCGAGCCTGCTCCCTAGCAAGCACACTTGTAATTAATAAACGCAGAGCTCCCTTGCGCCGAAGGTTAAGTTTACCGGGAATCAATGGAAAGGCTTCTACTGACTTCTAGTGTTCTGGATCACCCTCTAGCAAGGAATAAGGGAATATTTAGAAGTATATCTAAATGTTTAAAAAGAAAAAATAAATATTGTTCTTGTCAAATTTCTGCTGCGGTAGCTGTTTATTTAAAATGTACACCAATGGTGTACATAAATATTGCCACTATTGAGAAGCTATAAAAATAACAAATAGGTATTTTTGGATTAAATCTGATCAGGAATGGCAACCCAACTCCAAATGAACACAGGACCATGCTCTGGAAACATCAGTCACTAAAATGGATTTCTGTTTAGCTTGTGCCTTGGTTTTAAGGAGTTTTTGGGTTTCTGAACGTTGGGACTCCACTAGAATACAAAACTCCTTATTTGTTGGTGTACCTGTGGGTGATGTACCCAGTAACGATATACCCACCAGCCTGCCAAAGCCCTGCTCTCTAATGCTGGGGATTTCAGGAAGGCTGTGGCAGGGCAGCAGTGGTGCAGCAGTTCTCACACCTCTGCCGTTCCCCGAAGCGTTATCCTTACACATTGGTGCTTCTGGAAATAACGTAGCAAAAAGGTAATCTCCCAAAACAGTACGTAAAAGGAGAAAGTAGCAAGCAAACGCGTATCAAAATTATACAACACAACTGTGCTTGGCAATGTGTCTTCCATACAAACCACACCACCTAAACCTTTCAGGGGCCTGAACAATGCAACGGAGCAAATAGGATGTGGTATAAATACGAGGAAACAGTAGTTTAAGGACAGTGCAAACTGTCTCAAGGAAAGCATTCGCTCAGAAAACCAGTAGCAGAGGGAGAGGAAAAACTTAAAAGGCAGAGACCAGAAACAGAAGCTTAATGGGAGGTCTGAAAGGAATCAAAGACTCGAAGAAATAAAGAAAAGGGAAATACAGTTGCTTGCCACAGGAACTACACGAGAAGGCTTTACACTAAAAATAGTTGACTCTCAAAACACAGAACAGTAGGAAATGAAAGACTGTCAAAGCAGCAGAGGGAAAGAAAGGCAAGGCAAAATCTGTATGATGAGCACTGGCTTGCAAAGTTTGGCCAACAAGGAGGGCAAATTTGGATAGTAGCTTGAAATAACTTCTGGGTAAATGGAGTTATTTAAAAATGATGGCGACATCATCGTGTGGGAAGACACCACACGCTTCAAATGACACAACGTAAGAGAGGTGGAACTTATGGAGAACATACCCAGAGGACAGGGGGAAAAGGATCCAGTGAACTGCAAAGCAGCCGGATCAAATTTGATTATTTGAAAAATATTTTAATACAGAAATTATCTATAAGCATCTGGAAAATAATAAGGAGATGAGTAACAGGCAATATGAATTTTGCAAGAAAAAACTGTGTGAAATCATTCCGATATTCTTCTGTAATAGGATAATAGAGATGCTGTGGTTAGGGATGAACTGGTAGGTATTATGTTGACTAGGAATTTTTTTGACAATAACTCTCAGGCTAAGAAAATATGGTGTGGATGAATTTAATACGTGCTAAGTACAAAACATACAGAAAACTCATACTCAGAAAGCAGTTGATAGTGTAAAAGAGACAGGAAACGTCATGTATGGCTCTACAGAGCTTTAAATTCTGTATCCAACCATATTACATATTTTCATTAATATTGGGCTGACTGATTGAAAATAGTTCTCACTGAATTTGCAGCTGCTACCAAGGTAGGAGGGACAGTGAGGCAACTGCAGAACATGAAGAGAATTCAATATGATCTTTATAAACTGGAGAAACTGAAAAATATGGGTTGAAAAATATGGGTTGAAATTTAATACAGAGAACAGAACTACACTTAAGCAAGACTGATAGTGCAAACACAGGGTAGGAGATAACTGACTTCTCAGCAGTTTCAGTATCCAGCATATAGAAATTGTAAAGAATCATAAAGCAGACAAGATTCAAAAATATCGTGATGTTGTAAAAAGTTTCAGTGTTTTACAGTGTGTAAAACACTGAAGTACTTGTTAGCTATGGGTACCGCATTCAGATACATGCACTGAGCTTCAGAAAAATATTGAAGGCCTTGAACCAGCCGACAGTCAACGGACGACAGGAAGATTAGGCAGGTGGGAAGCAAATTGCCTCAGTGAGTTGTGGAATTTCCACTGTTGCTTTTTCAGAAGGGAAAACGCCAGCTGTTCAGGAGCAACCGATGCAATGGGCAAAAACCAGACCATGGCCTGAGGCGCCCCTATCCTGGCTTCCGATCCTATGACACCAGCAATTTATTGCAGCCCCAAGCAAAATCATGAAAAAGCTGGTGAGTGATGCAATCAGCAAACATTTGAAACATCAGTCTAATTACTAACAATCTATACGATGGCAGGTCAGTCGAAGAAGCATGGTATCACAGTCAGATAAAATAGCAATGTTGAGTCAAAAAAAAAAAAAAACAAAAAAAAAAAAAAAACAAAAGGCAACTCTGTCATATCACTCCAGACGCAGAGTAGCAGAAAAATACCTGAGCTAGCTTTAAAAGGATCTTCCAGGGCCTTGAAACAATCTCTCTGCAGCCTTCCTGAGCTTTGCACTAGCTAATTTACTCCTTCCTTGAGTAAACCACAGGCCGCAGGACCATACTGTGAAATCAGTGCCCCTCTTCTACCTCACACAGAAGCAGAGCAGTGGAATTAACATTATATTAAATATTAATAGCGCTATTATAACTCTGCCTACAGTTCTTGTTCCTGATTTAAAAATAACAGTAATAATGACAGAGTGGTTAAAAGAAACCCAGAAAAATAATTCAAGGCCTGAAAAGCTGGCTTTACAACAACAAGCTAAAAAGGTCTCACCTTTGGGTTCAGACAAGAGTTGGTAAAGTCACTCAGTCATTTTGGGAAGAGAAGATTTCTCTTAGAAGATATCTCTTTAAGCTAGCAGATGGAAATATATATTCCCAAGGTTGGAAGCTGCAGTTAGACAAATTCTTATTAGACGTATCTAAAAAGGGGTATATTTTAATCATGAAAGAAACTATTGACTGGGTAAATCATCCAGTAACTATTTACTGGATAAGCTCATCCAGTGTAATTCATCCTTCAGCTGAAGTGTAAGCCACGGTGGGGAGCCTTTCCACAGATCTGCTCCAACTCAACAGGTAGCTAGGGATTTGGCTACAGAGTCAGTAGTTTACACTATAAAAGAGGTCAAAGCAGATTATGGTCACAGTCTACTTCTGGTCTTAGAATCCATGAATCCCTAATTCCACAGAAGACTCCTGAATCAGGAATTAATCATTAAGGGAGCACCACATTTATTAACTCATACTACCTATCTAGAATATAAACTGTACACTAAAGTTAAGGAGAGGAACTCTGTCTGTGTGGATTTTACATGCATTTTAAGATGCTGACATACCACTTCTACATTATAGATCAGCACTGCACTGGAGTTCTGCCAGTCCGTATATCACTCCATAAACCCCGAGTCCACAACGAAGATGGTACTTTCTCTACTGCGTTATCTCCAACTACTAAATTGTGACCAAGACAGGAGTTGGAATTGAGCAGAGATAATAAACTTTCTAGCTGGATCATGATTTTGCCAGTAGCATGCAGGCTGGAGAAAGGAAAGCAATGATAAAAATAAAATAAAGGCTCCCTCAGCTGCATCTGTTCACCAATGACTACTTCCATCTCTTTGCTGTAACTCTGGAGTGGGTAAAATGGACAGCATACTTGGAAAATGTACATCGGACCCGCCTGTCCTTGGATAAAGGTTTCCAGGTCTTTGTCTTGCCTCTGACCAAGCCACATGCTCCTGCTATCCTTCATCACTACCATCACCTCCTCATCCAGCCAGGCATCACCGTCCATCCTGAGGGTCAAACAACTGGCATAGGTATATAATATGTGTACACGTGGAAATTACTAAGAATAAATATGGGCTGATTGATAAGAAAGACAGAAGAGAGGAAAACAGAGAACTGTAAGCGGGTGTGAGAAAAGAAGGACAAGTATGCACTGTGCAGAAATACATTTCAACGAAAACCAGAGAAAGGAGACAGGCGCTAACAAGGAATACCGTCAGTGACATGGAAAGTGGTAAAAGAAAAGCAAACAAAGCAAAACCTTAGCCGAAGAGGCTTGCTGTGCCTTACAAACACTTGACAAGGCAAGACACAAAGCACAATACGGATGAGGCCGGCGGAGGCAAGGGAGAGCCGGTGCCGAAGGCGCTCGGCAAGAGAAAACGTGGGCTGGCCTCCACCCCAGCCTTCCCTTCGCGCCCTGCAGAAGTCTGGGGGGAGCTTCCCGTTGGCACAGGACAGCTCCTACCGCGATGAGGACGTGAGATAGATCACAGTACCACGGAAATAAGAAGTATTCGAAAGGCGAATGTTTTCATGCTTACCACCTTTCAGCTTAATGCTGACTTTCCTGCTGCCTTTGGCTCTAAGTGAGCCACAGGCGACGCTCCCACAGTTACCTTGAGCTTATTACAGGCTCATTTTTGGAAATCCAGCTGCTTTCAACCAGCTGCGCAGGCGCTAGAGTCGTGCTTCATCAGCTTTAGGTGGAAACCTCTCGCAGTGGAGCCATACAGCCGCGTGTATCTCCATCGCTGCTTTTGGCCCAACCGAAGCAGCAGACTGGTGTGCAAACACATCAGCTGCTCCAACACATGCCGAAGGGGCCACAATCCGCGGCACTTCACTGCCTGTTCACTTAGGCTGATAAATAACTAGGAGATGAAGACTCAACAGCAAGTTAAATAATTGCTCGCTCCAAGTTTCATTTAAAAATGCTTAAGTGTGGCACTAAATCCCTTCCAGTGTTTATCATATAGGCATCAGCTAGTTTGCAAATAACATTTTTAATGTCCAGATGTTGGCATAGCTGGGCTGTGGAGAAGGACTGACTTATACCACATTTTTTTAAGGTGAGTAAGGAGAAATATCTGTTTTAGATCACTGAAAAATCCATTGCATTTGATAGGAGTAATAATTGTATAATTTTTTTTTAATTGGAATTTTTCCGCCCACAGCATCCACGAGACATGCACACCACTTCCGGGGCCTCCTGAGAATGAGGATGTGGATCCAGAAGGTAAATTCCCCTCTCTTTGGGGAAGAATTCCAGGAGACTTAAAGAAAAGCAGGTTGGAAAGACGATCGCCGTGGCATCCGTAATGGGAACTGTGGAACAGGGAAAACAAACCGGGAGCGCACGCGAGCAGCTTATCCGGGCTGCGCGCAGTCCCGTACGCAGTCAGACGTATCTACAGCACGTAACAAGCAGCATTTTTAACAGTTCTAATGGTAAGAACGCACATTTTTGCGGGGAATTAGCGCCCTCGGACCAAACGCTCACACGAGGGTGTCCTCCTCGCCCCTCCCAGAGTGGGCGGACAGCTACGTGCTCGGCCTCTTCGCTTGACCCGTTCTCTCAGTCCACTGCAGCTCCTCAAAGCTGAGAGAGGAACTGGCAATATAAAATGTTTACATTTTCCCACAATCTCTAACCATGTATCTCAGTATTAGCTAACCGGTTTTTCTTCTTCTCTCAGATAAACCTAAGAAGATTAGACCAGTCGGCTTCCCCCAGAACCTTGCAGATTATCACCCGTGACGTCACGGCCACCTTGTACGCGTCCCTTATCTCCCTCCAACATTTCCCGGTTTTGAATGTTCCCGATTACACGATAGAGTCTGAAAAATAGCCGGGGTCTCCTGACGTTTTCTGCTCTTTCACAATAGCACACCCCTTTTCTTCTCCCACACGTTCTTCGATACACTACATGAAAACACGTATTGCAACCGGGTTTGATATCTACGGGCTGGTTCCCCAGCAGCACGAGACCTGACAGCAGGAGATTCGCGGCGGTGGAACTCAGCAGCCTGGAGACAGGGGCTCTGCCGAGGCTTCCTGCAAGGCCGAAGAAAGGCAGCGACCAGCCGGCACCATCTGACCTAACTCTCCATAGACTGCAATACATTTCTCTGCACAGGTAAGATTATTAAATATGTACCTCAAGAACAATTTTAAGCTAAAATGCTAGTGCCCCGAGGCACTTCTGGAACTTTAATCACACTTCCAGAAGCAACTAGATAGCAGGAATCTGAGTGTCGGTAGGACCTAACCCCTGCAGACATCTTTGTGCCTTGAACACTGCTACCCTTACCACACTATCACATTTTTGGGGGGCATCAGGAAGGTCAGCTTGCTGCTAGATATTTTATTAGTGGTAGAATCTTTATTCAAAGCTTGTAGGTGTACAGCACAAAAGTCCTTACAGGAGAAATATGTCAAATAGCTGGCCTTCAGGTCAGTGGGAGGTAACTTCTGAAGGCTGGTGCGATAACAGGAGGCAGAGAAATTACAGCTGCCTCAGGCCAACGAAACCCAATGATGCAGACTGCTGAGGTCAGCCCGGGGAGGTCCCAACCATCTTCACAGGGGCAGCAGAGCTGTCAGATAGTGATCCACATCAGCAGGCAAGGACCCAGAGAGCCGAATCGCCAATTCAGCCCAGGATCTCTGGGGATCAAGGGACTTCTTGAATTATTTATTTGGTTCAACAGGTGAGCTTTGGTCTTTAAATTGCTTGATTCCACTCAGCCATCTCCCATTATATATATATATATATATCTTTTATAATTGTGCCATCTTTTATCCCTCTTTGCTAGTGAAACTGAATTTTCTCTCTTCTATCTGATTTCAATGGCCAAATGTTGGATTTTGGATGACTGTTCTTTCTTAGAGAAATATATAGTTTTCCATTTTTCCTAACAGGAAAATCTAATAAATATACAGTTTAGAATCACAAATATTAAAGTAATAAATTCTTGGGCAATATCTATCTAACTATCCAATTAGTTTAAGACAGTATTTAAGTCAGTATAATAAAGTCTTATTTTCAAATAGTTACTTATAAGGCTTTCATCAGGTTTCTTGTGATATTATTTCACTGTGCGTAGATATTTTTCCTGAATATTCAGCCTAAAATACCTCTGAAACCAGAGCTGAAAAACCTCTTGGCTTATCTGATATTTTAAATGTCAGTACAATTTCCAAAAAGAACAAGAATAACACAGATGGAACGAATCATTCCAAATTACACTTCAGTGTTCATTACAAATGAGCTTGAAGATACCCTTTGAGGACAAAAATCTTTAGGCCCGAGTTTCAAGAAGCGCAGTTTTGAGTTTGGGTAGCTGCTCATGATTGCTCGAGCTCCTGTTAAGAAGTTTAAGAAATGCCCATCTATAAGTGACTCGATGCTGCTCTCTCAGGTTCAACAGTTTGCATTTAGCTCCTAGTCACGGTGTTGAAGGCGGTTTGCAGAAACCCCTTCCTGGCCTGCGTTGCAAATAGCAGTGTATATACAGTTAGCCGCTATATCCCCCAGGAGAGCTGAGCTAACAGCTGAAGGATGGTGGATCTATAAACCCCTCACCCATGACAGCAAGAACTGCCCAAGTACACGCATAGAGAAACACGGGAACACTTGCTGAGAGAAGATATTTCGTAAGCTCCTGTCTCCTAATGGAGTCAATCCTGCGTACAGCTGAGATGCTCCATACACGCGAGTGACCCAGGTTCAAAACGCAAACGTTGTGAACGACCAAAGGTGTCAGGTGACTAGACAGTCACGTTCGGTACACCACGAAAATGCTGCGAGTGATGTAACTTCGGAGAGGGAAGGAAAGGGATCAATGCTGACACGGCCTTTCCTCTTGATTTTCACCATGGGAACCAAAGCCATGGAGCAGCTAGTAATTACCAGCTAGGCTGCGACATTTTTTGTTTGCAACTGATAATTTATCATCTTGAGTGGACTTCTGCCTATAAAGTCTGCAAAGAAACACCTAGACTAAGCTCTGCTAATTGGTCAGAGGTAAGTACTGCTGTCTGAAATGCACTCAAGTAGGCCTCTCCTTACCCAATCTATCAGAACGTCAGCTAGGAATTTAGCCCTTAAAGATTTAAAAAAAAAAAGTGAAAGGCATTTATGAGTTTGACAAGATTTTACTGCAAAAGTTAAGGGAAGAGATGATGGTGCAGGGGAGACGCACAAGAGAACAACTGATTGCTGCAAATTCTGTGCAATTATATCGGGGTCAGCTACCGGTGAGCCACTTGGCTAAGATTTAGCACTGAACTAATGTAAGGCACTGATTTTCCAGACATAATTCTGACATATTTTAGCACAGAAGAGAATGGTAGAACTATATTTGGATGCCCCTATGAGGAGTCTTCCCAGAATACAATTTCCTGCAGATTTGCTAAGAAGAATGAATTCAGACATATTCAAATGAAGTAAGTGTTCACTTGCAAAGTTTTGTAAGTTAACTATACTGAGAGCTGCCTTTGGGTGTGCAGACTTCTCTGCCACAAAAATCTCTCTCTCAGAAATACAGCAGACCCATTAACACGAAAATACAAGAAAATACAGGTAAGACATTTGGCCAGCAAATGCAGCACCATACCTGTTCAAAAAAGCATAATTTAAATGGCTTTAAAAATATATTTTTGGCCACAGACATGGCAAAAACTTTTAATCTAGTGATCCACTGATCTCTTTGTGAATGGCAATTTAAGTAGAGTCCTCTCTCAGATTATATTTAATCTTTACTCCTGTCAGAGTTATTTACCTACTGTCACTTCAGCACCTTGAATTTTCAGATGATCCAACCTCATAATGGAAATTATGGTACATACGTTCACTTTGAGGTATTCAGATACATAGGATTTTCCACCACAGCAAATGGAGAACGCTATCTGCTCTCAGCATTCCTCTTTTCCAGTCTGTTGCCATCACACAGAAGGCGTACAACCACTCTCAACAGCACACAGCTACGCAGTCGAGGCACAAAGGCGAGTCACAAAACACAGTGCTCACTGGGACACCTAGAAACAGCAGGTGGCCGTCTGAAAGCCTTCTTCTAGCCATAGCTTTTACACGAATGTTTCTCAAATATTCACAGAGAATACTCTGCAACTCTCTCCCGGACTTTAGCAGTATCTGGTCACTCTGGTTTTAAGCAGCTGAGACACTGACGGAGGATTCATCTTTATGGGAACGTTCACTCTTTCAAAAGAGTAATAAACGTATATAAAAGGTTCATGTATTAATGCAAGAAATTGCATTGCTGAGATCAAGCCACCTTTGCTTGAGCGGCAAGAGGAGGAGTATGCAGTCAAACCTCTTTGCAAAATCAGTTTAATGCTAAGCTGCTATTTCATTCTACTGAAAATAATGAAACAGGGAGAAATTATGATTAAAAAGAACAGAACATTTACCAGATATTCAGGCTTTCCACCTACCCTTTATCCTTCTTGAAGTCTGACACTTTCTTTCATTTTAAAAATGCATTAATAAGATCATGGATCATAACAAGAAAACATGGAGAATTAAACCTCGCTAATTGAGGCTTCTAATTAGGGTCTCCTATAGGCATCCCCCTCCCTCCATTGACTGCAAAGGATATTAGCCTTCCAACTTCAAATTGATGAGTTAGTCATTTCAGTTAGAAGGCTAAGAAAATACACTCATAGCACCTTTTTTTTTTCAATTTTCCTGTAACTTCCAACCAATTCTACCCTATATAGGCTAAACTATTACCACCTTCACCAGAAACAGCTTGTGACTAGCAGTGGGAACAGCTATTCTGCACAGCACATCACCTCCTCTCCACACAGCACAGCTTTTCTTCTCACCTTCTCATGTTCCATGCTCCAGTTCTATAGGTTACCGCTATCAACAGTAACTGTCAGTTCTGTGAGACTGCTGCTTCTGCTGATGCTGGGAAATACATATAGAATATTGCACTGGGAGAGAAAAATTCAGTTATGTCCTCTCTCTCCATCTCATTCTTATCTGAGCAACGTAGCAGGGAAAACCACCACTGCGCCATAGCCTTACTATGGGAAATCCCCCAAATGTGCACACAACACTACTGCCTCTCTACGGTGCCTTCCTACAGGAATAAGAAGTCAGTGCTATTTGTAAATCACATGCTCCACTTTTGCTTAATTCTTGTTTAATTAGATATGGGGCCTCTGGGTTCCTGATAAGGTGGGGAAAACCATGCCAGGAGGCTGATGAGAACAAATCATCCATATTTAGATTTATTTACAGTCTATGAAAGAGGAGGGGGAGCCAAAAGGAGGAATGATGGCCAAAGAAGAACCTATTGATTGGAGGAAAGGACACTTACCACTCGCAGTATATCAAAACATTGACACGATTAGCTAAACTCATTAGTAAAAATCACATTAAAAGGACTGTAACTATTAACTAACCCTTCTACTGCTGTGCTACAATGGCAAGATTACGATTGCCTTTGCCAAGCAGGACACCAGAAAAGGCTGGGAGGAGGATATACCGAACAGAACGTAATGAGAAGAGCTTACCAAAATCAGGACTCTTGCGAATTATTAGACTAATGTCCGCTGGCAGCAACCACAGCAGAGAGATACCTTAAGATGGTGTTTGAGAGAAGATAAAGCAATGCTTTAGGAAACTTCAAGGGGAAGTTTCTTCCTCGCACAAGAGGCACCGTGCGAGGTGGGAGAGAAGTAAGCAAGTGGGTGGCTGTGGCTGAGCTGACGGGTGGTGCACGAAGAGGCGAGGTGTCCTGGTGATACGGTGGACTCACGGGCAACGGCAGGGCACGCAGAGGAAGAAGGCAGGGCCGAGGACAAAATCGGCGATCATGTGCGACAGCGGAGGCGAGGCACGGCGGGGAGGGTGGGCAGCAGAGCAGTAATTCCGGTGAGAATTAACCGTGGATGAAAAATGCTTTTCGACAAACCGCCAAGCTGCAGAGATGCCTCCCCACGCCGTACGGCAGCCCTGCACAGCGGCCGGGGGAAGGCTTTTCCACGAAAGGTTTTCGTTCAAGCTCTTTCAACTCTTACACAGCTCACAAAATCACAACAGACTATTTTTTTCCCTGACATGATGAAGAAAAAACAACAGAATTACAAGCTGAGCAGCATGAAAACTACTGCATATGGGGTTATCACTTGCGAGGTAGAAGAAGGGAAGAAATATGCAAACATTTGTTGCTTCTGCCGAGTAGCTGCCAAATTTGCAGAGATGGAGCCTGCTCTCATTTTTATTGGTTTTCTGTAATTCCATTAGAAAATCAGTCCTGACTTTCAGCAGTGTGAGATATTGCAGAACCAGAGCTAAAATATTTTAATGTCATGAGAATAACGATTAGAAATCTTTGAGGTACTTTGTATGCTGCACAGGTACATCTCAGATTACAGGCTCGCAGAATCTGGATTTGTTTTCTGATTTTGACGCTTTTATTTACTTATTTTGGTACATATTCAACTGTACCTTTTACTGCATTTATTGAACTACTCATTTAATGATCTCTAGTCTTTCAGCTTTGATACATTTATGGAAGACTTGGGTTTTTCTAATTAAAGTTCCTAAAACTTGCTGCCAAGGACTTTGAAATTTAAGGATTTGATTTAAGCTACCAAAAAAAGAAAAAAGAAGAGAAAAAAGCATTTGAAACTATGTCAGTATCCTTTTTTCTTTTCAACACCAAAGCGTAATTATATCTTTGTAATAGTTATACTGAATATTAAAGGCAGCAATTATTATGGGGCATTTTAACTATCTGAACACTAAAAAACCTAAATGCACTAATCATAATTCCTTTGTCATATTGAAATATCACACGAGAAGAGCAGGAGCTGCATTACAGCTAAAAGTAATAGTCATTAATCAGTATTTAAAATAAGACTGTTGCTAAACTCTCTCTTAGGCTTAATTTCCTTGAGCAGTACCATCCTACAGAGAGAAATCTGGAATATAACCTGATATATTACTGTTCTTCAAGAGATTATTCCAGCATTGGCAATTGTTCACCTGCACTAGCTGGCCCCCATAACTGTGCTAGAGCCTCTCCACCAACTTACAGAGGAGAATTGCAGAGGCACAAATGTCAAATTTAATACCCATCTGCCTGCAGAGCCAGCCTGAGGCTGTTCAGTAATGTAGGCAAAACTGAATGAGTTATTTTGCCCTACCTCCACAGGCTGCAAAATTCAATTTGGTGGCAGCAGCAGAGCTGGATCAGAGATGGCACAGAGGACTGACAGAAGCCAGTGAGAGTTTCAAGAGGCAAGGGTGAAAGGTAGGGAAGTGTATTTTAGAGGCCACAGATTTGGGGCAGCTGAAGGGAGAAGCTTGAGTTCCTCTATGCCCAGAGGATCCCTATTCTGACTCCTTGTTGAGCCTCCTCTCCCTGACCCTCCTACAGCACCTTCTTGGTCTCCCTGCCGCTGGCAATAAGTGATGAAAGGAAGAGGAGGAATTTTCCACCTACTGGTAATGCTGAATTTCTTCACTCCTTCCTCCTTGAAGTCACTAAACTTTCCCTGCTGAAGTATTTCCATCCGCAAAGGCAGAAGATGTGGGTCCTTCTCTGCCGGAGCACACTCCAGCATGAGAACATCACCCAGCAGACAGAAGCTGCCATTCAAAATTGCTGTCCTACACTGGTCAGGCAGGCAAGAACATGTGTCCTGTTACCCTCCGCATCAGTCAGCTGTCTAGCACTAGTGGGATGAACGTGATCCAGAAGCTGCTGGTTGAAGAACGCTGTGCTACATATCATCAAGATGTAGTACTTCTGTCAGGGAGCACTACTGACGATGCTTGATGTTCAAAGGAACAAATGCATGGTCTCTAATCCAAAGATATTACATACTATAGTATCACATTTACTGTATTATATTATATATCAAACAATGAATATGAAGGAACAAGATTTAGCTGTCTCTTTGCTGAGCCTTACATAGGTTTGCTTCCTTCTCTTATCCTCCTTTTTATGGGGCACCAGAGAGCTATTGGTTGTCTCCTCTGCTTTTCTTTCTTCCTATCCTGTCCATGGTTAATTTTATCTTCCCCATGGCTTCAACTTCCCTCTTAAATGAGTACTTACACTGACACATTATTTTATTCCATCTCTCTCTCCCTTCAGTTGTCCCCACTTCATCCTGTCCGTGATACCAACGCGGGGCACTCGTGTCTGAACTCCCATACTTTTCTCTAGACTGCCCCTCTGAAATACTTAACTGGGATGAGTATGAAAAAGCATTCCCCTTCCTAGCTTTTCACACATTCTCGAGATCTACTTTTGCTACAACCCTCACCTCTCTCATGCAGCCATGATGTCTACGTTGTATCACTCTTAGTAATAGTGGCTGCTATTCGTTTTACTTGTTCTTTTAAAAAACGACCTTGCTAAAAGATAGTCACCATCCTGTTGTGCATAGCATGAATGTATATGACCAAACAATCTCATTACTACTACCCCTTTCATTGCTCTTTGGTCCTCTCCTATTGTTTTCACATTTAGTTTAATACTGTTAAGCAATCACTTTTGGGGAGGAATTCTGTCTTATGTGCATATGCAGGAACTAACTCAGTGAAGGCATTACCATAAAACTGATAAGAAATAATGCTAAGAGCTAGTTCCCCTACTTTAATCCATTTATCCTACTGTGCCTTCCAGTAGTCAAAATGAAGATATGTCTGTGGGACCCAGCAAAGAATCAAATTTACATACTGCAGCAAGACATGAAATAGCTACAACCGCAATTGCTTAAGGATAATTTAGCCTATTATCCCCTCCGTGTTATGTTGATGGTTTAGTGACAAGTAAAAATGTGTCTGGGCTATTGGTAATAGTTGATACACAGAAAAAATGTATTTTATGTGACAAAGAGAAGAAAGCTTCAGTAATTTAGAAAAGAGTCATGAAGAGTAAAAGGAATTGTAAATTAAAAAGAAAAGAATGCATTTGTTTAGGGCTTTTGGATACTTGTGGTATTAGTATTGGGACCAAAACGACGTTTCTTTTAATAAAGCTGTCATCATCACATATCATATAAACAGCCCGTTTTCATCTCAACGCACCATGCAAACAATGAACCAGAACTCGCAGTCTTTACTTTGTCTTCATGCTCATTAGTTCCTTACCTAAATGGATCGGATCTGATCTAAATGGATCTGATCTTCTCATCTGTTGCTCAAGTAGAGATCCAAATGCATTTTATCAAGGTCTGGATATATCTCTTAGCTTTACAGAATAATTCAGTGCCTATGAAATAGTCAGTATAAGCATTATTACAGTATGTAGATTCTCTCTGGTAACTGATGGACATATTCCTTTATAGGTTTTCCCCTGCTATTTTATTTCTTTAGTAGTAATTAAAGAAGAAATAAGATTTACAGAGCACCTTTAAGGTGAGGAATAAAGAAAATGTAACTCTTAGGCAGCACTAGAGTGCATTCAGGACACACAGACAGGGCAGGCAGAACAGAGACACGTCCACTGAGGTTGGCCTGATCGTATTACCCCGTGGTCACACATTCCCAAATCAGGCTGTCAAGCTTGACCTTCCCGGGTTCAGCAGTTTGGGGGGGGGGGAGGGGATGGCAGGAGAAAAGAAAAGAAAAACAGTGGTATTTCACTACAGAAAAAAAGGACTGTTCCTAGACTGGCACTATTTATAAATGAAGATATTTTAGCAAACTGTTTTATCTGTTTTTTTTTTTCCTGAATTTTCATTAAATTCACAGCTAGGATCCCCAAAGGAGAACATTTTCAGAGAACAAATAAGAAAAACACAGGCTGATAGTTCTCAAACTCTTCTATGATATGTGTTACAAATCTTTACATATTTACATTTACTTACTGTATTCAGTAATAACTTGTAAAGTTCATTTTTCTGTAGCATCTACAATAATTTTTTTCTTTTACTCTCTTTATCTATGACCTCCTGGCCAGTATCATGCATTCTTATGTATTTTTCATGTGATTTAACATTCACAGATTTTATTTAATTACAAGATGTTAAAAAATCACTCATCAAACACCACTTGCTAATATATTTGCCTTTACACAGAATGATTCATGCAGTGTTTAAAGTTAAAGAGCGGCAAAGTTGAATGCAATCAATAGATCCCTGTGGAAGCAAATGCATGACAAAGACGACAGACATGAGAATATAGAGAAGTGTTAACATTTTACTGGAAGAAATTTTGGGTGATGCCAATAATCCTGCAGGTCATCCCAACGAACACCAGTAAATGATATGAACCCCAAGCCTCTTCTCTCCATCTCTGCCAAAAATGAAGGGAAAAGAAGGGAAAGATCATGCCTACAAAGACCATTCAAAGCCTTACACAGCTGCTCTGGGACTCTTCTGGTCAGCCCACAGAAACTGCTGCACACCTCACTCTTGAGGAGCCCATCTCAAGGCCTCTGAGTGAACAACAGGTTCCTCCAAAACAACTAAAAAGTAGAACGATACCTGATTTCCAGTTGCTGCGGAGGTGGCACAAAGCACAGCACCAAACAGCCGGAGAATGAAGACACCTGGAGCTGCTGCAAAGCTGCCCTCTCAGTGAACCCAAATCTACATTTGAACAGTATTTAAGTCATCTGAGTATCATATATGCATGTTTCCTGCACACTGACTACAAGAACTTCTTTCTGAATTTATGAGGTTTTAATGAGAGCGTTGAGGACAACCACAGCAAGCAGTACATTTTGTACTTTCAGCCTAGCCCCTTTAATCTTCTTCTCTGACATTTCTCTGTGTATATCCACACACATCACACACATTCTATTTTAAGATTTATATTAAAATATTGCTTTAATTGTTTTACTGAAAAAATCTAAGCTTTCTGTGCAAGTTACAATTCCCATGCTAGGAAATAAATACAAACATTTGTATTACCTGCTAAAGAGCAGCACAGCACAGCTCTGTAAGGCCTTAAATAGAGATGACACTTAGGTGGCTTCAGTTTCTTCTTTCAGAGACATAAATCAGGAGGGACTTGTCTGAAGGCACAGAGCTTCACCAGAGTGAATTAAATGGTGGATGAAGATTATCAAAATTAGGCCAAAACTATCTGAGGACCAGACATTAACATCGGTTCCCGTGTGAGGACGCTGGCTGGCGGCATGTTGCAGACTTTCAGAGTTGGATTTTAACATGAAGATCTCTATAGTGTTATTAGAGAGATACTTGTTTATTAACAAGACTTTAAATTGCTTTTTACAGGTCAGAGAGCAAATGCTGCTACTAATAATGTTAGATCCAGACATTCCCCAAAGCAATAGCTAACAGGTTAATTCAAAAGCTAAAGCAAGGTGGTGGTGCTATTCTAGAATTCTTTTTGATAAATAAGAGGAATAAAAGAACTGCTTCTAAAAATAAATTTGGAGTATGTGATTAAATGCTGATTCTTTCTAAATTAAATAAAAGTATTAAGAAAAGTTCATACAATCCTTAGAAAAGGCAGGCTGGCATTTCCAGCCACAGCTCTCTGTTTCAAAAGGGCAACTTCTATAAAGCAAGGCAACTAGTTAGGAAAGTCAACTAGGAAAGTCAACTGCAGACATTGAAGGATGTGAGGAAGAAAACCGAAGCCAATTTGGCAATACTTACAGTGACCCTATCTTAAGAACAAAAAATTCAGAGGTGGTGTGTCCAGGCCTCACTAGTCAGACAGACACACAGACACCAAGAGTCTAGCAAGGATAGCAAGAGCGTTCACATGGGATGGGAGAAAGGCCAAAGCACCAAAGAAAAGCTCCTTCCTAAAGCTTAGGAAGGCAGCTGAGGAGGAAAACAGATGAGACAGAGCAACAGCTATAGAAACCAAGGTGAGCGAGCTGCTTCAAGACACAAATTGTGCAAAAGTCAGGAAACAAATCATTTCCATCCAGAATAGTGAAAAGAACTGGCATATGAAAACTCAAGCCGCGTAGCAAATTTTAAAAAAATCTAGCACGACAAGGATGGTATCATATGATCAGAAATAATAGACTTCTTAACCATAGTAAAGAAAGAAAAAAAAGTATCAGAGCAACCAAAAGTCTTTTCTTCTAACCTCACTATTAACAAAGCTTTAGAAGCTTTTAAGGAAATAATCAAACTCAGTGAAGCTAAGTGAACAGGGGGAAAATACACCATGGATTTAATACGGTAAGGCACAGAGGACTAAACTGACTTTTTTTTTTTTTTTTTTTTTTTAACAAGAAAACTGATTTTCTGGACAAAGAAAGTGAAAGATTTCAGTTGTCTGATTTCAGTAAAGCCTTAATACAGTGTTACCTGGGGAGTTATTAGTTAAACTGAAGAAGATGGAAATTAGTACAAAGTTTTAAATTGGTGTGGAACTGCTAGAGATAGTAACAGTAATGTTAAATGGGGAAGTGTCAGGCTTGGGGGAGCTTAGCATCACTTCTGAAGGACAGTTCTTAAAACCAGTCTTTGTTTAATATTCCATCAAATATAGTGGCAATTGTCCTTTTTTAAGTTTCCTGAAGACAAGACATCTTTACACTGAGATGTGCGGGACAGGAAGAAGAATGAACTGGAGACTTGCGGACTGAAGCAGCAGAAAGAGGTTGCAACCCGCCAGTGCCGAATGCAGGTCACATACCTGGGGACTACTAACCAAACAGATCTGCCAGGCGCGGGAAGGGCAGACGTGAGAAACCGCAGAGGGGGACCGCAAGATGAGGGAGGATGTGATGTGGCTGCTAAAAAAAGGAAGATGCAACCCAAGGAGGTCTCAGGAGCTAGCATTTCCACGGGAGACAGGACGTGGTTATCGACGCTTTACTAAGCCCTGTGATGACCTTCCCGCTGTACTGTGTGCAGATCTGCCGGCTACTGACAACGGAAAGAAATCCGCTTAGCGGGAAGGCTGCGAGAACCAAGATCCCGTCTCGCAAGGAGACGCTAAAAGGCTTTGATACGTCTAGCGAACTGCCAGCTGCAGGGTGGCTCTCCTGTGATTAGAGGATAGAGCCGTTTTCTCTCTATGAAGTCTGCAGGGCAGCAAAACACCAGACCAGTACTAATGGAAACTTCAGCAAAAATAAGACAAAACAAAAACTATCCATCCACTGAGTCTGGAAATTACGAAGTTTCTAAACAAGAGACGATTGAACAGCTTTTCCACTCAAATAATGCAGACAATCTGCCTAATGCGAAGGTAGAATTTAATATATTTTCAACTTGCTGAAGCAGTTTGCGCACACTTTTTGTGGACTACGCCTGAGAACACAATTCTGCATCCGAGGAAAGTACCCCCAAGCATTTTGCACGCAAACCTGGAATACCCTGACAAAATATTTTAATATAACCCATTGCACTTAACTCCCTCCCATGGGCCATCATGCATTAATTTTCTTGCAAGCCTGCAATTAAGAGGTGTGAACCAAACAGACAATTATCTTGAGGATATCTTGAATTAAATGCAAATTAAGTCCAAGACGACTGAAAATCTGATTTTTGCTTGGAAGCATATACTGAGCAAGACCATACCTTAGTAACTGCTTCTAGCTCAAAAATGCTTCTTCCTTTCTTGTCAGTGCTGCTTACAGAATTGAGCTAACACCGCTCCAGTTCACCAGAGCAGCATGGGCAGCCAGGAGGAAATATCACCAAAAATATTCATTCCCATATCCATAGAAGTTTAAGGAATTTAATGGGAGCGGGGAAAAAATGTTATTTAATGGAAGAACTTCCCTTCACTTTCCTTATAAATAGTTTTAAATGACTAAAAATCGTCAGCGAGCAGGTTAGTAAAGAGCAGGTAGCTTTTCACATCCTTGTTACCCTTAGACACTTGAAAAGTACCAACAAAAGCACTAAAAGCCAGCGACGGTTACACTCGCTAAAACTAAAAAAGTGGAGTCGCAGGCTCAGTATTTACACACTACAAGTTTGACAACATAATTAAAAATGAGCTAAAAAGAAATATTCTTTCCCGGGGACTCAGTGGAGGGAGAGTACTGTAACCGCAGGTACAATTTAAACAGACTGACGAAACACAGAGCACAGACACTTGACACGAGTGGTATTTCATTTCAAAGAGAAGCTGCAGCTCCCGCCGGGGAGCCGCGGTCCTGCCGCTCAGCTGCTGACCGCACGCTCCAGGCCGCGCTTCAGACGCGCGTGCCTTCGCCGCGTGCCGCGAGCCGCCGCAGAGCAACGCGATAAAACGCTGCAAAGACCACCGGACAGCTTTCCGGAAAGCACGTGGAGGCTGCTGAACATCAACAGCTATTCAAGCCAAAAAAATTTTATTTCCGTTCATGGGAGTCAAACCTCACCTGTTATGCAGCCTGCAAAGTCAGGTCGCCACCCAGCAAAAACATGACAACTTCTGGTATACGAAACGATTGACTGTTCTACAGAAATGCCTCTATTTGCTTTAAGTATGATGCGGATCAAAGATCTCACCTTCATTGGAGAGACAGAAAAGAAGTTAAATATTGTGTAAATTAACACTGCTTTCTAAAAAGAGCCGAGCCAATTCTCAGACTCTTCAAAGTTAATTGGAATTTGCCTTTATTTAATTAAATGATGAGAGTTCAGCCAGAGACTACAGGGATAGCATTTGGTTAGAATAACACTGCAGTTAGAAAAATTCTAGCTGGAAAACTTTATATAAAACCGGGCTTTGCATCTGCTCTCGCACAGTACGGCACAGATCGATCGGTCGGTCCCAGGAGCCGTCGAGCGAGCGCCCTCCGGGCGCCCAGCGAGGCACGCGGCTCCGCTCCCGGCGCGGGCGACTCACCGGCGCGGGGGAAACAGCCCGCACGGTGCCTGGATCCCTTGGGAGATGGAGTGTTACACGAATAATTTTACATAAAACACGTCGTCCGGTTCCATTCTGCGGAACCTGACACCAGACTGAAGCAACGCCCTCCACATCATTAAAAACATGCAACTGCTAGAGAAGATCTGCGTCCTGCGTTTCGAACACAGGGCGATCAGAAAAGTCAATACCTGTCAGGCACCGACTATTCTTGTTTTCACTAGATTAAGAATGAATTTTCACGTGGGCGGAGAGAAAGCCGGTGCAGAACTTCAATTAACAGCAGGTTCCAGCAGCACCCCGAAGGGAACGTGCTCTTTTGCATCATCTGAGCTTCCCAAATTACAAATGGCAACACTGATTCGCACAGCTATTTCACTTTCCTGTTATGTATACTCTAAACAGCTTGCTAAGTGCTCTGTATAGTCTAACAGGCACCTGCTAGAAAAGATTATTTACTTTTTGGGGGAAAAAGTTATAACAAATGGAGTAAAATAAATCCGCATAAAATAAACATTTTTCGCTCTCCCAAAAGAGAAAGCATTTTAGTGGCATCTGAAGGACTTAAAAAATGTCTGTGTTGTCTTCTCTGGCTAAAAATCACACTGTGGTATACTACAGTACTAAGATGGGGTGAAAACAAGGAAATGAAGTTAAAAAATATATTTATTCTTTCTACAGGCAGGATTAATTTATGAGGTGAGCATGTAGATATGACCTAAACACAATTTGTATTTAGAATTTCCTACATGAGAGGTAACTACACTGAAAATGCTGCCGTTTGCATACAAGTCCAAAAAAAGTACATTATTATGCAAAAATGAAGACATGAGAATGCTGATTAAAATCTATGAGTCATTTATCACACACTGACCTGAAATGAATATATAAAAAAATCTCTTTTATATGCAAATGTTTAATCTGTTTGAGTTTGATCATCACTTTTTTTCCTCAGGTCTGACGCCCGTGTATATACTGCACACCACAGAATACAATCTTCCATACCTCATTCTTACAAAATACCCGTTTTGTCAATGGTTGCTGGAGGAACGCGAGGAGTAGAAAATTAATCTCTTTATTTTACTCACCTGTGAGCCTATCCATAAAGCCTATTTTGTCTGCCCACCTGCTGATTACTGCAGTAATATCTGCTTCGCACGGACGGAGCACTTGCATTCGCTCAACAAGACCAACTCCAAGTATAATTGATTTCTCTGATGGATTTTCTAATGAATATCTATTGCTTCTCTAGTTGCTCAAGTACTCACTCACTGATGTTTGCGTCCCAGCAAATATAAATCCTGTTCATTTACTATCCAGCTTTACAACCGGCTATTAGCTGGGAGAAAACAACGCGAAAGAAAACCCAGCGATGGAGCAGCCGCCTGGCCCCGGCGCAGCTGGCGTCGCCACCCACTAGGCCTGGCTTACAGACCCAGACTTATACCAAAAGCTGCATTTAAAATTTGTATTTAAAGCAAGGATTCGCCATCTTATGGGAGAGCTCATAGATGAGATGGATAAACATTTGGCATGCGTATTTTGAGCCAGATTTAGATCGCTAGTAGCAGAAAAAAAATCATTAATAACTGGATTAAAAGGAGTAAAGATAATACTACTTAGTTGTCAGAAAAATGACTTACATGCACAAACATCTGTTCCAGATGGCCTCTTATGAGCAGACTAAATTTAAATTAAAGCAACAGATTGGATTTATTTTAAAGAATTTGAAAATTTGTATACTTATAAAGGGCCACATCGCCAGAATTGCTGCTCACGAAGCGTGGCCGGGGAAGGCGAACGCGACCTGCCGGGGTGCCTCGTGGTGCCTGCGGTGTCTGGAGCCTGGGGCCCAGGAGTCCGGGGCTCCGCCTGTGCCCAGCGCTCTCCTTAACCTACAGAGCATTACCACGGCAACAAGGGAAGCCAAAAAACCTGATTTCCATGTCTACAGAAGAGCGTTCACAAATGCGCACTAACTGTTTTCACCAGTTAAATGCATAGATAATAAAACATTTTTAAGGAAATATTCTGGTGAGGTTTTCCTTCCTTTCTAGAGTCTGAGAAGAGGCCACTACACCCTACTGTTTTTCAACATGACTCTTTTTATTCAGGCTCTTCAGAACACTAACGAAAATACACTTAGGCCTCATAGTTAATCAGGAAGTTCTTGAATCACATGTTACTTAATCAAAAAAAGGAAAAATTCTCATCTTTATTTAACAAAGTTATAATTTAAACCTAACCTACAAAATAAAGGACACCTAAACTTACCACAGTAGAATAAACTGTTGGCTGCAGATTGACCATGAGAGCTGCGAGACATTAAATCACATTTATTTGGTTTAGCATTCTAATTGTCAGAGTTAACAGTGATTAATCATAATTGTCTAACTGTCAAACCCCTGCAGAATACTATGGATAAAATCTTTCTGACTCCTTGAAAGACAGCTACGGTTTTTACCTAAAAGAAGACATAGGACATTTTCTGTATGCTTCTGTAGCAAAACAATTTCACTTTCATCAAGTGAAAAAAGAGTCTCAAGGTTCTTACTAATGGTCCCCAAATCTAACTTAAAAAACCAGAGGTTTTATAAAATCCAGATGCAAATTTTGGTCTCAGGAACAGTTAAGACTGTTCAGTGGCAAAACTCTAATTGCACGTAAAGTTAGTTAGAAAATTCATAACTAGTGAGGCTAGCGGAAGCGTCCTCCTGCAGTGACTGCAGTGATTCGCACCAGGTGACCGGCAGGGAGGACTCGGGGCAGATTTCTCCTCTACATCCCACCAGGAGCGAGAAGAAACACGGCTGCAATCACACAGAAGTTTAAGAAACCAATAGAGGGCGGCTGACTCCCGGCTATGGGAAATTCCTACTGCCACCGAAACCAACGGCAAAAGCTTCTGCCATCACCGGAATCAAAATCGACATCGAACCTTTCTACCTGAAATCCATACTGGAGGTATCGGACACCAAAAACGCCACCGAAAGATCCAAACTTTGCTCTTGAAATTGGCACACAGGTTTTCAAATAGTAAAAGACAATAGTTGAGGTAAAGTTGAGATAAAAACATGAAAAATCCAATGAGGTGACTATTCTGAAACGCAGTTCAAAAGTCTGGTTAAAATTCTCCAAGTTTTGCTGAAATTCACCACCTAACCATCACTGCTATCCATACAGAAACTACGTGAATTCTTTAGTATAAAGCTGTAAGAAGAAAAAGATATTTTTATACCATGAGATATTTGTATACTACGAGCCGGTTGTTAATTAAGTGGAGAATAGTTCAATAGCCTACTACCGACTTAAAAAAGTTAATGTGGCGACCAAACTAAACCCAAACACTACAACTGGCTGCTCTGCTGTTCCCACCACAGCGCACGGGCTGATCCCGGACCCAGCAGCGTTCTCCATCAACATGGAAATGACCATTTTATGCAAACTTTTAAAATTATGAAAGCGTAGCTGAAATCTCTCTGTTGTGAAACCACGAAACGATTCTCTTCCCTTTCAGAACTAATCCATAATTCTGACGAGCACATACACTACATTTGCCATAAAACTATAATCAATATTAGCTACACTTCCCTAGGTGCACTGACATGCAGTTAACATTTGTTCTGAATTTGAATATTGGCTTTATATACCTGGTACAGTATATAAACCTGGTACGGTTTTTTTAGTTTAAAGAGAGGCCATCCCGACAATAGATTTGTTTCTAACTGTAACTACCTGCCCAATATCTTTACGTATCATTGCATTTACTCTACCTATTACAGGAACAGCCTGTTTGGTTCTAGGCCATCAAAAAGCTCTAGGAAAATCGGATCACTCTTCAACACATCTCGTCCTTCTCGCATCCCAAAGGGAAGGTTTAACGCCCGAGATGCCATCTGGTGTCACCTCCGCTGGCCAACACGAGGCTTCACCCAACGCTGCCTTCGTCAAGCAGTGCGCGTCTCCTGGCTGCATTTCAATACGGGAAACAGCCGACTCAAAAATAACATGAATTATATAAGGATTAGAAGCCCTCATAACTTTTAATTAGCCAATAAATCACAACAGGCTACAGAGCACTGTTGATTTATGCACTCTTCAAGGGAAAAGCAGTAAATAAAATTCGACAAGGCAGAATGTGCATCTCATTACCGAAGAGGAACCTACCCATTCACCTGCCACTAATGCACAGAAATCCCCTTCTCTTTCCTTATCCTTCTGACGGCTGCAGCCCACGACACGCCCAGAGAGGCGGCGGCGATCCACGACGATCCCGACGGGGCCAAGGAAGGATTAGCCGCGTGCGCGCGGGCAGCCCTAGGCTGCAGCTCTTCCCACCGGCATGGGGCTCGTCCGACACGCCGGGAGCTCACCCGCTCCCGCCACTGCTGCGCTCCCGCCGTCTTTCTTGGGCTGAACAAGCCCTGAGAGAGGAACAAGCCCTGCTAATTTTCTTGAATGAAAATTCGAGCACAACAGGGAAGAATAAAATCCTTTCCTGGAAGTATTAATGAGGTGACCGCCCCATCTTACTCACGCTCTCCGTCGCACTCTCCCAGGCAGAGCTATTTGCAACTGTTGTCTCGGTTCACCTACTAAAACAGTCCTTTCTGGAGACAGGGAGAGCCCTGCAGAGCTGGACAGTGGAGACAGATTTAATTTCCTCTTTCTTTTCCAAATCCCACCTGTGTGTGACTAGAATGAATTTCAACTTGTGGAAAACAGCCCGTGCATACAAGGGACCTCCCCGACACGGCAATTAGATTTGACAGTCACTCATAAAGCTGTAATTGGGCCTTGACTTCCAAAACCACAGACTGGTTTATATTCCAACTAGCAGTCTGTTAACGCTGATGATCCCGATGCCGTCAGCTAAAAAAAGATGCAAAATTCCTGCATTCAGCTCGTAGTTCATCAGCCCGCATTCGGCTGATGGCAAGCCCAGCACAACATGCGGAGCCACGTGCTCAGACGTCAAGAGGAGCAGAGAAGGTCATTTTCACTTTTATTCTGCAGTCCTGGAGGAGGAAACCAATTAAAAAGCATAAAAAGAAAATAAAATCCATTCCTGAATCTATCAGTCAGCTATACCGCATAAAACAAAGCAAACAGAACAAATGATATGGGTGTAATTTCTGGGAAATGGCCACAAGAAATGTCTGCACCAGAAAAAATATTAACAGTTTTTAAGTATTAATCAATGATAGCTGCTGTACATGGAACAACACAGCAATATTAAACATTTAAAAAAGGCAAGACCCGGGTTATTTTAAGGACTATAAGGCAAGAGGTGTCTGAGCGTTACTGGGCTTCTCAGTAGCCTTGACAGATGAATTAACATACCATGTATCTTCACATTCAATCTTCCTGTTGGAACTATAGCTTCTTTACAAATTATTGTCACTTATCCTTAAAGCAGTGTCAGAAATTGCAAAATCGTACACTTAGTGCGGAACTTTCTGCTCTGAACGCTTGGGATATATATTCAAAGCAAGCAGGTGAGTCGGACCATCTTTAAGAAACTGCTCCTCTAAGAATAAAACCATCCAACTGAATTTAGTAGCCTTGAAACTGAGGATGCACACAGCCTGCTGAATACGAGAAAACGCCGTGGCCTCTTCCTTCCAAAAAACATTGCTCTCCAGCGGAGAAATGAAAGAGCGATCAAAATCTTATTTACCATCTGAGCCGGAAATGCCCCGGCAGCAGAGCCAACGCAGACGACCGCAGCAGGGGGGCTGCACGGGACGCTCATAGTTCGCTGAACAAAGAGTATTCGGGGTCCTCTGCCCAGCAGAGAGGAAATTCCCGCCACAGCCTTCGCCTTTCCCGGCACGCAGAGAGCAGAGCTCCCAAAACTGGACACGGAGCCCAGCTGCCTTCGCCTGTATCTGCTCCTTGTTTAATACCTGGCCAATATTTTGTTGCGTTCAGACTTCAAAAAGATCTGAAATCGTTATTTGCAGTTCTCTGGAGCCTGCCACATTATTATAATGAATTTTGTTACTTGACTTAGAATCTATTTCAAAAGAAATTTCCACATTCATGTCTTCTCTCAGAGCAAACATTGCTATATAACCATCATGATAACATTTCAGAAACTAATTTTGTATACATAGAAATAATAAAAGAGAATGAAGAAAAGGAAAGCATGTTAAAATCTCCATCGAGCTTGCCAAAAGCAAGAAAGGTGATAGCTCTCTGTTTAACTCACTGTTTCTGAAGACTGAGTCACATATGACAAGATGTATAAAAAGCCAAGTAGTTGCGTTTTTTGCATCTTACCGTATGAAAAGGCAAAGACAAATCAACAGTTTTTGTTTTGAATATTCTTGAATTTGTTCAAATTAAAACAGGACCCACGTCATCTTAGCCATTACTCAGTATTTCCCTTCCATAACGATTGTGATTGCAAAACTGGGAACAAATTTCCCTGCAATAACTTTACAAAGAAGAAATGGAAAACTTTCTAAAAGAAGGAAGGGGGGGGAAGCTCACGACGAAAGCTGCCAGGAATAGCTAAGGCATCAATCCTTTGCGCTCTTTTGCTCCTACGACAAAGACAAGCCAGAGCAAGTTCAGTCTCGGCGTCAGACGCTGTCACGCTGATTTATGACCCTCGGTGGATGCTGGTCCTCCAACGTGACATATTGTCCACACGAGATTCAGCATAAACCAAACTTCTTTCCTTAAAAAATATAGCCCAAACCAATTTATCTTCAGTTCCTAAGGTAAAATGACAATACGCTGTCCACTGGGCAACCCAACCTCCTGCAGCTGATTTTCCATTTAATTCCATTTCTACTGCACAGAAATAAATAGGACAAAGCACTAATATTTCCTGTCTTTTACTATGTTTTCCTGTATGCTACCATTGAAATGTTAATTGTATTCTTCAGCAACAAAACCAGGAACTCAATATTTGAATCAAAAATGATTACCAGGCCTTTTCAACTCAAGAGAGATTTTAAACATATCGCTCTCTTGTACAACAAAAAATCCTATCTGGGTATATATTTTATTAAGAAC
Organism: Rhea pennata; assembly: GCF_028389875.1. Lineage (NCBI taxonomy): Eukaryota > Metazoa > Chordata > Aves > Rheiformes > Rheidae > Rhea > Rhea pennata. The sequence continues at coordinate 6,980,559 of NC_084668.1, forward strand.
TAGGTATGGACTTTAGGAGGTAGAAAAATGTAGTTTAACCAGTAAAGCACAAGGCTGCTAATTTTTGTGGATTTTAATGTAGAAGTTTTCACAGTAATTCCTGAGAAGTGGATTGGCATGGTATATTAAACTTCTGTAAGTACACGTGTATTCTCACAACCACAGAAAACAGCTTGACACCACATGCTAATACGCATTATTACTGCGGTGAAAGCTGTACACAATACAAAGCGAAAAAGAAATACTTTCCAAGATGTTGCTGAACTGTTCAATGTTTGCAAGGCTAGAGCTTTTCATAAATGTCATTGTTAAAACATGTCTACATAATACCTTTACTCAATAGAAAACTTGCAGGAGAAATGAAAATCGAGTATGGATAGCTAATGAAGTTGAATACAGTATTAACACATGCTGGGAATTACGGTGCGTGATACAGATTATTGTTCTGAAGGACAACACAGGATACGGCCGTAGCTATCCATCTGGAAACTAAAGTATTGCATGCTGTTTCTGGATACTATTTAGACAATTTTCCTCAGCAACATGGGATACTACTAACTATATAGATTGGGCTTTACTACTTTTGCACTTTGTTGTCGTTGTTGTTTTTTGGTATTAAATTATTATTTGGTATCTAAACTTTCAGCTTCTTTTCATTCTATTTTGAGACTTAAAATTGTCCCCCATTATTAGTGGGCAAAAACACTCACCATTTTTATGATATCGTAAAAACGCACTAAAATTAGAGGACAAACACGTTCTACACAGTAGATCTTCACTTTTACTATGAGTGGCAGGAAAACAGATCTTCTGAAGGCAGAGTAGAGATTAAGGGTGGGATTTTTGTTTCCAGGAGTTAAGTGTCAATAGGGAGAGCCAGAGGAACGTACAGGCCCTTGCACGCCGTCTAAAGGGAGCTCCCAGCGCCGATGTTCCTGACACACTAGCACGTGACTGGGCTCAAAAATAAATTACTGGCTTTTCAAATCAGTGAAAGCACGAGATTTCACGAGTACCTCCAGTGCTTTTCTGCAGTTCAGTGACTTTTTTGACCACCAGAATTCTATATTATAAACAGAAGTGATTTAAGCAGGAGCTATTTACGTTATTTATATTATTAATGACATTCTTGAAGAACAACTTCTGATATTGAAAGGAAGGCACATACATGCAAAGACATCCAGGAACTGTGCGTGAGCCTAAGTCACCGACGGCAATGCAGGACACGGGGTTCACACAGGAACCCAAGAGTTGCACACACACGTGCACGTGCGCCTCTAAAACATGTTTGTGTAAAGGAAGAGCATCACGGGGCATGGAAATAAATCCTTCTATAGTCAGACACACTCAAAATTAAGAGAATAAACACATTAATAAATTAAGAGAATAAATTTACAGTCAGATAGGAGACAGAAAGATAAACGAAAGAGGTCACAAATATTTTTTCCTCAGCAGTTATGGACGGGAATATAAGTTCAAGGAAGGAAAATGGGAGAAATGCAGCAGAGTTAGCTGTTGCTTCTCCAGAAACTTTACTGTGTAAGAAATTATTGCTCTTTCTGAGGGCACGTACCTGCCTAAATAAAAAAGGAGCCGTTTTGCTGCAGCGCCTTGCGAGGAGGCACGCGATACCGCCCCGCGTCAGGCAGAGCTCGGAGGCAGTCTGAGGCTTGCAGGTTCAGTGCCAAGGTATTTGGGGATCACAGAAACGAGACTTGTGAGATGCGAGCCAAAAAGTATCTTGCAAGGTTGCCACTGCATGTGAACAAGTCTGCGCAATACCGTGCTAGCTATCTACCATTTTCTGAGTAATTAAAGTGTGCAAGGCCCTGGAAATATCTTAATAAAAGGCTTTTCCAGAGCAGACTGTTCCTAATAAAACTGATTGGAAAAAGTGAAAAATAACCTGCACCTCTCCACCTCACCCCTAGCCTAAGCCTAGTTTTATTTGGCAAAAGATAGCGATTTCTACAATTAACATTAGTATTCAAACCCATCCAGTCTTTTACATTCTAACTGTGAGTTTTCAAAGCCTATAATTTTGTCTGATTTTTCACTTTTGAAATGAAATTTGACACTTTCGGTGCTAATCAAAAAAACCTGTTTTCTCTGAAGCATGAGTTGAACTAAACCCGTTGTTTTCTATGAAAAGATTACCAGAAATTCATACGTCTTCACGCTTGCTTCTGAGAGATATGTTTTGTAAATGTACTACTCTCCTCCATTTCCCTTTCTTTAAATTTTGTAAGAGATTTCAGGAAAAGGGCTTTCAACTGCAACATGTAAGGTGTCTGTATTCCTTATATTTTGATGCGTGCTGTCATTTTTAGAGTGAACATCTGAAAATGTCATTAAGAATAAAACGTTTATTTTAAAGGAGGCAGTAAGTCTAAATTTCAAATACTTTCGATTTTCTCCTGCTCTGCCTACCTTTACAAATACTCTCAAGTCTTTAAAAATATGTGCTTAAATATATACCATATATATGAAGGGAATAAACTGTTTGCTCTGGTATTTGTCCTTTATCAGGACTGGCTTAGAGAGAGAGGGGGAGGGAGGAGAAGGAGGGAAAATCTTGACAAGAATACATATTAGAGCAATCAATAAAAAGATAATCCTTGGAATTCATGAGTCTTTAAAATAAGATGCATTTTCTTGTAGTAATCCTAAAAACCTATAAAAGAATATTCATGCAATAAAACCCCTATAACTCATATTTAACCTTTCATCACGTAGAACTACATATTAAATAGCTTAGCAACTGCATGCTGTGTGAGTGCATTTAAATAAGAGCAGAAAGCAAAAAATATAAATGCTGCCCCTCTTTTAACATGCACTGCACAGCCAAGAACATCTGCCAGCGGCCCCGTAATCCAGTCGGCTGCTCAGGAGCAATCCCACCCTCTGAGAAGCGCTACTCAGCTTCCACATACAACGCCCGTTTTCTTTAAAGACACGTAAGGGCTGACAAATATCAAATCAAATCTTTGTTTTAGAATATCACATCCACACCAGCCATGCAAACTGTTCCCACAATTAAAAACTGCACTGAAAACCTGGCAGGGCTTAACGTATCCCACGGACATTACGATGAGAAGAAGAACTGAATCCGGGCAGAATTCATTCTCCGGGGTTCGCTTCTCGCCTCTACCGCGACGCGGAGGGACTGCGGGCGTGCAGCGGGCAGGACGGCGCCCAGGCCCGGGAAAGGGGCTTCGAAGCACGCCAGCCCTTAGGGCAAGGCCAGCCCTCGGCTCAGCGCTCTCCTCTTGGGCAACTCCTCCACGGAACAGCACGCAGTAACAGGACGTGTTATCATCATAGTATAAAACTAAATTTATGCTAGAAAGTTCTGTCCTGAATACGCAAACAAACTGCACTGCACTGATTAAACTAATTCTAGGAAGAGAATCTTTTACGATACAGTTTATGTGATTCAAATTATTTATATTGGTCAAATAAATGGTTTTGCTCATGTAATTTGCCTCTGTCTCCAAAGCAGCAGCTATATTAAAGTACCTGTATTTTCAAGGCCTTGGAAATGGGGGAAAGTGGTAAGAGAGAACTGCTGTAATACTGTTTCAAGTTTTCCCCTCTGTATCTAAATTTATGTCAAACATCTGAAAGACATTCAAAAAAGAGATACAGGAGCTTAGAAAATACCCTTCAAAAAGAGAGTTAAAAGATTATTTGACTTAATTAAAAAAGGACACCAAGTGACTACAGGCTCTAATTATAATGACTGGATAATGGATGGTTCTTCAAAGTAATTGATTAAGTTATAACAAGACCCAAGTTACAACAAGATTGAGTTATACAAGTATTGGAAAAATAATATGGAAATAATAAGGCAAATCTACTGGGTCCTAGGAGTTTATTCATGGTTCTAAGTTACCTAATGTCTTTATTAACTACATAAAACACATTGTAACACAAAAAACAGCAAAAAATAATCTTAGCACCAAGGTGCTAAGTGTTGCACCAAAAGTATCTAATGCAGATTATATGACCACATAAAGAATAATTAGGATGTTATATATTAACATATAATCAATTCTACAGAGTTTTGCTCAAGGATTTAAACAGTGCCCAGACCAGCGGGAAAAAAAATGACCATCTGCCTTGCAGTGGATTAATGGTATGTGCCTAGCTTAGGTCACCACCAGAGTGATCAGCTAATTCAGTTTACCACCACACAGGCAGCTCCTGAACCTTGCAATGCCTAAGGACCTCAGTGATTCAGAACCAGTACTGGAAGTCGAAGTCCAGTGGGTACAGAACAAAACTCCTCCCTAACTGCACAGAGGATTAAGAAGTGTGTGGGGAGTCAACGAAGGGAAAAAAAACCACAGGCACATGTAGGTATATAGTGAGAATGACTGGAAACATTTTCTTCTAGTGACTGGATCTAGGGCTAAATACCTATTAACTTCAATGGGACAAGGATTTCTTCCCAAGCTTTTCCTTTTGTGTGTACAAAATGGGGTGGGGAAACAAGAGGGGAGCAGGGAACAGGATGTGTTTGAAGACCTGCTCCTGCTCCCTGCAAGCTGCTTGATCTGTTCCTGGGATTACTGCATGAAGTCCAATGTGAGAAGATCACAGTAAATTAGCACAATGGTTTCTTCCTGTCCTAAAAGCTCTGAAGCAGACAGGATTCAACCCAATCCTATAAATCTAAATTGGAAAAAAGGTAATCCACTTTGTGATAAAACAGCTAGAAATAGCTTCTATCCTAAAAAAAAAAAAGAAAGAAAGAAAGAAAAATTCCCCCAAACGAGACCTTAATGCAATTCTAAGGTGTCACTACTAAAGCACACAATAGGAAATCCTCTAATGAATTCAATAGGTTTTACGTCAAGTCTTGTGTTCCTGGAAAGGAGGCAAAAAGCACCAAGCACATTTATATTAATAACAGCCATGGCGTTTTGCGAGGACTGTGCACTGATAAACCTTACAAAGAAGCAATTTCCAGCGTTAAACAATTTCTTTCCTTTAATATCTTCTGAAAGGGTTTTGAAATTAGCAAATATAATATGTGTGGGAATAGGCAAAACTTTATAGCAGTAAGTTTACTTTTAATAGCAGTAGTCTGCTGTGTCTACGGGTAACAAACTCCAGTATCTTTTCATTACAAGGGAGCTTATTGTTACCATACGACTTACTGTGGGATTTCATTTCGCTGCTTTGGTGATCTGCCTGATCTATTAGGAAAAGCGCTGAGGTAGGGACAACATACACTTTACTGCAGTTTTATATTTTCTTGGTCCCTGTTGCTTCTAAGTTAGGCTACTGCCTACAAATTTTGAATAGCAATAAGCAATAAAAAGAATTTAACAAGTTTCTCCCATGAAAAAGATGAACTGCGAGAAAAAATTAAGCAAGTTCAAAATCAGGTGTTGGAAGTGGTCCTGCATCCCCGGACGTGACTGCTGCTTAGCAGTTGCAAGGTAAATAACTAGTGCTGCCAGCTCAAACACCTGCAAGCCATTACACTAATCTCTGTATGACTACTTTTAAAGACCTTTTATATACATTACACAACATATTTTCATATATATACTCAAAAAAATATATATATATGGCGTCCCTTGTGCATGACACTTGCTGTCCTATTATCAATAATTTTGATAGTTGAATCTGCAAAAAAGAATATGCAAAACCAAACAGTACTTCATCAATGCTAATTAGTGTGTAGAATTAACCAGTAAACATAGGAAAACAGTTTTATAGAAATATATATAGAATTATCTAAATACATGTTGATTTTTTTCTTTAGAATAACAATTTAGAAATTATTTTCCTCTGATGAGATACTCCAATATTGAACATACAGAGATTACTGTTGGAGGGAATATGTGCATGGTGTTATTTTAGTCGATACATATTTAATGAGTGTTCTTGCAGTAACCACAGTCTCAGACAGAGAGAAAGACTTTCAAAATATCCCAAGACATCTGAGTTTTCAGATGTTTACACTCCATTGAGGGGAGATTATTTGTCTGGGGTTCCTGTTCTCTGAGAGAGAAAAAAAAATCTCTCTTAGATAAGAAATAAAGTGTTCCAGGTCAAATTTTGCTGTTACACAAGCATCTTCCTCTCAATCCTCAAGAAGTTCTAGGACTGTCTTACAAAACCCTTTCCTACCCTGGGATCCCAGGGATCATTGGTGCTGAAGAATAAAACAGACATTTAAATGCAGCAAATCCAGTTTGCAAAGAAAATGTATTCTAATTCCAGCCTCTAATGCTCAAATTTTGACCACACAAACAACGTACAAGTCAAAAAGAAACATCATGGTCCAAACGAGACACTTAAGCAGTAGTTGGATGATAAAAGGACATTGATTCAGAGCATTTATCATTTGTATAATACATGAGACACTAACATCCAGTCAGGACAGGGCTGAGATTTTATACTGCAATAATAAAAAATAGCAAGAACGGCTCATAAGAAGGACTGATTTAAGTAACAGGGAAAGTACGGTCTATGGACGTTAGACTGAAGGGATATGGCACTCAGAGGAGCAATGGATGTGCTTCACTTCCACTTCAGGCTTTCATCCAGACACAGGTTTCTGGTGCAATTTATAAGCAGTTTGTGTGGGCTACACCAATAACTGCACCTATCAGGGCCTGACCCCGATACTAACGGAAACACAGAACAACTTCATAGCAGTACTGAATGATTTTAGTATTATTTTTTTCTGGAAGAAATGAAAAGAGGCATTGTTGTTATATTCTGGTGACATATTATGTAAAAAATATCCTTTCTTCGTACAACATTACCAAATTTTCTGGAAAAATACTGTGCTTTTTATTTTCAGTTACGGGAATTTCTATCCAAAATAAGATAATGTCATATACATATGCATTTGTATTAACATACACTGAAAAACCGTATTGCAGTCAGAACAGTTAGGAAGACTTCAAAAAATTTCAAACAGTAAGATATAACTGTATCTTTTAAAATACTCACGAAAATCCAAAGGACACCAGATCTTTAAGGTATCAAAACAGATGTAATCAAAACATTTATATCAGATTATCCTAAGATACATGAGCAGACATGGAAGAGTTCAAATAATAATTGTAACTTTGGCTTGGAAGAATATCAAAATTAAATTTGATGAGCCACTTTCATAATTATTCTTGTGTTTTTACTTTCTCCACCAGCACAGAACTTTGTGATGACAACTAAAAGTACAACAACCACCGTGAGATTTCTCCTGGCTATGCAATGCAGCTCACCTGATTCCTGAGGTCCAGTTTTGGGCAGGGACGACCTCCATTGTACGGCTTCTCCTTGAGCCACCGCGAGCGGATCCTCACTCCTGTTCCACAGGACGAGCTGCAAGGGGCCCAGCTAGACCAATCACTCAACTTGCAATCAAAGGGACAAGGAACCGTGCAAGATTCTTCAATGTAACCTAAACCAAAAATTGAAGAAGATATTTTAATCAAAGCCACTTCTATCCTCTAAAGTCTCACTACAATGTGTATAATCAACATACAGAGATAACTTTTTCAAGAAGAAAAGATCTTCAGGTCTTCCAGTGCTTTCCTGACAAAAGATTCTGTTATTATTTGTAAAAAATAGCAGTGACTGAAAATAATTTCTTATTGTTTTAGTTCAATGATCTTTACAAAGGGAATCATAAAATCAATGTAAAAAACACATTGACAAAAAGTAACTGCTGTGAAACTGGTAGTAGCCACTTGGCAGTAATTATTGTCCCTACAAGAATTAGTCCGTAATAAATTTGGCACCTGTTGGCAGGTTACTCCGGCAGTCTAGCAGGGAACGGAGAGGCCTGGCCACAGCAAGGGCCCTCACGTCCTGGAGGAGCACGAGCTGCTCCCAGCGCAGGGAAGGCGCACTGGACTTGCACCCTGGCCCCTCGTCAGAGGAAAAGGCACCTGGGAGGAGGAAGGATTTGAACGGAAGTATCTCCCAGCCATGCCCAGGTGAAGGCTGGGAACGAAAGCTCGCGTGAGCTGCTAGTCTGAGGATGTCATTGCTGCAAACTCAGCCCAGGGAGGGAGGACACGCAGGAGCCGGGCTCCTTCTCAGCTGGGCGCAGCGTGGGAGTTGCTCCTGGGAGAAGCAGGTGAAGCATTATTGCCTCTCTACTCTGGTACTTCTCATTAGCTATCTCTACAACTATTTTGCCTATTATGGGTTTCAGAAATAACTTTCTAAAATCTTGCCTTAAAATCAGACTAGCAGACGTCTGCAGGGGCCAATACCCTACGGGATTAACACTCAACAGAGCATCCCAGGGTAAAAGGATAATTCCTCCATACAGGCACATCCCCACCAACAAGCTTGGAAAGTGGTGCGTGGAAGAGAGATGATCCGTAGGCCAGCACTGGCCGTTAAGCTTCCCGCAGGCAGAAAGGTAGAGAAGAGGGTGCCCGTAACACTCAGGGTCACAAGGGAATTACTGATTTGGTCAGGAGTGCTCAGCAGTTTCCAAGCATTCCTTCTTACTATGCTACGTTCATTCTCCTTGAATTTCTATTACCTGGTTGTCACATCTGTATGTACTATTTCAATATAAACAAAATAGAGGTATCATGTTCGAGCATGAAAGTCACTGGCTGCTAAGATCAGCCTTTATTACAAAAGGCTTAGCCCCTCTGACAGCTCTGATAATTATGATCATGGAAATAACTGGATTTCATCCCTACCAAATTTCTGATATTTCTCATTTTTATGCCCTTTCTTTTCAGGTGGTTTTCATCCCACTTACACTCCCCTGTATATTCCTTACCTATAGAATACCAAACTAGCTAATTCCATTATGCTTTTAAGAAGAATTTCCCCCACGCTCTGTTAAGATTGTGGGGAACAACCCTACAGCAGCTGGGAAAGACAGAAGCAGTTTCCTTCCCCAGCCCACTGACAATAGCCCTGAACAGCCGGGAAACACCAAAGCCGAGGCATGGAAATTATTCCGTCCTGCAGCTGATCTTTTCTAACACTGCAATGTGCTAACCAGCTGCCTACGCAGGACCGAGACTGCGTTACACCCAAACATCGAGCCAAAGCAGCAGCACGCTGCCTTGCTGAAGGTATTTTCAGGGAAGTTTTCCCCCAGGAAACTATCCAACTATCCTCCTCCTGCAAGCGTAACAAATAACAAAGCTGGTGTTGTGAACAGTGACTTGAAAAAAATGCTAGAAACAACAACCGTTCCTCCTTCTGTTACATGATGCTCTTTTTCTTCTCCTCCTTTGCTTTGCGTCAGGATTCGGTTACCTTTCCTTTTACAGCAGCCACCCAGTAGTCTGACAGCTACAATAATTTTTCCACAGTGACGCATGCTGTAACTCTTTCCTAAAGCTGTATAATTAACCCTGTACAATGTGCTCTGTTTTACTTTGCTACCTCGTATCTCTCTGGGTTGAGCTGCCTTTTCTTGTGCAGCTCTAAAGCGCTGGCATTAGATATCTTAGTTATTTCCTACCCAATCCACTACAGTGTTGTTTACGTTTCTTGAGATATTTCAACTTAGCAACTTTTGTATTCTTATCTAAATGAGATTATCCATGTGCACACCCATATACCCATATTTCAAAATAGACTCACATTTACTAAAATGAAACTTTCAATATCCTACTAATACTCTATTCCAGCTGCTCAGGTTGCCACTCAAAGCAATTCACAATACATTATGATAAGTAAAAGAAATTTTCTCATGATAGATTTATGAGAAGCATTTCTCAGGCAGTTCTCCAAAGAGTTATATTCCACCACCATATGAAATATCATTTTTCCCTGGGCCGTGTGACAACCTAGGTAATTAACTCTCAACAGAAACAAAAAAGTGCCTTGTTTCAAAGTAGGATTAGACAGAGGGGTTATCAACTCATCAGCGAAGGCAAAATGGGCTAAGCCTCTTGGTAGGTAAAGACCTACATTTGTAATAAAAAAAGAAATACAAGAAAGAAGAAAGGTAAGAAAGAGGAAATAAGAGTTATAGTTAGTAAAACTGAAGAGAGTTGTTCTACTTCATCCCAGGGAAGTGCTGGGGCATTCCTCAGCAAACCACATAATTTCTGCAGGCTTCCTGGTGCTAAGAGGCCAACTTATTATATTTCGAGTTTCCTCACCCATATTTATAAATTATATTATTTATAAATAAATAATGGTCTGCTAAGAGAGCAATAAATTATATTACCGTCCAAAAGAAACCAATTCTCTACACTGAACAATACTACAGAAGCAAAATGGGAAGATAACTTTCTTTCAAGCTCTTCTTGTAAGCTGCCATTATTTGCTCCATTAACCGCTCGAGATTAAGCCTGTGCTGAGGACCTCACGATCAAAGATTTCATTCAATAAAAAAATTTCTGTAAAAATCTTTATGTGACAAATTAGCTCTGCATAGACGTATAACGTCTTTATGGATATTTTTACTGCTAAGGCCAGCCCTCAGGAATCCCAGAGCCTGAACACAAGAGAGAAAGTCTGCAGAAAGAAAGACTTTCCCTTGGTCAACAAGGATTGGGTTAGAGATCATTTAAGCAAACTGGAAATCCAGAAATCCAGGGACCCGATGGGATGCACCCACAATTTCTGAGGGAATTGGTGGATGTTACTGCTAGGCCACTCTCCATCATCTTTGAAAGGTCATGGAGAACAGGGAAGGTGCCTGAGGACTGGAAGAAAGCCAGTGTCATTCCAATCTTCAAAAAGGGCAAGAAGGAGGACCCAGGAAATTACAGACCAGTCTGCCTCACCTCCATCCCTGGAAAGATGACAGAGCAGCTCATCCTGAATGTCTTCTCTAAGCATGTGGAGGAAAACAAGGTGATCAAGAGTAGTCAGCATGGTTTCACCAAGGGAAATCATGTTTAACCAATCTGATAGGCTTTTACGATGGAATGACTAGCTGGGTAGATGAGGGGAGAGCAGTGGATGTGGTCTACCTTGACTTCATCACGACTTTTGACACTGTCTCCCATAATGTCCTTACAGGTAAGCACTCAGGAAGTGCAGATTAGATGAGTGGACAGTAAGGTGGATTGAGAACCAGCTGAAAGGCAGAGCTCAGAGGGTTGTCATCAGTGGTGTGTTTAGTTGGAGAGCTGTAGCTAGTGGCATTCCCCAGAGGTCAGTACTGGGTCCAGCCTTGTTCAATGTATTCATCAATGACCTGGATGAAGGGACAGAGTGCCTCCTCAGCAAGTCTGCTGATGATCCAAAACTGGGAGGAGTGGCTGATGCACCAGAAGGCTGTGCTGCCTTTCAGAGAGAGGCTGGAGAGCTGGGCAGAAAGGAACCTCATGCAGTTCAACAAGGGTAAGTGCAGGATCCTGCACCTAGGGATGAATGCACCAGTACAGACTGGGGGCTGACCTTCTGGAAAGCAGCTCTGCAGAGAAGGACCTGGGAGTGCTGGTAGATGACAAATTGACCATGAGCCAGCAATGTGCCCTTGTGGCCAAGAAGGCCTATGGTATCTTCGGGTGCATTAGGAAGAGTGTTGCCAGCAGGTCGAGGGAGGTGATCCTCGCCTTCTACTCAGCCCTGGTGAGGCCACATCTGGAGTATTTGTCCAATTCTAGGAACTGCAAGAAGAAACACCTACGCACTGAGGACTGCAGCATTGGTGGGCAGTTTTGCAGTAGCCCAGTTTCTTTGTAAACTGCAAGAGGCGCAGTACATAGCACACCTGGCAAAGCCAGTGAGGGGCTGCAGTGTCTTTCTGCATCCCACTGCATATTCACCCTAGGGATCGTGTTGGGAGAAGGCAGCAATTAATAGGCTTACAACCTAACGTAAGACACTGACATCCACCCGATTGTTGCACTTCCAAATGGCAAACCTGAGAGGTCCACACAGCATTAAAAAAACATGCCAAAGGGATTTCAAGTGGCTGACTTAAAAGCAATTTGAAAATGAACATTTTTTCAGCAGCTCTGGAAACAGATGCACTTCTAATTGAATTGGCTTTGAACTCAGTTGTAGTCACTCTAGCATATTTCATCATTTCAATTAACCAACTTCTAGCAGCTCTACCCTTGTTTGTAAACCTTGGGTGCTTCATAAAATTCAAGGTCACAACTAAGAAATGGAAAATTCTGCATGTCACTCCATCTGCCACTAGTAATAACACAACTAATTTCCCTCAAAGCCCATAGGATAAAAGAGGTCCCCCTTTAAAAAATAAATGAGGGAGCACAAGAGCCAATATTGTCATCAAAGAGCCATTCCTTAATTACACAGACCAAAGGTAAGTGGTAAAAAAGATTGATTCATTTTGCAAATAATATTCACATTCTTTTGGTAACTGAATGTGAAGTATATAGAGCAACACTGGAGAATCTCTGCAGTCCTGGAAGTCTAACAGCTCAGATCTCATTGCTAAGCCCCAGTGGACCACACCGTGCAGGACCCACACTCTGCTCCACTGGCAGCTCTTGGATCTTCTATGAAACAAACCCCATGGTTATCTCCAGCACCTCAGCATCGCTCACTGACCAAGCATACCTTCAGCGAGTGGGCTGCCTCTGCCACGGCCACCACACCGCCGTTAGCATTACACAGTGTATTGACTTCCTTCTAAGGTCTTCTGGGGTTGGTTCAAGGGTGTAAACGTGGAAGTAGCCTAGGTGTACAAGTGTGTACAACTTAAGTGATCTAAGCAAGTCTGGGAGTCTTAAAGTTGGCAGCAACATCAGCTGCATCTGAAAATAATCCAGTATGGCTACAGAATAAATGCTTACTCCTTTTTTTCTTTAGTATGCAGTCATTTGAGGTGTTTTATACGTTATTAGCTTGCCAGCTGGGAAACTTAAGAGATAATATAATGAACATAAACACAACCAGAAAAACCAACAAGAATATCTTTCACATCAAATATTTTGCAATGCTGAAATAATGGACCACCTAATCTATTCCTGCTTGCTTTTGCTCTCCTTATGTTGTAGGAGAGTGATTAGAGATTCTAAATAGACCAGAGAGTACTTATAAAAATACCGGTAAGTTTAACTCATCATTATTGTTAATGAAATTCACACGAAAGTTGCTTTTACTTTTCAATTTCACAGCCTTTTTAAATCTAGATGAGGCGGTTATGTTGACGCTGACTTTGCATTATGATTCCTAATTTCTTTTGATTTTGCATCACAGTTTTCTTCCTTAAAGAAATTGCAAGTTTACACTTAATTTTGGCTTAAATGTAAACTATGATAGTTGACAGATTTAACCTTTTAGCTAAACTCTAAAATCTCCATTAATTAACACATTCCACAAAATATATTGTGAAACAAACTGAGAACTCTTCTGGAGAAGAAAGACTCTTCTGACAGGAAATAAATAGGACTTTACACTGCACTTTCTTCTCATCTGGAACTTCTCATGCAAACAGCAAGAAATCCACCATAGGAATCCGTCGGGAACCCAATTCCTAATATATGTCTGGAAATCATTCCCCTTCTCTGAGAGGTCCTTCCCCACGTGAACGGTTGGCCCAGCTGCTGGCTGACAAACTAAGGAAGTTTGTGCCAGCTTTCATTTACCAGGCTAGGTAATCTTAGGGCATTGTCCTGGTAGATGGTTTTCACAGGATTTGCCAGCCACAAGCGACCACCCATACTCTAGAGGACAAAACCATGGTGAAATCACTGTAGCCCCTCCAGTGAACATTTTTAACTAATTCTTCCTTATTCAAATACAAAAATCATACACTGGGATCAGTGTCAGTTAGGATAGGAGCTCTGCTGTGTTTTCTTATGATTTTTACTGTTTCTCACCCTACAGCTGGGAAAAATCATACCTTCTATCCCAACAAAATCGAGTAGTTAGTATTTTCTTTATCAATATCTTCATCCTCTGAATATTAGGAAAGAAACTCATCCCACTCCACTTTATTATGGTAGTACTCTTTCTATTTACAAATTGTTTAGCCTATATGTTCTTACAGGCTATTCACTCCATAGCAAAGAAGATATTTTTAATAAAGGAACTGAGATAATCCTTGTTTATTATTATTATATTTATATAATAAAACAAGGCTTCTGCAATACATTGTGAAAACGAAATTAAATTGTCTACAGAACGTCAAATTCCCTTCTTTCTCACACATCTGACTTCTCTCAAAGGCCCAATTCCAGAGTAGCTGCAAAAAATAGGTGTACTTGCAGCATGTTCTGAGCATCAATATAGATTTGGGCTATTCGGACCACACGGGAAGTATCTTCCAGAGCCAGGAGTCCATCACTGGGAGAAAATTGTCGCCAAATGGCAACCAAAAATACCTCCCCCATCAGTAAATCATATATGGCTTGAAAGTCAATGGTTTCAGGCTCTGTTGGCACACACACAGAAACTCAATTTCAGAGTTTGGGGCCCTCCACTGAGAATATCATTCTGCCAGTTTCTGAGCATGCAAAGCTAGACATTGTCAACACAATATGCCAGCTCATATCGGCTGCCAAGTTAGGACCCCAAGACACGGACAAGCTGCATTTGGATGACTTAACTCCAACAATAATTACATGATTTCCTTTTCACAGGATGAGAAGTGCTAAGGCAATCCCATGTATCCTGATAATTAACAAATATTTTGGGCTATGATACAGCTACTGTATCAGAAAAAAAAATACAAATGATTTTGCAAAAGAAAAGGAACACAATCAAAGCAATTAGACGTCATGTAGTAAATACAAGCAACGAGGTTCAAAACAATGTGAAGAAAAGCTTTTTTTTTTTTTTTTTTTTTTTTCCTTTAAACAGGAAAAAATGACTATGAGGTAGAATATCCTGCTGGACTGGCAGTCATAAATGCTTCAGGTACTTCACTAGTCTTTGGTTCTTGGGCTTAATCTTAATGACTAGCATAAAACACCTCAGGTGTTTTTACATTTTATGAACTTCGTTTTTCATTCTTGTTAAGATTTTAAGTAGTCTCAGTGCACTAAAGAGGCAGCAGCAGAAATGGCTCAGGCTGAATGGCTCAAAATCAGGAAAAATGAAATCTCTCTCCTTGGGTTCTCTTCATGTTCCCAGGTCTTTAATTTACAATCGTGAGATACATTAATGAGTGTAAGGGCCTCTGTTTAAGAACAGGTCAACCAAATACCGAAAAGGCACTGAAGAGCTTTGGTGGCAGCACAGCCTTCTGCAGCTTCCCCTTCCCGCTTTCACAGGAGGCAAAAATCCTCCGGTGATATGGTGACCTCGCAGATCAATACATTTAAATCAATACACTGCCTTAATTCCTTCTTGTCTCATTGATGCTAAATGAGAAACCCAAGTACGTACTTTAATTATACTCACACTATTTCAAGATGCCACTAACCATTAGGAAAATTTGCAAGCTCTTTTCTGAGTGTCACAGATAGCTACCAAGAGGACCAGTGTTGAGAGCGATTTTGTGGAGGGTGTTTTAGCATGATGTCTAGCCTGCAATGATAAGGCGTTTCCCTAGATCACCTTGGTACAGAGGCAGGCATATAAACATATCTGACTTCCTTAAATAAAGATGCACTTTAAAAGATACCAAAGGCAACACTGTGTTTTAAGAAAGGGAAAAGTCCTCCTGATTTTCCACAGCTTAGACATGTGCACTGGGAGAAGAGTAGAGCTCGTTCAGATGATGAAAAACACTTGCATGGAAGCAGGACATTTCTGTGATGTAGCCAGGGCCCAGCAAAGAGCGTAGATAACTTCCTCACAGATTTTTTGTTTCACTTTTGCAGCACGATTTTGAGCACTGGGGTTGAGTACTTCAATTTTTTCTGCTGGAGACCTTCCTGGCCAGTAAGTTCAGACTGAGGCCAAAAGAGATGCAATCATGTTAATGGCTACGATTTTTGATGGTTGCTTTTCCATGTTACCAAACATTAATGAGATCCAAGATTTCACAGAGAGAATCTGTCTTTAGCGAGGGAGATCAGAAGTCTTGCAAACTACACTTTTAGTGATTTCATTTACACCCTCCCCACTTATGAAACAGGGAGAAGAGGGAGATTTCCAAATACATCTCAGACCCAGGAACAGACTAAGGAAGGGTAAATTCTCAGTTACTGATCAGTATAATTTTGAGAATCCTTAAAATAAATTGAGCTGAAGTTTAATTGTGTCTATTTTTCCTAATTCAGGACCATTTCTTCAAATCTTCCAAATTCAGACAGTATTATGTTTCTGAGTTGGTTGCTCAGACTACTTTATCAACCAAACTATATCAAGCAGCTTAAAAGATACCCTCTACTCATCCATTTCTTCTCTTCATGCTGGTTTTGTTGCTGTGTGCAGTACACCAGCAAACTCATTATTGCTCCTTTTATTCAGACACTGGTCCACATGCAAAATGTTGAATTCTTATTTTCGCAGGACTCTTGTTCCACACATGCAGAAACAGATGACTTTGCTTCAAAAGACTTTCAGGATATGTTAGACCTGAAATCCTTAACACTATGTGGAACGAATCAGAATCTCTACTAGTCCAGCTGGCACAGGGCTCCCCAACACTGGTGACACAAAACTGTGACTTTGCATTTAAAAAACACTGATTTGCCATCCATTTATTTACCTGAGAGTCCTGCTCATCACTGAGCCCATCACTGAAGGGCTTAAATCAATCTGTCAAAGAACAGAAAAACTAATGGAGTTTAATAAGAGAAACCAAGGGCGCGGACAGGAGCGAAGGCGGCTCGGTAAGCGAAGGCTCACGGTGTATTGGCTGCTCCACACGTGTGCCTCCACGAGGGTCACGTTGCCCCCCATTTCTACCAAACAAGCGGGACAAGCACGTGGCCAGAGCGCACTCTGAAAGTCCGCAGCATAATTCACCTTAGAGCAAGCTGCTGTGCCAAGGAGTAGCAACGAGAATTCAGGATCCTGGAAAATGTCATATTAAACCGTCGGAAAGTGAATAGGGAGGTTAGTAAAAAGTCATTCCTTCTCACAGCCCCGCACTGCCGCCTGTTCCAGAGGGTCACTTCACAGAACGCCGCAAAACGCATGCAAGAAAGAGGGAAGAAAAGATATGCTGTGAAGATTTATATTTAGTCGAGGAACACCAACACACATCATTACGACAAAATGCGGCAGCTACAGAGGATGCTGCTCGTACAGCTAACCCTTTAAATATTTTCTTGAAAGAGGCGTGCTTGCTCTCTGTAAGAAGATAAAGATCTGGTGAATGTGCATTCCTGTGTATTAACGCCTCCAGGGAAGTCTGACCTTGTTTTAAATAAGCTGCTTTGATAACCTGTTTGACCCATTTAGAAATAAGGCTCTTTGATGGCTTTTTACCTTTGATTGTTTTGCCAGAGAAAACACAGCAACAGCAAGGTCTGAACAGTTGCTTCCCTGATCCAATTCCATTTCAGAATTCTTTTAACATCCAGGAAATAAGCCAAATTTTCATACTGCAAGTAGACTTTGGAATAAAGGAAAGGAAAAGGTAGGAAAAAAGAGTTCTTTAAGCCCTGTTAGGAGAGCAATATGTAAAAACCCTTAGCCATACAAGAAACAGAGGGAAGATCCTTTAAAAGCTCTAGCTCTGCTTATAACTTCATGGGCAACCACAGCTATAATGAAGAGTGTCACTTTGCACTCAAGGAAATGCATAGAAATGTCTGAGAGGTCCAGAGGAAAACTCAGCTGGGATTTCAGGGCTAAATTTAGAAGTTATGTAGCTATGAGATAGTGGGCAAGTGGTTATCAGGGACAGCAGCTTTGAGGAATCCTGAAGCAGGGACACATGAGCCGAACAGGCCGGTCCTGCACCTGGAAATGTGCCTCAGCGGCCTGCGATCCAGAGCCAGCCTCGACCCCCTCGCAAGGTGAGCAGACTGGCAGGAAAGATTAAGCCCTGGTGCACAAAGAGGTTAATTTTCAGCTGGAACTTCTTTCCTCCAAAAGCCTCTAAAAGGCTTTGTTCTCATAAATAATACAGTCATTCATATTTATACATGTGGATGTGCGCAGGGAAATGCTAGCGATAAGTTTGGTATATTTTTAATTGTAGTTTTGTCTCTTAATACTCCTATAGCTTATTTATAATAAATAGGCCATCGAGAGAAATCCCACAGACAGACACAGAAGGAACCACAAGAGAGAAACAGCAGTTTTGTAATATTTAAATAAGCAGACATGGCAAGCAGAGGAGGTGCAGGAGAGGCTGAAGAGTGGGCCTATATATAACCTTCAACCGACAGTGCTGCAACCATGCATTACTCCCACACTTTTGGGGCAGAGGAGGCATGCTGAGGCTCCTACGGTACGGTCTAGAGATGGGGAGAGATGAGCACGGGCAGCTTTGCTCATTTTTGGCAGGAAAGAAAGAAGGCAGCGAACTGCCTCACTTGTAGGTTGTTTGTAGCGTGGTGTTTATGACATTTTTTGGAATTAATGGTTTGTGGGGGGAAATATGAAATTACAACATCCAGCTTCATTTAGTTTAAGAATAAAACTCAACGCTTAAAAATATTTTCAAAAGCACAGGTGAAATGAGATTAAAAAAATGCTCAGAAAAGTTTCTATTTCAGAAAACTTTCAAAGCAAAATCAGAGAATTCTGCAACAATCTCATTTTTCAAAATAATATTGACCATATACGAAAAAATCTATACCACAGTAAATGTCAAAACAGATACACTTTCAAAAATATACAGCATCTATTCAACGTAGCTTTTCCATTTTTTTTTCTAAATCTGTTGCTGTGTATAGAAGGTAAGTATGCTATCAGTGCAGGATAGACTTGGATCACATTTCTTTAATGTATCAATTTATGCTTATAGATTTTTGAGCTATATAACTATAATTTTGCAGAAATAATATTAAAGTCTAGTGATTAAAAGCTACCTGAAAATGTCTCATAGTCTCCTAAAATAACTCTTCCTCTTTTAACTTGCACGCTTTTAGCATCCTCCTCCTTCTAGCTGGAAAAAAGTAATTTTGCTAAATACTACAATTACAGGTATTGCTTCAGAATTGAAGGAACGCTTGCTTTCATATAACCAAAAAGATAAAAGACTGAGAGTTAGAGAGTGCAGGAATTCAAACACAGAGTTTTAGAGTGGGCTCTTATGTTAACTCTCAGGTTAAGGGCAGGGAATTTCAATTAAGTGGGTGGCCAGGATTTTCAAGTAAGGGAGCGTAAAGCCCATAGGAATGCCCTGAATAGAAATACAGTACCACTGTGTGCTGACCTTTTGGAAAATCAAGCTTCATGAGACTTGATACTACATGGTTTTAAGCAGCAGAGTTGAAATTCCTGATCCATGACCTTTACATACTTCCCTAAATCTCTCAACATTAGGGACATGGTTAATCAGGAAGGAAGAAGCACTGGCACTCGTGGTAAATGCTGGTCTGCTGTGCTTCACGGGGTGGGCCTTCCTACTGCAACGTCAGAAACTCTCAGCTTTTACGTCATCAAAACTCTTAAGTCCTCCTGGTGCCTCTGTCTGCTAATCCCACCCTTCCAAGTCCAGCAAACGGACTGGGAAGAAGCGAGTGATGTCCCTGCACTAGCAGAGATGTTGGGAAGCCTTCTGCACATCCTCTATCCTCTTTAATTTGAACAGCTGCAAACAACCACATAACAACCTAACATTTTGCTGCCATGAATAAAGAGGTGTATTAACATCCCTGCCATGCCCCTCATAAATTTAGAGACAATTGAAGTCTTTTAAGGTGACTGTAAGTTACAGCTAACTGCTCCATGATTTAAAGCCAAGGTCTACGTCTGTTGTGTCTTTCTTCCAGGTTCATGTTGTTGCAAGAAAGGCAGAATCTGAATAGCATAAGCACAGTTCTTAAGTTCTTGCCTTCCATGAATTCATCATCAGATCAAAAGGAGAACCTCTGTGTAAGAACATGGAAATCTCCAGCCTTTGATTTGGAACAGATGAGGCACCCTATGTTCTTCTAAGATTATGAAATACCCTGTTGGCATAGCACAAAAAAATGAGAGGAAAGGGAACTGCACGAAATAATTCAAAACAAAGGAGTTGGAAATTCAAAATAGTACCAGAAACTGAGAATGACAGATTGAGAGAAGTGAGCAAATTGCAATTAACGGGACAGTTTTCACATCCAGAGAGGATGCTCCATCAGTCAACAAGCATGTGGCTAATTCCCCTGGCCCTCTGGACCAGTGGAGAACTGAACACAAGACAATTCAGTCTTCTAATGAGAAGACTAATTGAGGCAAAGCACATTTGGCTGGAGACATATACCTCTATCCATAATTTCATAATTGCATTTCCAAATTAAAGGAAGGAAAAGGACTGTGAACCAACTCCAGAAAAAAATAATCAACATGATTTTGAAATGGCAGGTCACTTGTTTCTTGAGCTTACTAAATAAAATCAATGACACCACTAAAATAAACTAGTACAGTTATCACAAAAGCTAGTCATATAAAGAAGGCTACTTTGTTTTTTTCTGGATATCAGAGAAAATTTTGGTGCAGAAAGCAATAAAACTCAGAAAGACCTAGGATTTTTATTTTTAAACTTATCATACCTAATGTTCATGAGCTACCCCAAGAAGGGTAAATTGGACAAAGCGTGACCCGTGCACCTACCTAGCGTGCTCAGCAGCACTGAGTCAGGCCAAAGGTCCGTCTACTCCGTATTCAGGCTCTGACAGCAGCCAACATCAGAAACTGTAGAAGAACAGGCAAGCTAACAGCAAATGTTTACTAAGGCAAAGCTGAAATGCTTTTGTCTTCATTGCCTTTGGACCTCTGTATGTGGTAATTACACATATAAATATTATTCCCCACTGCTGAGGGAAGGTAAGAGACCAAAGTTTGCTCTCTAGAAAAGCTACAAACTGACTGTTCTTACTGCCATGTACTTTGGGCTCACAGCATTATCAAGCCTGGGACAAACCTAAATCTAATTTTTAAGGCAAGGTTTGTAACACTGAAGTCTGTCTTTCTACATTTTTTAAATGTCTTTGAAAGGACTCAGCAAAGGACTGAGTTGTAAGGCTCAGAATTTCTCCCTTTTGTCCTGGTTCAAGAGAAAGAAAGGAAGAGCCCTGTCCTGCAAAAAGAAAAGGGCAGGAAACAAAGAGAGGCCAGGAGACCTAAAAGAAAGAGAAGAGGAACATGCTTACCTGCCATAAAGCAAGAACAATGCCTAAATATCAGAGCAATTAGCATTCAATAAATAAGGTGATGGCTTAATTAGATATAATCAGCTAGCAAACATCAAAAGGTCATCTGATATTAATTGTGAGCAGGCCAAATAGAGTTACTTAGAAAACTCTGTCTTGAGTAATTTCTCAGGGCTCAGCAATTTTGCATGCTTCTGTGATTTGCTCTTCTCTATTATGGTTGAACAACATTCTGCTAATTATTAATTGGATAATGATTTCTTTCTATTGCTAATTGAATAATGTGTTCAGAAGTGCGTTTTGAAAGCTTCCAGCTCTGGTGACTGTAAATATTGGTTATATCTTCACTGAAATAATGCGGTTTGGAGGCAGGTCCCAAACGATGGCCAGGGAGCCTATGTCCCTCTGCTCGGTAGGCCCAAAGCTACAGAAAAACCTGTGCGCTTGGGAGAGCAAGGCAAAGCTGCTTCCCTGCTCGCCTTGCAGAGGGCAGAAGGTGCCCAACACAGGGCAGCAAGTAGGAGAAACAACAGACCTCAGTCACCTGTAGAGGCAAGGGATTCAAATGAGGGAAGGTTTTAGTGGATCCCTGCCACGGGATAATCAAGAGCTCCATTGGATGCTCTGGCTCTGCAAGGTCCATGTCTTACTGCACCAGGCTGACATCAAGTGTGACTTATTACAAGACTATCCTGAATGCGTTTATTTAATCAGATTCTCTGTTTTGGGAGAGCAAGAGCCTGAACGTCTTTAATATTAAACTCTGGCTGGCTGGTTCACCCTTGGGGGAATGTTCCATGGGCAGCAAGAAGGTAGGAACATCTCACCACTCATTGCCCTCCCACCTCCAAACCTGAGGGGCTTAGGAGTACTCTGGAAGTAGACTGTAGAGGGAGCGCATACGAAGGGCTCTGCTTTACGTTACTGACCACCTCTGTAACTTCCACTATGGACTCTGTGTCAGGGCCATGTTACAATCGTTTTAATCAGGTAATAAGGTGAAAACAAGAAAGTAGAAAATAATCCTCTTGAGCTGGAATCCCACTCTCAACCACCTCCCTAAGAGAAGTCTG
This sequence comes from Rhea pennata, assembly GCF_028389875.1. Classification (NCBI taxonomy): domain Eukaryota; kingdom Metazoa; phylum Chordata; class Aves; order Rheiformes; family Rheidae; genus Rhea; species Rhea pennata. Next base: position 7,002,724 of record NC_084668.1, read on the forward strand.
ACCATTAAAAATGCCACATAAATATCACTGACAGAAAACAGGCTTCAAGGTTATTCAGAGAAGCCTCCCACATAGAGGAGCTCCTCTTTTTAATTGTAATAAAAGCCTCAAGTTTTTCAAAAGAGCAAGTCACTGCACAGACAAACCCACTCTCAAAACCCAGCAGTTCCCTTTTTGCAGAAGAAAAGGCATGTTGCGGGGGAAAGGTATGGTATTCCTCCTTCACGGGACACAGAGGCATAATCAATTGGCACAACAGCACATTGCTGAACACAAGCCACAAAAAGCTGCTTTATGAATCAGTGCAGCCAACTGGAACAGTAATAAACAGCTGCACACTGAATTCACTATAGGGTTGAATCACTTCATTCTTTTTTTTTTTTTTTTTTCTTTTTTTTTTCTTTTATCACATACAGCTCAGGCAACTGATCTTCATCCTGAAGACCCTCCACAGAGCAGCCCCACTTTTTCTGCTCCCTCTTCCTCAGGAACTTTCATGGTCCTGTTTGATTTATTAATCTCCACCTGAAACTCCATTTCCCTTCTCTGATCATACAGCTCACCAACAGGCCGCCAACCTATTATATGACATTGTGTAGTGTCCTGGGCATTTTGACTGGAAGTTTGAGAGAGCATCAGTGTTTTCAGTGGGTTGCAGGAAAAGTACACATTTGCCCTGCAGAAGCCAAGGTAAGATAAGAGTTGTTGTCTGTAAACCAATTTAGAGCAATGATTTTGATAAACTGCAAATTATGGAGACTAGAAGAGAATATCCAGATGAAATGACATTTCCTGCCCCACTGCTCCATTTCTGCCTTATCTCCAAGGCATCTGCTTTGTTTGATGTAGGCTACTTGATTAAATATAAGAATTCAAGCAGCTGCAAGGACAGAATCACAGCCTAAAACTTCAGCAAACCTGGAAACTGAGGTATATGCTGCATATCAATCTAGGCTGGAGATTGATATAGAATTCCAAGGATGAGACCACTGACTGCTAAAATCATTTGTACTTGGCAGGAGAGACAGAAGGGACATCACAGAGCCTCTGTAATTAAACATGGTTGTCTCAAGCAAATTCCTAATTCCCATATTAGAAACAACTGTAAGGATGGCAAATTTGGTGAGAAGGAATAAAAATACATCAACAATTTTAAAAAGTGAAATAGGATATATGTGCAAACAAAATGCTGATTGACATACAGCTTTTCCTTCTAATTTAGCTTATACTTTTATGGGATTTTAATACAAATAAAAGAAATCCATCTGGTATCATGACTTTGCACAGCCAAGTTCAGCACTGTTCTATTTAATTTCAATTGTAGGGAATGTCAGAAGATCCTTATACTAAACTGAAGAAAATCTTAGTACTAAGAACTGCAAGAAGATATTAGAAGACTCACATTCAACATTTATGGCTACTTTGTGAAAGCTGCTCCAATCCAGCAAGCACAAAGGTACACACATAAGACAGGGCACAACATGAACTGTTCAGTACGTAATTCTGCTCAGGATCAGGTTACGTGCATGTGCTGGGCACTTAAATATCCCCTTACCAGAACTGCTACAGTAAGATGGTTCCACAAGCCTGCCAGTCTTATCGTAACAGGCGATAGCTCGGAGTCGAACACCTTCTCCACATTCTTTGGTGTCTCCATGTAGTCTCATTCCTAATTGCAGCTCTGGTTTACTTCCTTCAATAATACAATCTGACCAATTTCCATGGGGCTCGGATGTAAACATCTCACAGGGGCACAGCTCGGTTTCAACTTGAGGATAAACTTCTGTATTCTGGCATTTGTCTCGCTTTCTGCTTCTCCCTGTTCCAACCACAGAAATCTGCTCGTTAGCTTAACATCTGCTGCTTTTGATAACAACACATCATATTATTTATACTTGCAGGAATTCAACACATTAGAACCAAGACAATCTGAATGTTAATATACAGCAATGCTTCTGAAGCATCTATTAGCCCTTGCCAGTGCTTTGGAGTGCAAGGACAATGTATTTATCTCCAGGGGCTACCAAAGAACCTGGAAATTCTGTCGTGATGGACACCGAGCAAAGTGCAAAGTCTTACTGTAGTAACGGTCTGCTGAGAAAATTCTTTGTAGTTTTATACAATATCATTTTTCCCTAATTATCTGATGCAAACAAATCGATTGTCTTGTCTCTATTCCCCTTGCAATCAATGGTTGCTAGGGCAACTTGCAAAGGAGTCTACATTAGTCAAAACTTCTTCTTTGAGGCTACTTTACAAATTAAACATGTACTTTGCACAAAAACTCTACTTTGAAGAAAACAGAAAAGATAATCCTTACAAAGTTATTAGGTCTAGAAAGCATTTCAATGGTTACATTTGGTTTAATGTTTTATTTTGCTCTATTCCTTAACAGATTTTTTAAAAAGGGTGTTTAAAGATCTTTCCTCTTCGGGAACTTCAGGAAGCAGAAGAACATAAATGGAACTGCAGTACAGCTCTTTGCAGTTGGACTCTCCAGACCCTGCTCCTGGAGGACAGCTACATCTCCTGCAAGTCCCAGCTACCAAAAGAGCTACCAAGAGAAGATAAAGAGCAGAATTCTTGCTCCTGAATCCCTCAAGGGAGACCCTTTGGTCTGTGTATAGACTCTGAAAGGAAAAATCAGTGCTGTTTTTGCCATGGGTTAGCCAAGGTGAAATGGAGTAATCTTTATGCTGTCTGAACTCAGGGATGTCTTTTCATTTGGCATCCACACAGAAGAGGAGACTCCATCTTTAGTAACAACCCCATCTATATCACAGCCTCAAAGTGCTCCTTTGGGATTCTGGACAGTCTAAAAATAGTTTGGCAAAAAGTTTTTAAAGTTGCAATGTCAAAAGAAATATTTTCTCTTTGCCATTGTACACATTGAGATATTAAAAACAAACAACCCTTTTTCTAATCCTGTACCAATAAAATCATTCCACCACATGTCTGGAGGAGCAGGAACTTGCCTGCCATCAATACAAGCCTTTTTGTATATACATGTGTATGTCCAAAGAGGACACATATTGTAGATCATTAATATCATTGTCCTCCAAGCTCCGTAGTTCTTTCAAAATTTTATTTTCAGAGTTCCAGGAAAAGTGAAAGGAATAACAAAAACAAAGAAACCCAAATAATGTAGACATCCCTTTTCAGCTAGCAGTGCAATGACAGTCAAGCTCTAAAGGCATTTATACAGCCAAATTTTAGGCATGTAACTTAGTGTGCCTAAATCTGCACCAGCAGCAGAAGGTGCTTCAGAGCACTGAGGCAGCCCCCAGGAAAACCTGCCTCGGGGGCTCCGTGCAGCCCACCGAAGCTTCCTCAGATTATCCTCTCTAATATCCAAATTATAGCAAATATTTATGAACAAATTCACATGAGGTGCAAGACGTATGAGTCTGCATACTTCAAGGAAAGTCTTCTAGAAGACTAAACAGACTGAGAGCTCTCTAGTGACATTTAAAGTATCTTATGTTCGACAAGCTGATGGAAACCAAAAACTCCATCAGGATGTATGCAGAGAGGCCTGGTGTGTTTTGCATCACGTTACTAAACGTGGGATCTGGGAGTTGGCTACATCTGCATGGTTTCTAAGTTTTGCCATTACGTGAAGCACATCAGATACAAGTAAGGATGCTAATAACCTCACACTTACATGACACTTTTTCCAATTTGTCCTGCCATCTGTTGTGTAGGAATCTTCCCTCTAACAAAGTTGCTATTAAAGGCCTATTTTGAGGGCAAAAGTGACATTCATTCCAGGCTCGTTAGAAAGAAGTAGTTTTAGAGTTAGTGATGGAGATATGTTTATTATCTTCACGGACTGCTTTAAAAATTACTAATGAAAATTTTCAAGGACACAAGCTCTTCAAATAAATAGTATTTTCTTTTTCAGATTGAATTAATTTCTGTATGCTAATAAATATTATATATATTCCATGTTATCAGGTAGCACACACTATATACTAAAATCACATGAAATATTAAAAATTTACCTAGCTATGGAAAATGCAGTTGTATCCATAATACAGTGAATATTTGACTGTATTTTAGTTAACCAAAGACTTGTCTAAAAAGTTCCATTTTCACCATAATGACTTTGATTTTTTTTTGTGTTTTGTAGTAAGTCTTTTACTTCTCTAGTAATGACCAATTTCACATGTAGAGTCTATGATTACTTACAACGTAAAATGAATAGTACTATCAAAAACTGAGCAGGAGGCAAACACTTAGCAAACAATTAGGAGATTCCCACTAAACAGAATTGTTAATGAACTCTTATAATGAAGTCAAAGCATTCATTTGAGTGTAGACATATGGTGTAGAACAGGGTACAATTTATACAATCTTATGAAAAAGGTGAAATACAAATGGTAGAGGACTCTTAACATCATTAAGTATTTCCCAAACAGCACATTCTTTATATCCTTGGACTGAGTCCATATGGACGAGATTTTCTTCAGTACTTTTGTTCTCCGGCTACACAATGAGGGCCAGCTCCAATTTTCATGTTTTGTGCAAAGACAGATCAGCAGCACTTTCATCCAGTGCCCCTTTGGAGTGATGGTCAAATTAAAACCAATGTCCAATTTTGTTGCTGCTTTGCTTTCTGCTGTTTTCTGGATTTCTCTGCTGCCTCCCAGCACCACTTGAGATACTTGTTTCATTATAACCACTTGCCCTGCAGAAAGCCTTGGCTGGGAGAGAGCTGAGAAAACAAGAGTTCTTCCTATCCTGAAGGAGGGAACCTGATAAAGTCCTATCTGTGTCTCCCAAAGGGCAGAGCTGGACGGCCTTTGCTCACAAAAGCAGTACGAGTGAAGAGATAAGCATCAAGACCTGAAAATAGAGACCATGTTTCGTCCACTTAGTTGAATGGACCCAAGTCTGATGCAGAATGGAGTAAGAAAGGGGATATCATAGACCACAATTTTGTGTAACTTGCACACATATTTGTAAAGAAAATTCAGACTTAAAATATGAAGAAGTAACTACTCAGTTAATTTCTTACAGTATATTACACTTTCTATAAGATCTGGCATATATTTTTTCTGATAGAGATGGAGGACTTCTATTCATTTAAAAAGACAGGCATTGAAAAAGAGAACTTTTAGAATAAATTCTTTGACAGAAACAATAGAATATTTTACAATAATGACTTTCATGTAAAAGAGAAATCTTTATCCTTTAATTAGCCATACTCATGAATGAAACAGTTTGATTCAGGACAAGAGGCAGTGGGCAGAAATTGAAGCACAGGAAGTTCTGCCTGAGCGTGAGGGGGAATTTCTTCCCCGTGAGGGGGAATTTCTTCCCCGTGAGAGTGACGGAGCCCTGGACCAGGTTGCCCAGAGAGGTTGTGGAGTCTCCTTCTCTGGAGATATTCAAAGCCCGCCCGGATGCAACCCTGTCTGACATGCTCTAGTGACCGTGCTGAGCAGGGGGGTTGCACTAGACGATCTCCAGAGGTCCCTTCCAACCTTACTGATCCTGTGATTCTATGATTCCATTTTGTTTGTATAATGCGATTGAAAGCTACTCAAAACTTGGATCATTCCAACAGTAACAAACTGAATAACCAAACAGTCATGCAGAGGAGATATTTTTACAACAAGGCTTCATTTTTTACTTAGTGTTAGAAGTCTTCAATGTTTCCTCTCTAGCAGTGCAGCAAACCTCTAATAACGGAGCAAACTAAACCCAGCTAAACCATAGTACTTAAATGCAAAACAAATATATGTGAAGTTAGAAGTATGCAGGATAACAATACATTAAAATTCTGACAAATCTTCTTAAAAACGCATAATTAATTTGGATTTGATTTAGCCAAGCGTGGAGAGGGAAAGACAACTCCTAATAAAACAAGTGGCCCTGAACTATTAATGTTATCCAGTTTCAAAGGTTTTCAGTTTGGCCAGCATTCAAGTAACATAATTACAAAATACAACTGTAAGTATGGGAAAATGTACCCTGAAATGGTTTCAACTAAAGTGCTTCATTAATATATATAAAAGATCAAACAAAATGAGTTTAATGATATCAGGTTTTCCTCATTCATGATATTAATATGTAGTGTTGAACTACTGGATACTGCTGAACACAAAACTCCCAGGCTTAAACTTCACCCGGATTGCATCTTAACAGCCTTAAAGAGAAGAATACATTGATTTTTGTTCTTGTATAACACATTTATCTCATGCTTCCCAGATTAACTGGTCAAATACACTCACACATCACATAGTCACTGTTTTCTTTATTTGGTTTATGCCTAAAATGGCTTGTATTTAATTTACAGTGTATACAAAACACTTCCCAGCACTGCACTATCCTCTCCCTGCAACATGCATGCATAAAGAAGGCAATGATCAATATCTGATCAAAACTCAATTCACCAACATCTGAGAAACATTATTTGCAAGTATTGCCATGAGATAAATATTATAATGAGATTAACTATACCTGTGAGTGAACGTCTTCTAGTTTTTGTTGATTCACAGTCAGAAGAGCATGCTGTAAATTTAGACCAAGGGGTAAACGTGCAGTCATCTTTGCAGGGAACGACACACTCTTGTACAAGAGAAGGCATAGGTCCTGTCCACTTCATGCATTCAGTGACATCTGCAGAATCGTTGTTCTCCGAGAGGCATGTAACAGCTGAAGAGTAAAAGTAGAGAAATTTTTATATGGCTTTATATGTTGGATTATACTCTATTCAGCTGGTACTTGTGCTCTATGTGAGATTCAATCTTCCGGGTTAATAGTATAAAGCTGATTTATTTTTAGGTCATTATTCATGTACCATTCAAACCTGTGCTAGAAGCTTCACAAAACCATAAAGACATACTGTTATTTCAACAATTTTGTTATCTACATCATGACGTAAATGTGGTATTCTCAAGGAGCTGGTCATTTTGTGTGTTGGGGCGACAGTTCAAGAAATGGTGACATTTGGTCAAGGCCAGGATTCCCAAGCTGTGATGTATACACCATCCACGGAATTGAAATCACTTCACTATTTCATCCACAGAACTGAAAAAGAAAAGAAAACCTGCCACTTTTTCCATGTAGGGTGAGGAGAAGAGCTGCCTGAGCGGCAGATGCTACGTAGGCAGCTAAACGCTTCTTGCGGCGAGGTGTGAGCACCAGGTCTCTTCCGCAAGACCTCTAGGCGAGAGCTCCAGGCGTCACGCCGCCGAGCAGGGCTCTCCCACCCCAGCCACATGAACCTTTAAGCCTCTTCTGCATTAATTAAGATCGCCAGGAGGGAGGGCTGCGGCCTGGCAGCCAGGCTCCCTTGGCTGGCGAAAGGGGGAACACAGCTCCACTGGGGGAGGTCCTGGGCCTCCCACCTCTTGGGCAACCCCTTGCAGAAAGGGGACGTCAGGAGCTCCTGCAGCCATCACAGTTTATTTCTGTTTCATTTCTGATCTGTACCCTCTTTCCAGAGCCCCCCTGTCCTTTTCTGGAGCTAACATGCAACCACTAATGGCACTGGGGTAGTGGCACTACATAGCCATGATGAGAGGACAAAAGTATTGATGTATAAATCTCAGTCACAGGAGGCCTGTAATAAAACTTTTTAAAGTTTCATTGAATTAATATTAAGTAATTATAATAAATAAAAATAGCCTGCACATCACGGAGCCTTTCATTTTATTAATAATAATTAATTCTCACAAAATCTCTAAGATTATATGCTATTTATATCCTACATTGTAGGTTAAACAAGGCAAAGATAGGTTGTGACTTGATTAAAGTAATAAAGCCAGGGACAGAATCAGGAATGAATCTGGCCCCAGGAGTTTAGTCATGTCAGAGTCTGATTTCATGCAAGTCCACACACAGTATCATAAAGCTACAGAAGATGAAATGATTTAATCCAAATTTTATTATTTAACAACCTGCAATATTATTTTATGGAGATTCCTAAATAATTCAGGTTTTTGAGGTCACATATATTTTTGCTTGTTACCAATGCTCAATATAACCAGGAGTGCATGAAGAAAAAGAGAAATATGACTCATTGTTTTCCTATAGTTAAAGATTTACTGGGGTGTAACTTTGCAAAGAAGTTTCATGAATTTTATTTTTTAGCTATAGTATTGTATGAGAGAAAGGGATGAGGTGGCAACCACCTGGCAATAAAAAATAATTTATTAAAATGTACTTAGATTTCAAAGGAAAAATCAGCATTTTAAAGAGCATGCAAAAGGCAAGCAATTGCTGAAGTCTCTTTAGACTCCAGTGAAAGTAAATCAGCATATTAATAACTACCTCTAAATTGCTGATGCTTGCCTTTCACTTCCAATCTTTTTGACCCTTCCTATCTCTCAGCACTGGCAGCCAGAAGCTTGGAGAGATTCCTGCTCTCAATCATGAAAGCGTGAGGACAGAGGTCACCAGGCTGTAGGAGAAAGCGTGGTAATTGCCCTCTTGAGGAGGGTTAAACAAGTAGGAGACTCCGATGCCCAAGGTCTGTGGCGCCTCGTTACCCTCACCAAGGACACTGAAGAGGATGCAGTGCAAAGTTGTCCGCACAAAGCCAGGCTGAGTGCATGCAAACACCCTTTTCAGCAGTGCCACAACCTGCCAGAAGTGACCAACATCCTACGCCGCAGGACTTATGGAGCAATGTTTGCAATTGCAAAATGAAAAAAAAAAATCACTTTGCAATATCTACTCTATCTGACAGAAGACCACAACTTTTTCACGACACAACTGATGGTGACATAAGTGATGGAACTGTTAAGTATCAGTGGTAAAACAGACTGTCCATGCTGCAATGAGTTAATATCGACTGGCCAGATCCTCTGCACAGATGTCCTTAATTTTAAGCACACAAATAATTCCCTGAGTTCAGTGAGGCTATTCACATGCTAAAAGTAATGAATATATAGGAATGTATGAGATCAGGGCAAATATTTGACAGAAATTAGGGAGCTTAAAGAAATTAGTGGTAATAAGAAACAAAGATAAAGAAAAGTTAAATAAAAAAAAATGAATAACGCAATGTTAGCGAACGACTCCTCAGATCGTAGCGTAGATGGGCAGGGAGGGCAGAGAGGCCCCACTTGCTTTAAGCACAAAAAACCAAGGGGCCAGGCCTGGCATGGGAGGGAATTCATTTCTGCTCAGAGCTCGCTAACATCTTCCAAGACGATGCCAATGCATGACTTGTTCACTCTGCTCTTAATTATCTTCAAAAGCCTGAACTGAATGCACCTGATCTTCCAAAGCCCTTTTCCGCACATCAGTCGTAAGAGAAGACGTGATTTCTTATATATGCTGTTTGAGGTGAGCAGCACAAATCGCTAAAATAAATTAAATAATCAAGCAAATGCCTACTAGGGCATTTTAATGGACTCACAAATAGCAGATAGGAAGCTGCACAGCTCTAAGTTTGTTCATGGTAAGAATCATCTCGTCCTTGCCTGTTGCAAATTTATTTCCCAGTTAAGCTACCTTTATCTTTCAAGAAAAAAATATTTTCAAATGCGGGCACTTCCAGAAGCTGAATGAAACAAATTTGGTTCTGGAGGGAACTTTAGGCAAGTTAATAAAACGATTTCTCCTTGATGGTTTCAGTCTACTGATTGGTTTGGCTCATATGTGTTTTCTGTTACAAGAAAAATATTTCCTCATGATCCTCTGTCACAATGCTTTTAAATAAATCCACACCACAAAGCATCTTCTGCTATGTCAACATCCCAATTTGTTTTTAAGGGAGATACCACCGACGGTAAATGCAGTCCATTTCAGCCCTATACATTGAGTTAAAAAAAAAAAAAAAAGTAAAGAAAAGAAAAAAAGCCACATTATAACTATAAATCCCTCTTGGACACAATATGTGATTTCTACCATCTCTGCAGCATTTTAAGTTGACACAAATGTATGAATAGAAAGAGCTAATAACAGGACACAGACAAATAACGGGTTTCAAACTATAATCTTGATTCCCACAAAGAGGAGAACTGCAAGATTTCCTTCTGAACTCTGGCTATTCTTTCTTATTACTGCCAGCAAACATCACCAAACTGGAACTAAACTCTTGGAGCCAAGCTCAACGACAACAATTTAATGCCATTCTGTTGATATAAAACAATAGCTGGCACACAAAAAGTGTATCTTCTTTGATAGCAATAAAAAGGAGAAGATAGTGAATTAAATTGAAAGGAACCCAAGTTTAAAACGTTAAAAGAAAGTATCTTTTTATCAAGCAAAGAGCTGACCGTGGCCTGGCCGCCGGCGGGCGCGCTGCCTGCCGCGAGGAAAACCCCTTCCCAGGGCCGAGCCGGAGCGATGCAACGGACTGCTGGAGACGCCCGTCGAGACGCCAGCACAAGTCGGTGATTAATATTAGCAACATAAGTTGCTGCCGCTGCAACCTTTTGGATTCAAGACAGAAATCAATGGTGAATTGAAAGGTTTGGGGGGGATGTTTCCCTTCGACTGCTAACAGAGCCTTTCAGTACCACAGCCTCCGTCTTCGTGTCTTCGTGTCATCGCAGCATAGGGCATCTGGAAGCAATATTCCTTAACTACATTTATCTTTAGTTAAAACTAAATAGCAGACATTTATTCTGTAAACTTTTAGATGGTGAAATCAAATGCTTTTATGTTGCCAAGTTGCAGAGATGCTGAATACATCTTTAGAGGACTTTCTATCACTCCTGAAAAAATATGGGAGCATCAAACTGGCAGAACTTGTGTGCTCTCCATAGGTGTACACGACTTACAGTGCTATAGGCACTTCCAACACGAGTGAATATATTTAGAAAGAAATATTATGGGCACAACATCCAAGTAATAAAGAAAGATAACAAAAATACGGTTCCTCTTAAGCAAAAATCCAATTATAGACATTCTGGGTAATCACATTTATTTACCAAAGTTATAATCAGACCTCCTTCAAAAACACATTTCAATAGTTTTGAAAGCATATAAAGTTGAAGAGTGTGAATATCAAATACCAAACAGTGACATTACATTGTATCATGGCACTTCTATTGGGGGTACCTGTATTAGAGGTTTTGTAAGCCTGGAATTAAATGTCATTGGAACATCTGAACACAGCACCTGGTATCTTCACACAGGCATGCTCAGGCTGGACACGAAACCTAAGCTATGTTCAAGTATCAGTCACACGACGGGACTTACCACTCGTGTAACGGGATGCCCTACAACAAATAGGAGATTGGACAAGACGATGTAATCACCTTTTGGGGTTTCAAATTTTATGAATCTGTGAAAGATCAAAGCCAGAAAGTAAAGTCCAAGTAATTATCTTAACGCAACGTTTATCTTCATAATGTTCAGAAAAATTCTTATTCTGTACTGCATTAATTATTCTCATTACCCCTCAATATAATAATAACTAGGTAATATTATCTGTTACATGTATCACTAATTATGTGTGAAAAAGGAGTTCAGGGATAATATAACTTTTAAAATAAAGCAACTGTAAAGATCCAGACTTGCTGACTCTAAGCATAGTCTCATAAATCATGATGATATCATTTATTTTCTATATTGATGCTCCTTCATACTCACAACTTAGGGGATTTCTCCAAAATCTCAAGTGGAGCATTTCATTATTCTCAGCGAGTTACACAACCCCTAATTAGAGAAGATCTTTCAGAGACCAGAGGCTCTGCTGAGACTCAGGTTCAAGCTTAAGACCCAGGTCACAGGAGGACACATGTATGCGCTTAACTTCCCTGCCGGGAACACTGCCCTGGGACTGAGCAGAGCTCACTGCAGGGACGTGAAGGGTGTCCAAGACCTTGGCTTACGAAAGGAAACCACAACAAAAAAGTAAGTCAGAAGAAAAGAGCAAGAAAAGAGCTGGGAGGATATCAAAAGCAGAAGTCTAGTAAAAACTACTGAAGTAGATTTGGAACAACTAGTTAGAAAGCAAAGAAACCAACTTTGAGATCAGCAGTTTTCCCATTTTGTAATTATCAATGATATTTAGTAGCACTAAAGGGCTAATAAATTCCTCTAAACAAACAGAACACTGAATTAACACAGACCCCAGAGAGCTTGTCCTCTAAGCAAGCAAAGGCTCCGTATGGGGGCTGGGAAGCAATGAAAGTGGAAAACGTCAACAGAAAGATGAAGGAAAGTGATGGGAATGATGTGAATGAAATGGGCTGGGAAGAGGAGGGTGGGAGGAAGGTCACGTGTTGAACGGCTTTGTGGAGAAGGGACCATAACAAGAAAAAGGGAGGAGAATTGGGACAATCAGGAGGGGGAAGAAAAAAAACATATAAAACAACAAATCCATTGCAAGGTGCAAGGTCCATGTTTCAGCTGCAGTGTGGGCTTTGGGTTTCTTGCTGCCGTCTTCCCTAAGTATATAGGTATCTGGGCAAAAGATGGGCGGATCTAGGTACACTCTCCTGCAGCTCCAGTCACCCGAGGGGAAGGACCAACTCTTCCTGCAGGTTCTTAGCCGGCCCATGGGTCAGAGATTCGTGGTTAAAACCCAACAGCAAGCGCGAGAACGGCTCGGTTCGTCTGCAAGGGACGAAACGCCCCGAGGCCGCCCGCCGAAAGCAGCACGAGCAGCGCAGGCAGACCTCGGCGACCTGACGCCTCAATCTGCGCACGCTACCGGGCCATTTTAAAGCAAGTTGTTAGAGTTTGCTTTGGTACTTATGGATGACGTTACTGCTTATATGGTTAGGAACAGGTGATCACCAAGAGAATTCAATAGTAGATGTCAATTTAGCTAAGCTATGTGATTGGATGTTTTAATTCCTACTTGTCCCTGAACCGACATTGTCCACTGCTTAAGGAGAAACAGAATAAAGAGCTTATATAGCTATAAGAGCCATTTCTCCTACCACTCGAACTCTGAATAAAAAACATGAGATTGACACATCAATGCCTAGCACCATTTTCATTTCAAGTGTTTTCTTATTACAGTGGTTCATACGCCGCATGGCTAGAGAGACAATATAATATGATTTTTTAATGTTTCAAATTTACTTTGGCCAGTGAATAACTGCAGTCTGAATGCTTCTATGTTATGCTATCAATCAAGGAATCTTTCACAATTTTTCCCTTTTTTCCGATTTATTACAGGTTTTGAATTGCCTTTACTTTCATTTTCTATTAAAAAGAAAATCAATGAAAGTGCATTAGATGATTTATGAAATAAATTATGCTTCTGCTCCTTTCAGGGAACTAAACAAAATACAATAATATGCTTTCTTTCTTTCTCTTTCTATGGCCCACAGTTAGTAAAAGAACTAGAGTTCAATTTATTTGTAGCACTAGTCAAGAGGTTACACTTAAGATGAATTATTTTTTGTACAACTCAAAAACAAAAGTAAGATGTCCTGTTATATACACATTGAGAATGCAGTAAATGAAAAGAATTAAACAGGCCAAATAAGACAAGAGATTCAAAATGAAAATCAAACATCACATCTGCAGTATTTTTAGTAACTCAAATCAGAAAATCACTTAGCTGAACACTTGGAAAGCACGCATGGTGCTTGGCCTGAGCTCAGCTGTCACTTGCCACTGTATTTAGTGAGAGCTGGATGAGCTTGAAAATATGAGAACTCTAATTCAGCTTGTTTTATTTCAGCCAGGTCCAGTTTTCAGTAGCAGCGTATGGCCATCTTTCATGGCAGGAGCAGCGAGTTGAACACTGCAGCCAGCTAACGCAGCAAACCCCAGCTTAGAAAGGTCTTGGAAGACACCCAAGCCTTCGGCAAAACCATAAACTCATCAGACCAAATGGACGTTTCAATCTGAACTCTGATTATCAGTTTGACAAAATTATCTGTTCATCTCGTGTTTCAGATAACAAGACATCAGAAAATATTGCATTATATGGGTTTAGATAGATATATCTGAAAATCTTACAGCAGAAGGCAGGCACTTTGCCATTTCACTCCACCTAGTCCTTACAGCAAAGTCCAGATATTAAATTCAGAGCATGACACTAACGCACCAACATATATTACATCACCCCCAGCTTTATATTAAAAACTAATATGGTCCAAGTTACCATACAGAGATTTTCATCTCCCCTTTCTTCTCAGCTCCCGACTCTCCCGCTCCACGCCGGCGCTGGCTCGTCTTGGCATTCAGAACAACTTCCTCTCGTCTGCTAGTCACAGACTGACAACCTGCTGCTGGGAACACGGGATATACGGCCCCTTCAACAACATTTCAATTAATCCTGTTGCCTCCTACTGCCGCGTGCCTGTCCTCCCCCCGGCCCCAAGTTAATTCTGCTCTCAGTGCCCAGCTCCAGTCCTATCAGCTATGCTCCCAGCCCCACGTAAATCTGTCCTCCAGGCACTTCGCCTTCAGTCTAACCCTATTTATTCTGCCTCTCAGCTCCAGACACCACAGTCTTCCCAGGCACTTGATCATTTCTGCCAGTTCTTTTCTCCCTCTCATCCGCGATTAGAGGCTGTAAAGGTTCTCAGGGTCTGGTGACTTCCAGATGTTTCAGAGGTTTTACAGGTCTACTCATGGGAGATAAAAGCTGAAAAACTTCAACTGCCGCTATGCGAAATGCTATATTGTGGGAGACCCTCAAAGAAGGGCCTCTAAGGAGCTACGTAGGTCCCTCTGAACCAAAAGAAGTAAAGACCTAACCAGTGACCCAAATCTTGTCTGTTGACTCTATGTTCTCACCTAGAAGAGATGGGAAACTGCTGCTGAACTCTGAGGGGTTACTCCAGGCTGGGGGGAGAGAAGGGGGGCTGGCACCCAGAAGTCCCCCTTATTGCTAGTTGTCCTCTTCAGATTTGGTGTCAAGACTTCTAAATAAGCACATCTGCCTTGACTGTTTTCTCAAATGGATATAAGAGATGTTTTTGAACTTGACAGGCATTTTATTGAAGAAAACAAGAAGCCCTTATGTCCAGCAAGAAAGGTCTCTGACTTTGAAGAATCTTATTTTCTAGAATAGCTAAGAGTTATCAACCTTTGAATAACTACCCAAAAAAAATAGGCCAAGGCTGCATAAAAACAAGAAAAGATACGGGTCCTGCTCAGAAGCCTTTATCATGTCTGCCCCAGCTAAGCTGTAATCAAAGTTATGAAAGCCAAAAACCAAGCAAGAGCAAGTATCTCAGTGAAGGCTCACACAATACCAGCTTTTTGCCTCTCGAGGAGAGCAGCAGTATACAACAGGGTACTTACCCTTCCTCTGGGGCAAACCACCAGGCACAGTCTTGCTCACGTGAGACATGGGACGTTGCAGGGGGGATAAAGGCAGCACAAATTAGTCTGAAGTTGCACAGGTCTCCTCATTACGAAAAGGGTTGTGCTGCTGCCTGTTGTCTGTTGAGGTGAATTCATTCCGTTTACTCCAAAATTCACATTTGCCCACTGTCTGACCACAGAGCTAACATCTAAGCGAGGATAACAGGATTGGTCTGAAACTCTCAATTCCCTCCTGGTGATACTGCATGCCTAATGTTGTTTATACCATTAAGCCTCACTAAAGATATTCAGATTTGCACTGGTGTAAAACAAAGACTAAAATATGCCCTATTCTACTTTTGCTTTACTACCCACACTTTTCCAGAATTCAGATAATCAAGGTGTTTTATAGCATACAGACTTGTCATCTTTATCAAAATCCCAAATTAGAGTTTAAGAACTACTAACATGGAAATTTGAAAGACTCCTTACTACATCTATTTTCCAGTCATGGTAACTTCTGTTATATATTGTTGGAGTACCAATGCATATTGCATTCAGGGTCTTGCATACAACTTTCCGTTTCAGCCACCACTTTCCTACAGCAAAGAACAGATAAGAACGTTAAATGCTTTCAGGTCTGAAGTCTGGATACTCATACAGAGTCCAAAACTGATAAATAACTAAATCTACTCTGACTGAAGCTAATAGAAATGTACACTCACATAATTTATGATATCTAAATTAAGTATCTCTCAGCTAGTCTAGAATATTGTCCTCCTTCCAAGCCAAAACAAAGATACTGCACTTGAGACTGGAAGGCCAATCTGTACTTAGAAAAGGATTAAAGGCACCAAAAGGGACCGAGGAACGGTTCGCAGGGCCAAACCCTGAGAAATCAAACGTGTTGGGCTTTTCAGCAGATTTGCCTAATGGGACACCTCAGCATACTGGTTTGAATGCCAGTAATACCAAGCCACAAGCTGATATATGGGAGTTTCACAGCTGTATATAATGTACAAATTATACATCTAGAAATGTTTTTTACACATCATCTTAAACATTTTTAGTGTGGGGAGAAAAAAAGTGTTTTACAAAAACCTTACCTCAGGGCATTATTTCTTTCTAAAGCAGAGAAAAAAAATGAAAAAGCAAAAAAATGAAACTCATCAGAAGAGACTGAACAGTTCAAGGCACTGAAGGACAAATTTTTCATCGTGTGTTTAAACCTCTCATTACCCTCAATATTACCTTCAGTATAAAATTCATATTTTTCCTAGATCATTTTAAGTAAACTTTTTAATGTGAGCCAAGGAGTTCCAATAGCTTTGCCTCTTAGGGAAAGATAAATGTAATTTCTTTTTATTATTATGTTTGTTAAGATCATTGCCACTGGTCGTTCATTTTTACAGTTCTTTGGAGGCTAACAGATCTACAGGAACTATTTGCTTTCTCCTTCCATTCTCTTAAAAATAAGGCAAAAAATAACAGACAAAATGCAAAGGGACGTACCTCACAGCACCTCGTGTTTTTCTAATGATGATTTTGTCTGCCTTTCTCATAGGCAGACAAAAGGAAACTGCATTTCTTATTTAGCTTCTGTAACTCATCTTAAGTTTCTAACTAATCATTATAGTTGAGTGGGGATTATAAGGCAGATTGTATTTGTAATGAAACAAATGGCAAAACTCACGTTTATTTCAGCGGGAAAAGAACAGATCCCATTAAAATTTCATTCTAGTACCTACGAATGAAGCACTTATTTCTAAAGCAATTACATAGTCAAAACTTGACTGATTACTATAGGATTGCTCATGTGTAACAGATAAAATACTTGGCCACAAAAAGTTCCCTCTTCATGGTTTCTTTGCCATTGGTTCAGATCATGTAATTATAAATAATTTGCTGGTTTATTTAACAGCAAAAATCAATCAAATGAAATAAAAACAAATTAATACAATAGAAAGTAAATTGCATCAGAACTAGTAAACTTTACCTCATCATAAAGTTGACCATGATACCACTATACATTTTGTTATATTATACTCCTTCTAGTACAGACCATTAATCTCGGTTATAATAAATCACCAGTTTGATTCTCATCTTATTCCCTTTTTTCACCTGTGAAGTTCTGTTCATCTTTGCTAAAGCTCAGAGCAGCTTCTGCCACAAAATTGCTGTGTGTGTGAATCCTTCTTGATGCAAAAGGTTTTTGCCAACTGCCTTTACAACAAGATCAGACACTTCAGGCTTAACGTGAGGAGCACTTAAAGAGAGGAAAGTTGCTCTGGGAAAGCAACATGGAGTAAAATAATTTTTACAAAAATGTTCCATGTTTTTCCTTGACTTTTTCAAAAAATTGCTCTTTCCAAAAACATATAATAAAATCAGGAATATTAATAGCCCACAAAAACATAAAGAAGAAGAGATAGTAACCTGATGGCAACTCTGGGAGAGGCTGCTGTTCACCCGCTGCCAGTGCCACAACTGCGGACCCACTCCTTACTCCCATAAATGCGTAGCGTGGCTTTATCGGCGCATTTGAAAGCGGCTGAGCCACAATTAGGCATCCTCAGCTTCCACTCCCCAGAAAAGGGAGAATATCCTCAGCACCTCTGGGATGTCCTCAGCATCAGCAACCAGAGCCACGACCCACAACCAGCTCAGAGGAGACAGCTCCACTCCAGCCATGCTGGAGATCATTGAGGAGCTCGTGACAGCCTTGCATCTGATGCTGGCTCCGTGAAATTAAGCCCAGAGCAACATCTGTCCCTGGCAGCTTTATCAACTGATGTTAAGAACAAAAATGTACCTGGTTCAGGGAAAGGGAACAAAGATTATGGTCTATTATATCAGCGCTACCATTTCTCTTAAGACCCAGGAAATGTAATAACAGCGACTTCCAAAATTTCCCGAAGTACTAATTCTCTCTTCCATTTTAGGATACATTATTTAGGAAATAAAACTCATTGCAGAACCAACTCAGTACTTTGAAAATCTATTAAGATTCACTTCACATTTCCTTTACAGAAGAGAGAACTGATGTTTGAAATTTTAAGAGTGTACTTCAAGGATACAGTAAATAGCAGCTGTTATATTCTTTTTATTTCATCAGAAGCACAAAAGAGAATTTCAATAAAAATGTGCTATGCTTGGGAAACTAACTCTTGCTCTAATGAAAGTCTAAATACTTGCAACACACCATGAAGTCACAGTAGTTTGTTCCTATGAGCAAGTTTGACATAGCACAGCTAAATAAATTAAGATTTTTATGGCCATGCAGAATAGAGAGTTTTGAAGGTGTTATAACTATATTTTGCCTTTTCTAGATCATCTTCACTGTTTCAGTCTCAATTTATCTTTAAACCTTTGTCTTGTCTGATTCTAAGACCCAGGCTGTAGGGTTATCAGTTAATAAACCTTAACAGTAATCTTAATGTATCTTTTCAGTTAATTAGCTTCTTCTAGAAGGGAAGCATAGCAAATACTACTACAAACTCTTGCTCACATGCATCCAAGCCAATGTGAACCAATGCGAATCCTGTGTAGCTAATCCAAGAGACCTGTAATAAAATCTCATCTTCCATTTATAGCTTGAGCCAAGAGAAGGTCTTGCAAATAGACGTGTGACGTGGTGATGGTTACTAGAATAGTAACACTGCCACACAGTTTAAATACTGGCCTAACTAAACCTTAGACCACAAAGTTCTGGTATTATATCACTAAATACCAAGACCTCGTGCACTGTTTTTAATCTTACTCAGAATAATGCAAGAAAATTGCAAAATATATTTTGTTACAAAAAATTAAGATAAGATTACTCTTCTGTAGATCAAGACAACACTAACAGTATGGATGCATGTGGTGGAATATATCAGACTCCTCACTGTAAACTAATGATCAGCCTAACAACAGAAGGAAAGAAAACCAATGCTTTCATTCAAGCTCTACAAGGTCACGGGCAAGAAGGAATAAAGGAAAAATAAATTAAGTTAGAAAATTTGAATCAACAAATGAGGAACAGGAGGATTCTCAGGAACAACTTTAATTTCTACTTTTCCAGCTCTCTACCAAACATCAATAGAGCTTGCTGATGTGTATTAAAAAAAAAAAATCAGGTAAAAGGGAACTGAGCAAGAGACAGGGTTTGGCAATTCTTTTGCCCATAGTTCAAATTGACAATGAAAGAAAAAGAAGTGAAAAAGGTATCATTCAACAACAAAAAAGAACAAAAAATGTGAATGGGGCTAAGAGCCACTTGTCTCGGAGCTGAGCCCTGAGCACTCCTGCTCTCCCACAGGGATCAGGCCCTTGGGCTACTAATTCCTATCGTTTCAGGAGGGCTGTGCAATCCGCGCCATAACGCTTGCATTGACATCAGTGTGGTCAGACTGGGAGGGAAACATGACTGGGCCCGAGGTACAGGCTAGGGGCCAACACAGGGAAAGGCAATGGCAATAACGGGAAAGAAATCAGAAAGTTTGTGTGGGGATAGCTAGAGAGCTCTGCTATAACGGAGTGAAAAAAAATTCTTGGGAAAAGTACTCTTTGAAAGGAATACCCTGCAGGAATGAAGGTCAAGTATGAGTGCTACTTTATTTTTTTATCTTCAAAAGGAGGAGAGCAGTGTTTTCCAGTAACAGAGGGGAAAAATCTGTATGTATCCCCTAAGTGCACTACTATGCCCTTAGTGCATGACTACAGTCATTCTTACTAAAGGCTTCAGTGAAAAGTAATGTGTCCTCCAGGGGAAACATTGCAGGAAGGATTTCTGTTGCAGAATGTACACACCCATCTGAGTAAACAACAAGAAAATAAAAGTTTAAACTGCGACAGGAATTAAGGCAGAGAACTGGGATGCCGATCCCAGTTCCTGCAGACAAGTGTTGTCAGAACAGCTCTCGAGTCTGAACCCGGCGCACCTCCAAGCCCGGGAGGAAACGAGCCAGCAGGAGAACGGAGCAGTGCTGGGCAGCAGCCTGCTGAGCTCCCTCCCGCCCCAAGATCTCAGCGCAGCTCCAGACAATGTCAAGGAGAGCATAAGCTTAAGAAAATTCCCCTGGAAGATGATGCTGACCCACATGTGGGACTTTCCTTCCAGCTATATTGCATTTTTACACAGCCTTATGCAGCAGATCATCTGCTGTGCATGGCAAAGTGCTTCCCCAGTACTTACATGATTCTATGATGCAGATCATTTATACGATTATATAAAATGCTCCTGTGATTCTGTGCACAGTGCCAGCTCTCCTTCGAATGGTGGCCCAAATACCTAGATAATTCTGCTCTTCAGCCTTTTTTTTTTTTTTTTTATTCCCACTGAGGAGCAGGAGGACAAAATGTATACTTACTGCCAGGCACGAGAAACGTGTTTGCTAGATTTTGTGGGGGAAGTTGGAGAGAAGGGGGAGATGGTAGGAATTTGAACCGTTTCCAGCCGATCAGGAGCAACAGGTATATTATCATGCCACACAGTTATTCTCTGCATCTTCTGTATGTCCAAGAACTGTTCAACAAAACGTTAAAAAGCAATGAAAATAACTTAACCATCCATGCAGAAACTTCTTTAAAACTGTTTCTCCTCCAGGAGCAAATGGTCTGGGGTTCTCTTGGCAACACAGAAGTACTAAAAAGGCCTTAATAACCTGTGTCAGAAAAACTTCAGAGTTTGGAATAGGGATTTTAGAAAGCACTGAATGAATTCTTGAAGCAGGTCACAAGTCAAATACAGACTTTTGTTCAAATGTATAAAAAAATTAGCAATGCTCATCACTGGTAACAGTATAATGTCAAATTACAGGCAGAAGCTGAACCTAACATTAAAATGTTAGAAAGATTGTAACTTCTGGCACACTTAATACAACAATTAAAAGCTCATATATTCTAAAGACTTTTTTTTAAACATATTAGCAAGGCATATGGCCATATCAAACCTAAATTAGTTCATAAATTGAAATGGATTTCTGGAAAAATTCTCTCATGCATATTAGCTGCAGTTCCTATAATCAAAAGCAAGGTTGTTTTCCAGCCTCCTTTTAGTCGAATGAAACCAAATAGAATCAGTCTTTCACATTAAGATAGTGCATTTCATGACATTTGTTTTATGAGAAAATTAGAAGCCCAGGGATAAACATGGATTGCTGATTAAAAGTCCTTCCCTCTCCTCTCCCCTGAAAGAACCTCTCAGAAAACAAAAGGTATTTGTGTTTTCTTTCAGAAAATTCAAAGATATTTCTGCTCAGTTAATTTAAATAGACATCCCATTTATGCCTAAATACATGCATAAAACCCTTTTCCACTAGGTAAAAAATACCTGTTATAATTTAGTGCCATTCCTGAAATTTTATTTTCTTTTAAGTGCAGTTACAATCAACTTTCTCAAGGAAACTCTACTACAGGGAATAGTTTTAAAAGGTCAATAAAACTTACTATACTTTTGTTTCAATAAAATGCAAGAGAACATACTGTAGATTTAGATTACCATATCAGTACTTCTGATTTACTCATATATTCAAGTATGAGACAGGCAATTCCCATATATAACTTTACTCCAAAGCTGTGATCTTGACTTTTACTAAAAGTTCAGTTGCAGGGACATTGTTTTTGAGAGGAGCTGAAGGAAGAAAGGAGTTCTTACAGATAAGATAACGAACTGTCAAATGCAGCTTATGAAATATGACTGTTTCAAATAGATGCTCTGATTTAATGTGTGTTGACAGCCAATTCAAAAATTATGACTAGGTCGTTATATGGCACACAGAGACTACAAAGCTCGAATTACTCATTTATTTATCTCATAAAGCATTAGGCATGTGTAACAAAGGCATCCCCACAGCTTTCCACAGGGGGATCCTAAGTAACTCAGGTAAAATAATAAAAGGCCATATTAAATGCTGTATATTGAAAGTATATGATTAACAACGCACTTGAAAGTTGTAATTTGTCAAAAGATAAAGAAAAAAAGTACTGGAAAGCACTACTGGTAAAGTTACTGATTATGCTGAAACAAAAAACAAATTGTTCTCTTGTTATTGAAAATAATGAAGGAAAGCATTAGAAGTCTATTTTAACTGATGACCCACTGTGCCAGGTAACTCACACAACCGCAAACACACAGTGAAGCTTCAAAAACTCCAACACAGTTTTAAAATACAGTAGCGGATTGTGTATTTAAGAAATTTGCCAAAATTGCCGCGGGGAAACCCGGCTGCTGCTCGGGTCGGGTCTGCTTTACAGAGCCGAAAGTCCACCCGGCGACTGCGGTCTCAAACAAAACAGCTTCTCTCCCGGGTGGGAGAGAGAATTGTGCAGAACGGCAGCAAATGCCCTCACACGTGCTCGTAAAAACTTTAAACGGAAGAGATTCTTTCCTCTAGTCGTCTTAACAAATTCGGCAAGTTTTTATAACAGAGAGAAAAGGGTGAGCTGCCAGTGCTGGCGCGTCTCCTACCAACAGACCAGAAGTCCTGCCGAGACAAGCCCAGAGCTTTTGCAGACAGTAAACAAGCAAAAAAGCAGAGATTCATATGATTTTTTGCAGAGATTCTTGTATTCTAAGTTGTCCAAGATAACAGAAGCCCATTTCACGCTGCTGTACAAAACTGCTTTAGAAAAAAAAAGCATACACTGGAGATAAACACTCTTGATACATTTAAATTAAAAGATGCGATTAACAGTCTTACCACGGCAAAAGAACGAGTAAAGATACTAAAAAAGTGAGAAAATGTTTAACCCTCTATATTTCAAATGCTTATCCACCTTTCTTATCGTACACGTTTAACACCAAGTTTAACACATTTTCCGTGATGCTTGCTCTGGTTGCACCCTTCAGCCGCGCCGCTGCAGTCGGGATTTAACGGCGAACTCACGGGGCTGCGACAGCAGGGTAAAGGAGCGCGGCCCTCCGGGCAAGGCTCGCAGGAACAGCGATCGATCCACGTTTCACCTCACCTACGAGCCGCAGAGCCCACCGCGGTCCGGGCTCCACGGGGCGGCCGAACGCCCGCGTGGCGGCTGGTGCTGCTCTGGGACCGGGAGCGAGCGGCGGGACCCCACCGCACCGCCGCGAGAGGAACGCCGGACGGCGCAGCAAGAGCTCCTGCTCTTTTGGTGAATTTGGGGGGAAGCAGAGTAAGCATCTTGCTCAGCTAGAGGTGAACCACTGAGGAGGAACAAGGGACAACACGGAGGTGGAGGGGAGCCTGAATGAGAATGGCCACAAAATTGGAGAGGTGACAACAGCTAGGGAAAGGCAGGAGGACTAATGCCTTCCTGTAACTACATTTGTGTAAAAGGCAAATAAGGTATCCTCGGAGGCCAAGCTGAGAAGAGGAAGGAACCAAAGAAAGTTGTGGTTCATAAGGAAAAGACAAACGACAAAAGTGAAACTTATCCTATTACAGAGGAAACATAACCGTGGTGGGGATCAGCAGCAGCGTAAGGGATCAGCTAAGTTAGATCAAAAGCTCTTCACTGACCTCAAACAAGAAAGGTGGGAACTAGGTCGAGCTCCTAAGGATTTAGAGAGTATTACAGCCCAAGCATGCAAAACCCAGCAAGGCACGCGAGACGCAGCCAGCTGAGGACACGAAAGGCAACAACGGACCGCCCTGTACGGCACCGTCCACCCGCTCCCAAAACACCAGCCCCAAGTTTGCACCACACTTTGCTAAGCACGTCCTCTGCGGTCCAGGGAGAACTGCAGTTAATAACTGAAGCAAAGAGGTTTAAAACACAGATCTCAGGCCTCTAAAGGGGAAAGAGCTGTCAAGGATAAGCCGGCTATTTTGAAATTGGCTATCCCAACAAATCCTCATTCCAGGGTGCTTAAAGAACTGGGTGATGAAGCATCAGAAATGAGCATCCTTGAGAGCTCACGGAGGGTGTGCAAGTTATCAAAAGACTGGGAAAAGTAAAACATTGCTTATCTTTATAACAATCCTTTTTTCTTTTTAAGGTGATGGGTATGGAAGCTCAGGTCCATCAGCTTAATATTCACTTGTGCAAAAATACAGGAAAAAACAATTATTCAGCAGATGAAAAGAACAGCAATAACAGACAATGCATCAGCTTGCTCTCTGCAATAACTACATGGGCCCAGGGAAAAGAAAATAAAGAACAGGTGCTGCGTACCTTCATTTCAGAATGGCTTTTGACGGTCACAATTTTACCGTATTCAGGCTATATCTTATCAAGATAAGTACAGCGTGGAAGAAGAGCTGGCAGGAAGGCTGTATTCAGACATTAGTTATTAATGGTTCAAAATTAAGGTGGAATAAATATCGAGTCAGATTCTACAGGGTCTGACCCAAGTCCAGTCCATACTCGCATTAACAAACCCGATGACCTGCTTTCAGGACACTCCAAAAGCAGCAGAAGTGCTGCGCTTGCACTGTAAAGGCAGAGCGTTCCCACACAGTTTGGGATCAGACAGACTACAGAATTGAACTCACAACAGGAAATACCTTGTTTCCTTGAGGACAGAAGCCTAAAAAAATCTCAGCACCGTGAAGCCTAAATGTCATCCAAATGCCTTTTTTAATCATTAAATTACACTGCATCAAAAAGCACATGCCTTCAGCAGTTTGATTCGTATGCATATACTCTAACGATGAATAACTGGGAAAGCAAAGGTTGGGTGGAGTTACCATAAAAAATACTGTATGCTGAGTGCTAAGAAAGCTCTGAAATGGCATCCAGCTTTCTGCTTTATCGTTCTCTCTGGGCCTGATTCACTACTGCTTTATTACTGACTTTTGTCATTGTATCTGAACACAATTTGATTTTATGAGATCTCAAGTATTACCTTTATAAACATTTCATGGAGTGTTGACTCTATCTGCAAATTGCTTATTTGCTTATTGTATCTGTTCATTTATGCCATTGCAACAGCTTATTTTTACATTAACTTCTTTGTTGAGTCTAGTTTATCTTCTGAGATAATCCTGGGACTGAATTTTTAATAAGAAACTCATATAAAAGAAATAAAAAAGACAAAATTGTAACTGGTGGAAACATTTTTCCTTACAGTATTCTGTTTGCAGTATAATTCAATCAAGGAGTTTACATCAGTCACAGTAAGAAAGTATTTGTTTATCAGTTAATCAATAAGATCTGAGCAACTTTGAAAGATTTTTTTAAATAGTAGGCTAAATTTTCTTCATATCATCCCGCAAGCTTACCTATTTTTCAGACTTTCGCTCAATAAAACCTCTCCACCTATCATTTCTTTTGCTTCCACCATTCTTCCTGTACAAACTCAATACTGTGAAAAACTACAGCCAACCTCCTTCAGCTTTATCTCCACAGGAGGAGAAAAGAAAAAGTAGGTCATCCACAGGTTTTTGACGGCTTTGGTTTTTTGCACTTGCTCCCCTTCCTACACCACAGTCTGGGCTACTTCACATCACGCAGCACATCGGCACACCGCATTTGCAGGGCTGGCAGATTAATTCTGCACCTTGATGCTCCTGGTCAGCAGTCATTATTTGCTGGTGGTAACGCATCTAGACAAAAGTTAAAGGGGGAGTTTCTGCTCAAGGAAATACTGCGATTTTTACTGCTGGCTGCAGAGATGCTGAGCGTGAAGGCGCATTACTTACCCATAGCATTCCACTGGCAAGTGCTGAAACACCTTGTAAAAATGAAAGAAAAAAAAATATAAAGAGGAAACTTCCAAACACAGTAATAATATAAGAACAGGAATAATCTATACAACAGGTATTAACTTGTTTTCAACTAATGGAATAAGATGACAACTGCACTGGGAGAAAATACAAAGGCACAATGGCAGTGTTTAGCTCCCATGATGAAATTACTTGCGGGCTAAGCTCTAATTGATAGCTGTACTCGTACACCCACCACTTCTGTTCTGTTGCAAACTTGAAAGCTTACGTTCCACAACAAAGTCAAATTTAACTAAACTGAGGCCTAGGAATTAAGTATATTTAATTCCTGGAAACACATCAAGTTATTATTTCTCCCACAGTAAATATTTAATACTTGCAAAGCCTCAGGACCACCTGCAAACTGCCAATGTGTTCATTATTATGCTACCCCCTTGGAAATACTAGCCCTCAGGCTCAGAAGGAACTCTATAATCCTTCTAAATTTCTTTCAAGGTCACTGTAATATCTACATTCACCTGTAAAATCCACATAACTAGGAAGGACAGGCATCTTTCAAAGTCTTCAGATAAGACAATTTAAGCAGAGACATATTTTGTCCAGTTTCATCAAAACACTTAAAATTGGTAAGTTTACACTTTCATACTGGATTTGCAAGGTATTTACATTTAAATAAGCTAAAGGAAAAGGCAAGATACATGATCTAAAAACAAAAATGAATAAAAAGCAGCCATTTTCATATAAACGCTACAATTAATCACTGTGATGAACAGATACATTTCATCGAACCGTAGAGCTGATGTAGCTTTTCTTTTCACATGCCACAGAAGTTAATTTTTATGAACAGCTGTGCTTAGATTACATGAAAATTTATATTCTGTGAAACTAAGCACTGAAGATAGCTATTTATTTTAAAGCACCAATGTATTTCCAGTGCGTTTGGAGGTTTATTCACATGCAACCTCACCAGCAACCCTGTGCAAAACCGGTCCATCCTGCAGACAACGATTTTTATGTGCTCCATTAACCGATCATTTCAGAGGTATATCAAAAAAGCATCTGCCGGTCAAAGCAACATCTCGCAAGCAACGTAGGTCTGACTTGCCACTACCACGAGACAAGTGCCCCAGTGTGGATCAAGCACACTGCCCTTTTTCTGCCCTAACTGCCAGCTCATTCAATTTAAATAAGCAAAAGCAGAACAGGTACGAGTAGATTTCTGTATTTTCCCCAGGCCTTATCGCCTGGGCGCTCTCTGTGGATGAGCGACACGTGATCACAGCCAAACCGCATGCTCTGGGCTTAAACGCAATATAAGACTCAAGAGCTCAAGTCCACGCACACCTGTGCAGTTTCGTAGACTAATTTCTGCTTGATTTTGCTCAAACCTTTAGTAAGTATCAATTATTAAGATGCCCTCCCTGGGCATAGGGAGTAAAATAAGGCAGCAGCGCAGGCTCCTGGTCGGCAAGCTTTGGCATCCCATGGGTTCTTAGCGCACAGCGGTGGTTCAGCGCGCTGCCCCGTCACGTAACACACCCCTCGAGGACACGCCGATCTGCTCCATTCTGGATTAAACAAATGCTCATGGAGATGGCCTTCGACAAGCCTATTACATTTTAATAGGTCGGTTAGATTCCCCCCTATAGTATAGCTCTAGTTCAGGTGTCTCCTCTGCCAACGCAAAGACTGGGATAAAAACAAAGATGCATACAGTTAATATCCAAGGGACAGTAGAAATGAGATAACTAGAAGAAATTTCTATCACCTGGGGCACATAAATAAATATATGATTGTAGGATTGAAACTTCTGTGAACTGTCAAGAGCGAGCAATGATACTGATGTTAGAATTGGCCAAAAAGAGGTAAGCCGTCACATTTTCTGTGAGGCTGCAGATCCAAGATCCAAATTTGACATTATAAAATACCCTATCTACTTTGGGAAAAACCTGTCAAATATCAGAATACATAACACCTGACTTTCCTGATTTCACAAAGCCAGTATGATCAATCCTTTAACAAATGTTGCATGCACATGGCAAAACTAGTGGCTGTCAGAAAAAAAAAATATTTTAGAAAAATCTTTGTTAGAAGATGTCTTCTTTTCCATGACTATCTATTGCCATCAAAATACAGAGATGGCTTTTTCTTGTGTAATAATTTCATTCCAGTGGAATTCCAATATTTAGATGAAGTTTCTCTTGATTTATTATAACACAAAGAAGATGGAATCTTCTTCCAAGTCTTTTGAGAAGCAAATCAATGACAACACCGTTAATGAAAAGGGAGAAGGGAGTTTTTTCCATCAGGAAGAATGCTCAAAGTGTTACTGTTACAATAATTAGACTGTTTTAGAAAGTGGTAAGCACACTGTTCAGATTTTTTAATATTTCTGAACATTAAAGAAAACCTCTATCCCATAACTAACAATCCCGTATGTATTAGAAACCATCATTTGCTATCTACCTAATACATGAAAGTTGCTTTTAAAAGAAGACATTTTCAATTTTTCAATTAATTCTTTTTCCAGGCCAGACAGAACATAGTGGCATAAATATTTTCAGAAGCAGTGCAAACAGAAGAGAGCACTGCTAGACATGGGAAGCAAACACAGATAATAGGAACCATTTCACAGTAACTCAAAGTAGTTTTGCAAGTACAAGCACTTCATAAGTAGCCTTGTCACCTCCAGTCACCATACCGTCACTCTAGTGTACCCCTTCTAAAGTAAGGCTGTGGGATTTTTGAAAGATAGCTTGAGCCAAGGTTATTCATTCATTCTGCAATTGAAAATCTCAGCTGTGGACATGAAGCTGCTGGAGTAACATAAATATACAGACTCAGATTTAACGAACATGACGTCAGGATTCATTTTGCATCTTTGTGACATGTCATGTATCAGGCACAGTCTTGTGCCTGAAGATTACAGTAAGCCACAGCAATGAGCTCTGCTATTTAGAACACTAACATTCACGTAGAGCAGTAGTATCTCATTACTTAAGAAACTTAACAATATCCAATAAGTGTTTTCTAACTAATGTAGAATAAGGGAAAGTGCAAAATACAATTTTTACCAAGCTTCTCCAAAGGCAGGCCAAAGCTCAGCAAAGTGACAAGGAACAGTATCTGTAAATGAATCAAATTCAGCATTTTCTTTCAATGTCCCTGTGTTTCATTTCAGCACAGTTTCACCAAGAACTGAGTCCTCTAAAATTTCACTGGTTTAAGTAGGATCAGCATTTCAAAGCTAGGACTGTCCATTTCTTCTTCTGCTATTACTCAGGTAAAATAAGCAGCAAACCAAGTCTCTTTGGTACCATCATACTGCAGAACTATACATACCATACTGCAATACTCCCCGTCTTCAATGTCTCTGGAATTTCTCAGATTTTGGTACTTCAATTGATTGAGATTATTATGGACCAAAAAGAGGTTATTCTATTAATGGTTTGGAGAAGAACATCTCTAATGTTTTTCAGACAACTAAGAGTTTAAAAGCTTTGTAATAAACTTGCTCATTGTTGGTCACGCTTCAAAGTCTCCAGTTTAGTGTGGCTATTTTGAAGAAAAGTTCTCCCTAAAGCCATTTTTCCAGAGAACCTCAGATCTCATGCCCAGCTCTGATGAATTTTTAACTGTTTTCTCATAAATTGGAACAGCTTTGGCATGAATCATCTTTGGATTTGTAAACAACAAAACTGTAACAACAAGTAAATTAAAACTTTATAAAAGCAAAAGTGGATTTGTATCAGTACTGAATGGGATAGCTTTCAGCTCAGGAAGGTAAGAGGGACATGAATGAGAGATAAAATAACAAATAGAAAAGGAGATAAAATTAGACTCAAATGTCTCAAGAGCAAAAAAGGATTCAATTAAATTGAAAAGCATCAAGAGACTAAAACAGTTCTCCCACAGCACAGTTAACCCATGGAACGCAGGGATACCAGATACAACAGCAGGTGAGAGATTAGGAAAAATATAAAAAAGATTTTGTATTTTTATAGATAGTTACAGTTTACATGAGATCCTATAAAATACTACGAGTTATAAACCCTCATGCTTCAGGTTATATGACAACAAAAAGTAAAGAGTTTTGGAGAGAAATGGCTCCCATATTTATGATTAGGAGCACATGAGGCGGCATGATCTGGCCTACTTACAGTCCATCTGTGGTCCCAAAAAGGATTCTCCTACAAAAGGATTGTAGACATGTTCTCTACAAAACATGTAACATGCCCCCCATGCCTACTGTTCATATCATATGAGCTTCTTGGATTTCTATGACAAGTCTGAATCAACTGTTTATAACAAGTGATTTTAAATCACTGGAAGCTGATGCTATTAAAGTCATAATTGGAAGGGTCTGTCTTCAGTCTGAGGGGGAGATTGCTCTTCATTACATCCCTCATTATGTCTTTCATCTGCCTCAGTAAGTCTCAGCACAGTTTGGTTCTTCCTGGACCACTTTCATCTACTATATTCTCTGTTTAATGACAATCCATCATTTAAAAAAGGACCCCAAAAATGACTTTCACCACACACAGCTGCTTAGATCATACAGACTACACACTAGATGAAAGAAATCTTAGGAGGACCAAAGAGAGCTGAACTTAATCAGAGGATGAAAGACAAAAAGAAAATCTACCTACCCCTCCATTTGAAGAGAAGTTTCCTTCAGATAAGATCTTGATGCTCTCTGTGTACCTGTTAAATATGGTGTGAGTACTGTCAGATTATCTGGGACTTTTATGATTGAGATGCCCTAGCAATTCTTGTAAATTGTGCACATTTGGATGGTAAAGCTCTGGTGCCTTTGACTTTGAGGTGATGGGGCCATTTCCTATTGATCTAAGGCCTTCTTCCCTCCCACTCTTCTGTCCTTCCTCCTAATCAAGGCAGAAAAACAGCCTGCAAAGCTTTGATGTTCCTTTGCTTTACTTCTCATTATTTTGATCTTTTAACAATCCCTCTATTTGTGCATGCTTGTAATATACATTTTCAGTGTTTATGCCTTCTAGCTTCAAAAGCTTTCCTACTTGATCAAGTTTGTTGTAGTTGTGGGGTTTTCTTTCAAAAAATAAACGTCGTGCGTGGTACTAAGATGCAGATATTCCTGTTTAAATTATCAGATAGGAACAGTATATAGCTAAGCTAGAAAATCTGCTTGTTTCCTTGTACAGGACAGAATATATTGTCCTGCTTTTGAAGGAAACCAAATACATGTAACTTATCTGATGTAGTCTTCATCATCTTTATCTTACGGGAAGACTATAGATTACTGAATCGCCTTCGGATAAAGCGTTGCACTATACAGAGTATTGTCGGGACAAATTCTCTTAAGAGTCTCCTCAATTATTATGTTGCCAGCATAAGGCTACAGGAACAGAAACGAGTTGAAGTCTCTCCCGCTATTAGTTAGCAGCTTTAAAGCAAGGTCATGACGATTCTCTTAGTGGTTATGAAATACTCTTACAGCTGATATACTTGAGGTGGGAGCTGGTCTGGACCCAGACTGGAATACAGCAGCTCTGTTTAAGTGTCTAGCTTGTGATGTCTGCTGACATTTCCCAAGAAAAAGAGTGGAATAGTCCACTATCATTTTTTGTGAACAACCTGTCACTGGAAATCAGTATCAACCTTCCTTCCTCTTGTCCTATCAACTACGACCCAAGTAAAGAAAAATTGGTCTACAAGAACACATTATGTGGAGATCAGTGGGATGCAATACAACATGACGACTATTTCCAGCTTCCAAATCATTATCTAATTTCTGATTCAAGTACCATGATGCACATACGTACACATGGTATGTTGTCAGGTTTCAGAAAATTGGCCTGGGATGATTTCTATAGGAGGAGATGACTTTAGTTCTCATAAATTAAACTGCATGAATCTCAAAGGCAGTCACAAAATCCTCAGAGTGATTTATCTGCCACATCTTGCATAGCCTCATCTGCCTGGCACCCTCTTCTCCTCCTCCTGATCAGTTCTAGCTTTCCGAAACTTGAACAAACCCCACTGTCTGTCCACCTGCCTGAGGATGCCCTCCTCCTTCCACAAATGCCGGAAAGACTTAGCATGTACATGTGATGGGTTTCTGAACAGATTTTATATTCTTTTTCTTTCCTCTTCCTCAATTTTTCCTCCTTTTCCCTCTTCGTAAAACATTACCATCTATTTTTGCATGAAACTACTTAATCTATTATCAAACCCAAAATTAAACCCAGGCTTTGGGAAATAATTTAAAGATCAAAGCCTACATGTAAACTGATGTTAATTAGAGCCAGACAATTCAAACTCTTGTAATAAAACATCCACACTCCAGCGATGAATCTCTCAACATACAAATTCCTGTGCACAGATATATATATATATCATCAAGACCAAAAACAAGTTTTACATGTGAAATCAAGGGTATATTTTCATTAGGTTCACAAAGATTTTACATCATTCATTGATACTCACCAGAGCTTAGACTCCTAAATATCCAATTTGTTTTTCTGAATGAAATTTATGTATTTTGAAAACTTTTTCTAATACAGTTTGAATCTGTTGGTAAATAAGGAATCGGAATTACTTGAGACAAAGTTCTGAAGTTATTATTTGACCTAAATTATTTGTCTTTATTTACAGTAGCAAAAAGTACCATAGAACAAGAATAAAAAGGAAGATTACCTGTTAAAAATACTCTAGTTCAGGAATCAGAGGAATCTGTTTTAGAAATTAGGAGGTCAGAAAAAAATTTAGGAAATATACGACTTTATGATTTTCTTTTTTTAACAGAATAACGCTACTGACTCACAGTCCATAATTCCTAAAATTCCATCCTAACGGGATGAAAGGAGATTACTAAAACATGAATAATGCTCCTTCTTTTGCTTACCAACGTCTTCTCACATGAGCACTGAACTCCACTGAGAGAGTATGAGTCGCCCACGAACATAAATATATTTTTTCTTAAACATAATTTCAAATTAGTGACAATGCAGAGTCTTTATGCTTTATGAAAATGTTATCAAATCACCAGTACTGGCACTTTTGGAGATGGATTTGTCAGTATTTCAGATCTACCTGAACAGCCTTTCATTATAATTTCAGATTGTTGCAAACACACCATAAGGACAAGGACTTAGTCATACAACTATAAAAAAATTGTAATCCGTTATTCAAACAAGTGTTGGTTTCTGCTCCTAAATGTACTCTACTGGACTACTACATTAGTCCTCTTCTCTCATCTCTTCTAGCCACAACATATCCAAGAGGTTCTACTTAAATTTCACGAACAAATCAATAATCATGTTACTGTGCTTCAGGGAAAATGTACACTTTCCTAACTGGAATTACTAGAGACGTATATAACCATGCAGTTCATCAGGATAACTACATGACATGATACAATGATCCTTCTTGGTTTATATGGTTATTTATGTTTTGCATCCCAGATTGGCTTAAGCTGTACCATTAGGTACACCAAAACAGGTACCTCTATACCTATTTAAGTTATATTTTCCGCTTTTTATTGTTGTTAAGTTTCATTAATATTTTTCCTAACAGTGGCTAACTTGCTTTATTTACATGTATCAGTGAATCTCAAGGAACACAGCCGTTTTCATTGCGATTTCACTAAGAGGAGGAAGATTGATTTCCTGTAATAACTAGGATGACATTTTTACAAAACTGCAATTAAAGGCACAGAAATCCAGACATTCTGACAGTGAAGAAAGAAAGATGAGGTCAGAAAGAACATTTAAGAAACACATGATTTTATGATTTGCATTTCTTGTAATAGTATAATGCTACTAACTCATAATCTGTAATTCTTAATTCTAGACTCAGTTCTGTGGCACTGCTGCCCAGTTTTGTGGAGTGTGAGTGCCACGTGTTAATTAATTATTGAATTTAATGAAAATTTCACTTTTACGATGTTCAGAGCATTCTCTGATTATCCAACTTGAATCTTTATCCTGCCTTTCAAAGTATTCACAATCTGCAACCTGCAGTTACCCAGATGTGCTGCAGATGTGTTGTTTCATTACCCATACTGTTAGTGAAAACACAGAAGGGAACCACAGGAACATGCCCTGTGGGAAGCCATCTGAGGTGGCCTCCCAGATTGACAGCAAACAACTGATAACGGAGCTTTTGCATGGGTTTTTTTCTACAAGTTGCACAACCATCTTATCCTCTATTTCTCCAGGACATACTTTGCTATTACAGAAGGCAGACAGTTACGTGAGACAGCATTCCATTTCTTTCTAAAGCCAAGGGAATATTATCTGTACTGCTTTCTGTGTACCTTGTTGCTTACCCTCTGGCCCAGTGTCTTGTCACAGAGAGAAATTAGATTATCAGGAGCAAAGAATAGTAAATCGATTCTGTTTTGGTTGTTTCTTATCACCTTATTCCCCTCCATGTGTTTACAAGCTAAAAATTCCATTATCAGAGACAAGAAAACAAAAATACAGGTAACGCCGAGCTTGCAAATTTATCATTTTCTCTAGAATGGCTGCATAGGTGAAGTGTCTGCTAAGGCACAGATGTACATGACTCCTGTAACGGCAACGGGAAGGAAATGTTGTGTCACACACACAAGTGCACTCGGACTAAGGCTCTCAGGCTAGAAAAGGCCACTCTCAAAACGTCAATACACATGACAGACAGGCCTCACTTCACAAATCTCCCTGTCAAACACAGCACAAACAAGACTCTGCTCCTCTCCTTACTCTACCTATTATTTTTCCCCTGAGCTATTATTTTCTATCTTTGCTATCACAGCCAGCACCTGACAGGCAAGTGTCTCCTAGACAGCCACACTTCAAATTAAACCGTATGATCAGGGCTTCACAAACCGCACACAGCAGAAATCAGTCGGTCGTAACTCAAGGCAACGTGACATTTTGAGCCTCTACACCTACGCCAGTGGCAGGGACTGTTCACGTTCATCTCCCTGAGCTTCCAAACCCCAGTGTTGCTCGTGTCCCCACCGCCTCCGATTCGGAGTCGGTCCTCAGGCCAGCGTTACTAGCAGACTGCCAGCAAACGCAGGGAGTTCTCAGCGTTGCTCAGAGTGAGAGTCAAGTCCTGTCAGATTAATGGTAGCATTAGAGGGAGCTACTGATGACAGGTAAGCTACTGTCAACTGGACAGACCTACACGCAGGACTACTATGAAACACTATTCCTAAAATGTCACCTTCTAACAGAATAAGGCTGTGTTTTTGCCACATTTACTATCATATATGCATTTAATACAAACTTTAGGTTACCACACTGCCTCCAACCTGTAAATTATAAAGCAATTCCAGTATGTAATTCCTGAAATTGGTATTTCTGTGCAAAAGCTTTCTGTAGTATCACATAACTGAAATTACAATGAACATATCTGCTTGTTTAGTTAATCAGCAGTTATATTAATCATGTACATAACAGATAATAAGAAGTGCTGGCTTACCATGATGCTTTTTTGATGGCATATCTCATTACAAGTAGGCTATCATAAAATAATTTCAGTAGAAATAATAGCAATGCACATGGCCACTACTATGTTACAACTTGAATGTACACTAGATATTAGCTCTGTTTGAAATATATTTGTAAATGCAGTGTTCACAGACAACACCAGAATTCACCCTTTCATCTTTTTTAGTATGGAAAAAAATGTTAATTTATGTCACTAATTTATTAAAAACTATGCCTGCAAAAGCAATTCTGTTTGGGTAAGATTTTACTTGAACAATTCTCACATTTAAACACACTCAGAAAACTCACATGGCAGATAGTTAGGATTTTTTTTCCTCATAAAAGCATCTGATCTGCATCTCAGTCTAAAACCAGTCTTATCTGCCATATTTGTACAGCTATCACAAAAGGTTCAAGTCAGAGCCACAAATCAGTATTGATCCACCCTATGCTCTCAGGTGAGCAAAGGAGAGTGCACTTCTCCCAAGCAGAGGAAGTAGTTTCTCATCACTGCATTAGTGGCTCTAATGGTGTTTTCCTGTACATAAATCAAAAAATCATTCTCTAAGAATATTTGCTGTTTTGTGTCACAGCACTTCTGTATGCTCACAACGGAGTGTTACAGGTCTGAGATGGACATAAGGTCTACATTAAGGGGGGGAAACATGGTCAGATCCCCCAAATGAATCACAGTCAGGATGTGGCAAGAGGAGAAGAAATGAGACATGATGGCTCCCATTGCTGCAGCGTGTCTCTGCTATTGCAAAGTAACTACTTTTTCATAACTATGTTGTCAGTGTATCTCCAAGACTACTTTTTAAAGTGGAGCCTCATTACATCAGTCTGGTCTGTAATACATGTCTATTTATTTTATCCCATAGCTTTTGAAAGAGCCTTCAAAGACGCTTGCTTAAAACAGGCTTTCCATCCACTAATTAAACGTTAACAATCCCTTGTAATGAGCAACACATTTTTCCCCCAAAATGTAAATGTCTAAGGTGGCCGATCATGTTGGCACTGAAGTGATAGGTCATTTCTGGAGGATCCTCCATCACAAACATCAGTGAATACTAAAGTCACTGAAGGGCATCTGAAGCAAAAGCAATTTTCTCACAGTCTTGACACCTCCTAGTAAATTAGTCACTTGTTGAGGAAAATGACAGCTATGTAGCAATAGAAGAGCTTGCAGAGCTCTTCATTTATTCTTAGAAATGTTGTCTATGTCACTGCCAAACAACGGTAATATCTCCACCTTGTTGTATTCTGGAGTGCCCTATCCGGGGGCTTTTTGCAAATGATTCCTTAATGAAGTTAAAATAGCAAGCTCTAAATGTTATTTTTCCCGTACCTGTATGACTGTTCTCTGCATAAGTTAGTCCGTTGAAGTCGAGTACAAAAAGAAAGGCTTTTGTAATTAGTATTATAGGGTAAACCCATTTCAAGATA
Organism: Rhea pennata; assembly: GCF_028389875.1. Lineage (NCBI taxonomy): Eukaryota > Metazoa > Chordata > Aves > Rheiformes > Rheidae > Rhea > Rhea pennata. Next base: position 7,039,439 of record NC_084668.1, read on the forward strand.
AAGCCTTGAAAACTGCAGTTTCAGAAGACTGTCATCTATTTGGCTATTCTGCTTATTATTTACAGACAAATTCTGGTATCTTCAGCAGGTCACATGGTACCTCTGTACACATTTTCAGTGAAAAAATTCACGAAACAAGACACTAAGTAGGGTCTCAAAATCTATCCTAGAGAAAGAATAAAGCTTGAAAGTAATTTCAGACTTATTTTTCCTCAACAGAATCATAGTTCCAGACATATGCACACATATGTACACATACACACTTTAGAAACAAAAGGCGTGAATTTAATCTCCATATAATTGGCCAGATATGACAGTCACTGAGAACTGAAAGCCTCCTGTTTACGTGACATGGCATGGACAGCAAAAGAAAAAAAAGTCTTAAAATGGATGCTCTAAGATACAGTAAGACTGATTACCTACAGTGGCAAAAGGGTAATTGCTGTTATATGGGAAAAAAGAAATTGGGCAAATTCATATAAATGCTCTTTGGAGAATAAGCACTTACTGGCTAAACAGGCTGACACGCTGTGCACACCAATTGTTGTGCAAGCTAATTACTGTCTAGAGTGGTGGTAGTATCTGGACTGCAGATACTCATGCATATGAAGCCTGAATATCACAGAAAAAAAAAAAATATATATATATATAAAATATAGCTCTATAACACCTGGAGTCCTTATACTGACGAGGAAGTTTCCCCTAAAGGATTTCCATAGACTCACAGAATTATACAATACATATTTCGATTGGAAGGGACCTCTGGAGGTCCAATGCCTGTTCAAATCAGAACTCATTTTAAAGGTAGAAAAGATTGCTCAGGACCCTACTCAGCTGAATTTTGAGAATTTCCAAGGAATCTACAGGTCTGAGATGGACACAAAGTCTACATTAATGAGGAGGTAATCTGGGAGTTTACCTCACCAAAACTGTGATTAACTGTTATCTTTTGCTATTTCACTCTGCACCTCTGAGAAAAATCTGGCTCCATCTTCTCTGTGAACATCCCTCCACCCCTTCCCCATCAGACACTTGAGGCAACAGTAAGATCCTTAGCCTTCTCTTCTCCAGGCTGAACAAATCCCGCTCCCTCAGCCTCACCTCGTGTGTTAGTTCAAAAATCTCCAAAGACCACCTTCATGGTGAAGAATGACAGGATCACAAATCCTGAAGTGTCAAGGTCTATGAACATTGTATAAGCACACGACATCCTTGGCTGACACTGACAACACGGTGGCACATTTCCCCTTCTCACACGCTAACTCTTTCTAAAAGTTTCCGTTACTAAGCATTTTTATCAGTAAGATACAGACTCGCTGCAAATCTAGCAGCTTTTTTGTTTTGTTTTGTTTTGTTCTAATCAGAAGCAGCATGATCAGAAGTAGCTTCAGAGCCAGGATTGAGCTGGCTTCTTCACGGTGTTCGCTCCCCTCATTTGCAGGAAAAGTCTTGAAAAATCTTATATTGATTTCACCCGAAAATTCATCTTTCTGAAACCCCCATTCATCCTCAATAATAACTAGCAGATTGGTTTTATCATATCATATAACTATGAAAAACAGAGTTATTATGAAAATCTCAGTTAAATACAGAAAGTGAAACCAGCACCGAAATAAGTTTCGCTTAAACCCACCACGCTATCAGATTACTTTCCCATGATTACACCCAAAACAGCAAATACCTTTCTATTTGAAGAGCTGAGAGCTGGAGAGCTCTTCACAGAGCAAAAATAACCATGATACTCTTCTATTACTCTTAAAATTCTGTCAGAGTAATATTAATACAAAGTTCTTACATCTACTGGAGCATAAAGATTATCTCCACATCCAGAAGCAGGAATAAATTTGAGAACAGTTTACAGAACTCTCTTTGAAAACCTTCTGGAAAAGTTTGTGGTCAAAACCTAGTTAAAGATATTTCCTTTTCTGAGCATTAGTTTGAAACACTTTTTTCTTTCAGATACAGCCCACACACTGTCAGGGCTTTTCTTTCTTTCCCCTTGTTTCCAGATTACGTAACAAATTCAGTTCATCTTTAAAGA